>NW_022103908.1:16027704-16043200 GCF_000313985.2 Echinops telfairi | reverse complement strand
AAAAATTTATTATTAATTGGAAGGTAATACACATATCATAACATTCCAAAGTTCAATCACATTGAGCAGTATTATACAATTGCTACCTGATTTTTTCCCTCTGTTTTTGTTCTGTTCAGTATCAATTCATACTATGGCATGGGTGTTTTTAATCTCATCTTTGAGTATTTCTTTATAAAATGTTTTCTTTTATTTTCATTTATTTATTTCCCAAATGCCACATTTTATTATTCACTATGTTATGTATGTATTTAATGTATTTTGAAGCTTAGGAAGAAAATCATCTCTTTATAACTTATCATACAAAGTGATTTTTTAAAAGTTTGTATTTAGAAATGTTTCCCATGTTTTAAATATTATATTTAAAATAACATTTCTCAGATATCTCTGAGAGCTGGAATAAAGTTATCATCTTCAAACAATCATTAGGATATTTTTCTACAAGCCACAACCCAGTAGAGACTGCTCTATAATTCATGAATTAAATTGTACTGGAAATTGCTGCTTCAAATTTGGCTGTATATCAGTGTGGATGCCAAAGGTATTTTCTTATTCTCACAGGCAGTTTTCCTGTTCTTCTGCTTCATGGAGCAAAGAGAATACATGTGTGCAAGGGGCTGCTTCTGTGGAGGTCCAGTCATTTTAAGAAAAATCCTTTGGGGGATCCAAATTGAGCTTGTGGAAGACCGCTTTGGGCTATTCAATCCAAATATAATCTGGATTATGATTTCTAAATTTTTTATTCTACAAAGCCATTGAACTGGGTTTTTCTCTTGTTTGTGTGTAGCTTTTTTTTTTTTTACTAATAGCTAGGCCCTAAGCATGAAAGTAGTTTCCTTGACATAATTCTTAGGGGTCTGACTTCCTCTTAATTTTTATCTGGGGATTTCTTCCTTTATTACAGACATTCTAGAAACTTCTCTCAAAAATATTTAGGGGGGAAAAATCCTTCAACAGTAAGGTTTGGTACAAATATTTTTAGCCTGCACATCACATCCCAGGGAACCATGTCCATCATATTCCTGAACATATGTGCTTCAAAAACAATAGCTTCATGTTAAAATTACCTGGAAGACGAGTTCATGAAGTCAGTGTATAGATCAACTCTTAGTCAGAATGAACAGCAAGCAGTCTTGGCTTGGTAACCTGTCTTTGGAAAAATAAGATAACTAATGAAATATTGTGTTAGTCTGGGTAGACTAGAGAAACAAATCCAGGGAGACTCATTTGTGTATAATAAAGAGCTTTATGTACAAGAGCAATTGAATATTGAGAAAACATCCCAGCCCAGTCCAGATCAAGTCCATATTTCTGATATTAGCTCATATGTCTGATACTAATCTATAAATTCCTCTTCAGAGTCAGGGAACACATGCAATGACGCCGAATGCAGGAAGACCACAGGCCAGTGTGTGGAAAGTCTCTAGATCCAGTGGAAGTGGAAGCATCTCAGCTCTGGCAGGGGTCTCCACGTGGCTCCTTCAGCTTCGGGGCTCTAGTTGCATCAGCTGAGCTCCATTAGGCTCGTTGTCAGTAATGTTTCACAGGGAGTGAATGTTCACATGAGACATGATTATCTTTACTTGCTTAGCCCATTCAGAGAGGTCTATCCACAGACCTCTTCCTGAAACCTCCTTGTCACCAGTTTTCCAATCATGTTCCTACAAAATCCCTGACCATCAGCCAAGTCATTAGCCACAGCCCAGGAATCAGTACACACTCTCACATTTGACCATTTCTTCTTCCTGTCAAACTGATTGGATGAGCATGTGGCTGCTTTAGCTAGTTCTCTGCCTCAACTTGTGAACTACACTACTTGTGGAACTGCCAAACTATGGATTGTGTTGCTAAAGCTTGTGGTTGCTTCGAGACCTATTTTGCCATAATACTTGTGTGTACATTGCTTGAGCATAAGGCTGGTGGATTCTGTCAAAGTATCTTCCTTCTCCCAGTCTGCAACTATGGCCTCCTGGGGAGTTCTTTATGATAAGTTAGATGAAGAATAGAAAATTCATGCTTGGTTTACTAATGGCTATGCACAATACGTGGGGGCCACTCGTAAGTGGACAGCAACAGCCAGAATGTGAAGCCAGTTTTAAAGCTTCTTTCAGCTCACATACTTTTTACATTTCAAAACATAAAATAATCTATCATGACTTCCCAAAATTCAGTTCTTAGATGACAATAGTTTCAGGCTCAACAAGCAGGATTGTATCATCTCGTTCAAGTTGAAGTTCAGTTGGGACATCTCAAGTTTGGTTGCTCAGCACTTTTTTTTTATCATAACCAACATAAAATGAAAGAAATGGCAATAAATATAATAGATATCCCTATTCTAAATAGAAAGGTGAAGAAAAAACCAATAAATGATAGTTTTTTTCCTTATTCCTAGTATGTAATTAAATCTTGAATAGATTGCTATAAAAATCTTTAAAGTGTGGTTCCTCTCTGTCATCAGTGACATCCTAAAAAGGTGGTGTATTCTATCTTGATGCTCCCAGATTGGTTTCAATTCCTGCTTTTTTTCTTAGAATTTATGAGCTCTAGTCGAGTCAGACAACAAAAGGGCCAATGCTGTTGGACTCAACGAAGGCACTCGTGGACATTTTGAAGCATAGTTTTAAATATTGGAGCAATTCGTTTTTACATTATTTTTGTAGATTAATAATTATGGGTTCAGGTAAATATTTTTAATATTCTATATATAGCATTTCATTTCTGGTTTGTCTTTCTAGAATGAAAATTCATTTCCTTATAAGTATTCCCTTTATATATATAGATATCCAATTCCTTTCCACTTGTCGAAGTTAGGTGTTATTGAGTTGGTTTCTGGTGCAGTTACATAATGTGCTGTCAATCTGAGGATTAAGAGTGAAGGGATGGAGTCTAGTCTGATCATAGCCAATGAGGCCTCTGTGTGGGCATGGCCTTTGCCTATTTTATGCTAACTATGGAATTTGGAGAACATTACATTTTTTACCTGCCTCAGAATACCAATTAGTAATTGGTAGAGTCAGGGTATAACTACATATGTTGCCTGTTTTATTTCTCTGAGAACATAGAATATTAGTAATAAAAATGTTGTGGTTTCGATTTGTTTCTCAGTGTGTCTGGATTTACTCTTAGAGGATAAGAATGGTTAGAGTGAAAGTCTCAGCTAAACTTCTGTCAATTATTCTTTATGAATATTTTCCTGGCTATAGATTTAGCTTTTTGGGTAGCTTTGCTTCTCTCATTGTATTGGTAATTCTTTTTTATTTCACATGCATTTTATTCGACAAATAAATGACGCAATTCTCAAGGACAAGATAACTGGCTTGTTTATACCACTCTCACTATTTCTTATAATGGGCTCATAAATGCTGTTAATTCCATCTAGGCCATTACAGAAAATGTAAAGTTATTTAGAAATAGTTAACCTGCCATGTATTTTCTGTTGTGTGTATTTTTGTACTTAAATATTCAACCTTCACACTGCATTAATAAAATATTTTTCATGGAAACTGCATGTCTAGAATTACATAATAATTGAATTTTAGATATAACTTTTGCAAATACAACATCTTGGTCATCACCATCATTAAATCCTCATTCTATAATACTCAGGACAAAATAAAATATCTACTTTCTGTTTTAAAGACATTTTCCCTAAAATTAACATAAAATAAATGTTACACTTGTACAAATATAGCATTCACTTAGGAACTGGAAATTATCCTCTGCTCTGTTTTCCTCCTTACTAAAACTATCTTAGTGGAAAAGCATTAAAGTAAAAATATGAGTTTATGATTAATAAACCATTCTATTCAAGTTATTTATTGAGTAAAATCAGTGAATTGGGTGAAGATTCATTAAATACTGTGGAGAAAACAATGCTTATTTCAGCAGTATAGCATTTGCTTCAGTTAACATAACACAGACTGTGATATGTAACAGATGATGATATAAATTTGAATTAGCATCTCCCTTTTGGTGCATCTATATTTATGTGCCTATTCATTAAGAAAGAAAACATTCAATCTTATATTTAAGAGAGATCTATTTTTAGAGAAAAAATTTCTGAAAAAGTTTTGATATTTGCATGCTTTTTGGAAGCTTGTACAAGATTGTAGACATATAATCTTTTGGGTACGGTGCTAAAAGAAATGACAGGGACATTGGTAAAACTTTGAGTGTTTGCAAGCTCATCATTAAAAACTATGCCTCTTCAAAGTCCTCCAACTAAAGCTTGGTATACAATATGTGGGCTAACCTAAATTAATAATGTGTGTGCATAGGTGTGTAAGTGTATGTCTTATTTTGTGTCTTTGTCTAAAAAGTAATCTATGAATTGGAAATTAATTCAAGCACTCAAATAATATCTCTAGTTGTTCATCATGTGATCAGATCATTAAATACTTTTATATTATATATATCTTTTTAATGTGACTCTCACAACAGTTTATTCCCATCTTATTTTTATAGAAATGGTTGGACAAAGAAATAATTTATCCAAATTTGAAGACTCAATAAGTGCTGGCCCTGGGATTCTTGTTCACGCTTCTACTTTCAAATCTATGCCGGCCCAAGTCAAATTCGAAGGGGATAAATTGGTCAATCTTAAGCCTGGTGGATGTTTTTTACAAAATCCACAATTAAACTTAAGACCCTCTGTATCCTGGCTTACATGAAATGTCCTACACTTATCCGACACTCCTCACCAGTAGTCTTAGCATCCATTCATGGGTTCTGTAGGTCTTCCTCTCACCAAACCAAACTTGTGGGTTAAAGGGGAAAGGGGACCCCACAAATCAGCACAGGTCCGGTAGGTACAATTGCACAGCGATAATAAGTAAAGATTATAGTAAAGTCATAGAGAGCATGAGAGTTAAAAGACGGAGTCAATTAATGGAGTCAGACACAATTCATGGTAGCATTTCTCACCTCAGTCCCACTTGGTGGTCCGCGTAGCGGGACCCAGCATAACTTTAATGCTTCCCAAGTTTCTCTCCTCTCTGGGGACGTGCAAGCCCCTAATCACAGGTGAAGACATACATCACAGGAAGGGGTTATACAATAGGCCTACACATTTTAAGAAGGGATTCTATGATAGGCATAAGTGTAACAGGAAGGGGATGAGCTAGGGGTGTGCCTATAGGAATGGGAAGGTCTAGGGTTGTACATGTGACAAGATGGGCAGACCCTAGATTCATAATGGCTACCTAACTTTGGTTATCCTTGGGTGGGTTTGACCGCTCTGGTGTCTCCTACAAGGAAACAGACAACTACTATCCTTATCAGAAGGGAGTGGACCCTACTTGTTGTGTGATAAACAGTGGTGTTTACTTGTTCCAGATGTCCGATAGCTCTTAAGGAAAATGACCCCTAATCTACTCCTGAGGACCTCCAAGTGTGCAGTCATTCTCAAGCTAAGTCTGGCTGGGGGAGACAACTTGGGAGAAGTCCTTCTGTTTCCCACACAAACTCGCTACTATTTAGTCAATGCTGCCTCACAGCCACCCCTGTGCGTTTCCAGAGACCGTAATTGTTTATGAACATAGAAACCCCAGTGTTTCTCCCATGGAGCTACTTGTGGTTTCAAACTGCCAACCATGAGCATCGCAGCCAAATACGTAGCCACTGCACCACAAGAATTATTCGTAGGTCATCAAAGGGAGATGCAATTACTACCAAATAACTTTTCTTGATAGAAAAAGTAACTTTCCTGACTAGCAGAGTTGGAAGTTGCTGATGATAGGATTATATGATTCAGTTATGAGTGATTATTAACACAATTAATTAGGATGGGAAAAAATGCCATTTCTAACATGGAAGTCGATCAGTTTTGCCATCTTGCTGGCCATCACATTAGTCATTTTGATGACGTGAGACCTAAAAAGAGTCCCAGCTTGTAGCTGTTTGGTACTGCTGTGGCCCTTCTGAACAATGCTTTGCCCAAGTTCACTTTTCCCCCTAGATCCTGCATCTGACTAGCATCTGTTTGAACTCTGGGCTTGGGGATTGTACCAGCAAGCTATTACATGACCTGATTCACCAGCCTCCAGTAGGGTGTCTTTTAAATCCACAGCCCCCTCAAACACTTGGGCCATTTCCTTCAAAGTTCATGTGTTCTGTGAGATTTTGCAGCAAATTATGTAGCCCTGTGAC
This sequence comes from Echinops telfairi, assembly GCF_000313985.2. Classification (NCBI taxonomy): domain Eukaryota; kingdom Metazoa; phylum Chordata; class Mammalia; order Afrosoricida; family Tenrecidae; genus Echinops; species Echinops telfairi. The sequence goes on along the minus strand of NW_022103908.1, from coordinate 16,037,053 downwards.
AAGTGGAGGAGTAATAGGCGGAGGAGGGATGATTGATATCAGAAATGATAGAGTGGTATAGGAGTCCTGAAAAATTAGAAATTTGTTGCGTCTTTAAGTTTTATTTCATGCTCCAGTCTTGTGCTAATCCTACTAAATATATTTCCATAGTCACATTTAAATAGTATTTTTAAAACCTCATTAAGTTTGCAATTTAGTCCATGGAACAACAATTTAGGAATAAAAATTCTCAATTATACATGAAAACAATGTCCTGATTCAATGAACCAAGTGGCTCTAACTATGAGAAACAAAATATTACTTAAGGAAAAAATCAGCGAAAACTGTTCAATAAATTAATTGATGCTCTTACATAGGAGAAAGAAGTCAATCATATAGAAGGATTTTAACCCTAATGGGAAATATGATATTCTCTATAAACACAAAGTTATTATTAAATGTCAAAGATATAAAATACGTTGCATCATGGTTGTCGCTGGTGGTGTTAGGTGTTAGGTGTTAGGTGTCGCTGAGTCAGTTCTGACTCAGTTACAGAAGGAAGCCCTGCCCAGTCCTGCATCAGCCTCAGAATTGCTGCCATACTTGAACCCATTGTCACAACAATGATTTCAGTCCATCTTGTCGAGGCTCTTCCTCCTTTCACTGCGTCTGAACTTTTTCAGCATGATGTCATTTTCCATGGATTGTTCTTGTCCAGTAACATGTCCAAAGTACACGGGAGAGTCTCTTTTATCATCACATTCAAATAGCATTCTGGCTGCGTTTCTTCTAAGAATGATTCATTTGTTTTTTTACTGTCCATAATACTTTGAATATTATTGACCAGCACCATAATTCAGATGCATTTATTCTTCTTTGGTTTTGCTCATTTGATGTCCATGATTCATATGCATATGGGTGACTGAAAATACTATGGCTTGGGTCAGATGCACCTTAGTCCTAAAAGTCACATTCTTTCTATTCAACACTTTAAAGATGAGCTGGACAGCAGTTTACCCAGTGCAATGTGGCTTTGAACTCCTGCCTGCTGTGTCCATGAGCTTTGATTTTGCTGTGCATACCAGCAAGATGAAATCCTTTACAACATCAATCTTTTCTACATTTATTGTACTATTAGTTCAGTTATAGTGATAACTGTTGTCTTGACATTAAGTTGTAATCCATACTAAAGACTTCAATCCTTGGTCTTATTCAGCAAGTGCTTCAACTCCTCTTAACTTTCAGCAAGCAAGGTTGTGTAAACTGCATATCACAGTTTCTTAATAAACCTTCCTTCAATCCTGATGCTGCATTCTTCTTCATATAGCACAGATTCTCTAATTGTTTTCTCTGCATAAAGATTAAGTATGGTGAAATGATTAAACATTTATGCAAATTTCCTTGATTTTAAACCATGCAGTATTCCCTTGTTCTGTTTGCACAACTGCCTCTTGACTCAGGTACAGGTTTCAGATGAGCACAATTAAGTATTTGAAATGTCTTCTCAAAGCTAAACACAGTTTGTTGTGATCCGTACCACCAAATGCTTTTGAACAGTTAGTAAAACACAAGTAAACATCTTTCTGGTATTCTCTGCTTTCAACCAGTATCTATCTGTCATCAACAATGTTATCCCTTGTTCCATGTCTTCGGAATCTTCCCTGAATTTCCGGTAATTTACTGTCAAGGTACTATTTTAAATAGTGTTGGATGATTTTCAGCAAAATTTCACTTGCATTTGATATTAATTATTTTGTTCTATATTTGAGCATTCTGCTGTGTCACCTGTCTTTAGACTGGGTACAAATATAGTGAATGGGTCAATAGCTGTCTTTCAAATTTCTTGGCATAGACGAATGAGTATTTCTAGTGCTTCATCAACATATTGAAATATTTCAATTAGTATTCCATCAATTTTTAAAAGCTTTGTTTTGGGCTAATGCTTTGAATTTAGTTTGTACTTGTTCCTTCAATACCATTGGTGCTTACTTCTATACTACCCATTGAACTAAATGAATGTAGACTAGCTATTTTTTGGTACTGTGGCTCAGTGTATTCTTTTGATCTATTTTGATGCACACTACATCATTCAACATTTTGTCCCTAGAATCTTTCAGTATTGCAATTGATGGCCTAATTTTTCCATCAGTTCTTCCATTTTAAAATATTCTGAGTATGTTTTTTTTCTTTCTTCTTTTTCTCCTCCTCCTCCTCCTTTCTCTTCCTCCTCCTCCTTCCTCCTCCTCCTCCTCCTACTCTTCTTCTTCTATGCCAAGTCTTTTCACATTTCATTAAAGATTTTACTTTTGTCTTTTTGAGCTACACTTTAAAATTTTCTTCTTTTCTAAAAATCGTTTTATTGGGGGCTCTTACAACTCTTATTACAAACCATACATCAATTGTATCTGACATATTCATACATATATTCCATCATTCTTTTCTAGACATTTACTTTCCATTAAGCCTTTAGGATCAGTGCCTCCTTTTTTCCCTCCCTCCACCCCTGTCCCCCCACCCCAAACCCTCATGGCCCCTGAAAGATTGTAGATTGTTAATTATTTTCAAATCTCACTCTTACTGCCATATCCCTTCCCCTCTGGTTTCTGTTGTGTTTCCCTTGACTGGGGGTATGTGGTTATGTGCCATTCATTGTGATCAGTGCCCCCCTCCCTCCCCACCTCTCCTCCCATTCACCCTACCCTTTTATTATCTCTTTTCCTATTCCTGTTCCTGGGTGCCACGTGTTGTGAATTTTACCTCTTACTTATACATATGTACATTCTCCTGTCTAGTCTAGATTGGGAAGCGGCACTGAGGTCATGATAGCGGGGGTGGGGGGGTTGGGGGCGGGTGAGGAGGCCTCCAGGGAATAAAGGTATATTGCGTGACCCATTAGTACTCTACTGCACCCTGATAGACTCAATCCCTTCGTGCAACCCCTCTGTTGTGGGTTGTCCCACTGTGCATAGATGGGATTTGGCTCTCCACTCCAACCCTTCTCCATTCTCACCAATGCATTTTTATTTGTTTGTTTTTTGTTTGTTGTGAATGTTCTGATGTCCATTGCCCAGTCTCGACTCCTCACAATCTCACTGGCTAGTGTGCTTCTTCATGTGGGCTTGTTGTTTCATTGTTGGATGGCCGCTTGTTTAACTTCAAGCCTTTAAGACCCCAGACACAATATATTTTAATAGCCAGGCACCATCCTCTGTCTTCACCACATTTGCTTATGCACCTATTTTGACTTCAGGGATCGTGTAGGGGGTGGGGATGGGGATGAGCATCACAGAATACCAATTTGTTAGAACAACGTGTTCTTGTATTGAGGGAAGGTATGTGCCGAGACCCACGGCCCGTCTGCAGCTTCAGTGTATTGCTTTATAAATATGTGTACATAGGCCAATACCACTATTGTTATGGATTAACGTATTTACATAAGTGCACACCTCTGTTAATCTCCCTATCTATGCCTTTGCTTCCTAGAACTTGCCTCTGTTTCTTTTTGCCTTCTCCTGCCCCGCCATCACTTCCCCCCCTTTTCCACCTCTCCGTGCTTCCTCTCCACTAGCTTGGTGTTGCTCTAATGCTCACAGCATTTCTATCCTCTCCTAGATGCTGGTTCCACTTCCCTCATTGTTCCCCTGTCCACGACGCTTTCCGCTCACCACCCGCTTCTCCACCTCCTGCTTCCACCTCTACCTTCCTGGCCATTGGCCTGATTGCCTGCTCCTGGGCTTCCCTCACATGGTCCAACCCATATAATTAGCCAACCCATCCATGTCCTAGTCTGAACACTAAGAACATCTACTGTTGAAGAAAAGAAAGGGAAGAGCAAAAGATGAGAGAAAAGAAAAAAAGACCCTAGATAGGTCCAGGTCTATTTGCTGACCCCCAAGGGACCCTCCTCCTTGGTCCTGAGGGAGATCCGGAGGCTGCCCCTCTTCATCCAAAATCCATTCTTGGGACTCCTCAAGGGCTCTGTGGCTCGGCTTCACTCCAAATGCTGATCTGTTATGCTCCAGTCCCACATTGTCTCCCCCCTGTGTGTACCCATTATTGTCCCATCTTCATATGCTCCAGTTAGGGGACAACATGTCTTGAGTTTTGGGTAGTTCCACAGTGCTCTCTGTGCCCCAGCAGCTCTGTGCAGGGACCTCATTCTCTGGGCTTGGTGTGCCCATATGGAGTTTAGGTCGACTGCCCTTTTCTCATTTTCCTTCTTGGTTTGCTTCCATCTTGGTATGATAAGTCTTTACGATTGTGAATCATGCTACAATAAACATTGGAGCACAGATGACTGGTCATGTTTTATGTCTTACCTCCTCTGGGTATATGCCCAGTAGCAGGATGGCTGGTTCATAAGGTAGATCAATTTCCATTTTCTTTAAGTATCTCCAAATTGCTTTCCACAGTGGCTGTACATGTCTACACAGCCATCAGCAGGGGAGGAGGGTTCCTGTCTCACCATATCACTTCCAACATTTGTTGCTCTCTGATTTTCTGATTTGGGCTAACATCAGGTGTGTTACATGGTATCTCATGGTTGTTTTAATTTGCATTTCTCTTTTGATTAATGAATGGGAACACTTTCTCATGTATTTGTTGGCCATAGCGGTCTCCTCCCTTTTGAAAGTTATTTTGTCCACTTCCTTGGGGGGTTAACTGTTTTCTTCTTTTTGCAGGCCAGGAGGGTGTTGTCAATTTTAGTAATGAGCCCTTTGTCTGATGTGTCATTATTAAAAATCCTCTCCCAGCCTGTGGGTTGCCGTGTTACCCTCTTGGTGAAGTCTTTCAAGGTGCACAGGTATTTTATTCTTATTAAATCCCATTTGTCGATTTCCAGTTCTCCTGTGTGTGTACCGTACCCTATTGCAGTGAACCTATGAATTCCCTGGTTTGTCCCTATTCCTTCCTTGATGGTCCTGATGATTTGGGGGTTTGCTTCTAGGTCTTTCAGCCACCTTGAGTTTGTTATTGTGCATGGGATGAGGTAAACAACTTGCTCATTTTTCTACATGTGGATATCCATTGTTTTCAGCACCACTTGTTAAAAAGGGCATCTGCTTCCCACTTGATGTTTTTGAGACCCTTATCAAAGATCAGTTGTGTATATGCTGATGGTTTCACTTCTGGGCTTTCTAGTCCTTTCTACTGGTTGGAGTATCTGCCATTGTGCCAGTACCATGCTGTTTTGAGCACTGTAGCTGTGTAGGTGGTATTAAAGTCAGGTAAAGCGAGTCCTCCAACTGTGTCCTTCTTCTTGAGGAGTTCTCTGCTAATTTCGGGCTTCTTCCCTCTCCATATGAAATTGGTGGTCAGTTTTTCAAATTCTTTCAAGAAGGTTGTTGGTATTTGAATTGCAATAGTGCTAAACTTATAAAGTGCTTTGAGTAAGATTGACATCTTTACTATGTTGAGCCTTCCAATCCACAAGCATGGGACATTCTTCCATTTGTGGAGGTCACTTTTGATTTCCTGTAGTAGGGTCTTATAGTTTTCCTTGTATATATCTTTAGTTTGTTTTTTTCTTGTTAAATATATTCCTAGGTATTTCAGTTTGTTCTTGGCTGTGTTGAAGAGTACTGCCTTCTTGAACTCCTCTTCTATGGTCTTGTCTGATGTGTATAGCAAACCTATCGACTTCTGTTTGTTGATTTTGTATCCTGCTAATCTTCCATATTCTTCTATTGCTGTCAGTATTCCCATTATGGAACTTTAGGGGTTATCAATGTACAGATTCATGTTGTCTGCATATTGCAATAGTTTCACCTCCTCCTTTCCCATTTGGATACCTTTAATATCCTTCCACTGTCTTATGTTGTTAGCTGGAAACTCCAGTATGATATTTAATAGAAGTAGAGTCAAGGGACATCCTTGTTTTGTACCCTTTTTCATTGGGATTGATTTTGTCTTTTCTCCATTGACTATGATGTTGGTTGGTGGCTTTTCGAATATAGTTTGTATTAGCTTGAGGGTTTATCTTCCATTCCTATCTTTGTGAGTGTCTTATTTAGAAATTGATGTTGAATGTTGTCAAATGCTTTTTCTGTGTCTATGAATATTATCATGTGGTTCTTATACTTTTTCTTATTTATGGGGTGTATAATATTAATGGATTTTCAGATGTTAAACCATCCCTGCATACCTGAGATGAATCCTACCTGGTTGTGTGGATGATATGCTTTATATACTTTTGTATTGTATTGGCCAATATTTTGTTAAGGATTTTTTGCATCTATTTTCATTAGAGTTATCGGTCTGTAGTTCTCTAAACCTGTGGGGTCTTTGCCCTGTTTGGGTATCAAAATTATGTTGGCTTCATAGAAGCCAAGGAGATCAAAAGGATATTCACAAAGTACTATGAAGGACTGTATTCTAATGAATTCAGAAATGTGGAAGGCATGGATAAATACTTGGGAAAACAGTCCCTTCCTAGATTATCTCAGACAGAGGTCAAGAACCTCAACAACCCATAGCAAAAGAAGAAATAGAGAGGGTTATCAAGAAGCTACCAAAAAAAACACAAAAACCCGGGTTTCACAGCAGAATTCTACCAAGCATTCAGGGAAGAGTTGACTCTGATCCTCCACAAAGTATTCTAGAGCATAGAAAAGAATGGAAAACTCACTTTGAAATTTTTGATTCAGTTTTATGATTGCATTATTTTTTCCATTAACCTTAGCTACCCAATAAGAGCGAGTTTCAAAGTCTCTTTGAACATTCACTTTGATTTTTCATTTCTTCCCTCTTTTGTAATGAATTTTAGCTTTCTTTATGTATGATGTTCTTGATTTCATCTCATGATTCATCCAGTCTTCTCTCATTAATGTACATTTTGTAATGCACATTGTAAAATTTTCTTGAAATGTTCTAAAAATTCAGATGGGATGTATTCAAGGTCATACTTGAATGGATTAAAGTTTATGCCACTTTGTTGACATAAAAATAAGGACGTTTAAGTTATAGAGAAAAAGTTGTGAGGTTTTAAAATACTTTAAAATCAAGAAGTTAGATTTGGTCAGTCATATTCAAGGTGCACTAAAGACCCCAATATTCTGAAATGTGGAAATGATGGTAGGAAATATGATTCCAAGGAAAACACAATCCAATTTGCTGCAGTTGTGTTCTGTTAATTGGTAAACAAGAATAAAATTTGCATGTTAAAATTCTAAGAAAAAAGGAAAAGAAAAAAAATGAGTCTTCATGCACAATTTCCAACACACAATGCACTATATATTCACACTGATTACACCAAATGCTAAGTACGCAGGCGTTAGGGAGGTAGGACAAATTAAATGCAGAGCTGTGGTCTTTTGACTCTTTTATTTTCCATTTGGTGTTTTCATTAGCTACTGCACCAAATACTCACACAAATGGGGAGACTTAAAAAATGCATGGAACTATAGAATTGAAAAAATGATTTTTCCATGAACATTTTAAGTTTACTTGCATTTCTCTATTTATTAATCCTTATGCAAGTATCACCTACTTTATATATATCATTAGGGAGTAAGTACATAATTAGATAACTTATTAGATAAATTCACTGCTATCATTGAATTAAAATAATTTATAAGTTTTGTAGAATAAATGACACTATAAAATTAATTCCTGAAAAGAACTGCCTGTGAAATCAGAATCTTGATTCAAGTAAAGTCTTGCTCAAATTTAATTTTGATGTTTACTAGCTAGTGATTTTGATATTACTAAATTTTCCATTCCAAAAAGCAGATAATAACACCGTTTCCAGTTAGGATTGCTTGAGGGACTGAAGGACATATAAATTATAAAGGCATTTTCCAGTGCCTTGAACACAATAGATGTTCAATAAATATTAGCTATTATTAACTTTAATATTGAAGTGAGTGTAGCAAAATCAATAATGCAGAAATTTTAAATGTGAAAAGCTCATCTGATGCCTCACTGTCCAGGATCTCTAGTGAGGATCCAGGAAATACAAAGTTATTAGGACTATGAATTGTAAGCTGGATGAAAGTCTATGTGAAAATTGGAGACTGAGACAGAAGGGTTCCACTAATGACCTTGGTGTGAAAAAACAATCAGCGGAATCACTGATCCATAAAGCATGCCGCAAGGTAGCCTAAAGGAGGTATTTGAAGAAAGAAAATCAAAACAGAAAGAGGAGGCAGAGAATTGCAGAAGCAATTGGAAGAAAACCATTTTGAGAAGTTTTGAATTGGTTTTTATTTTTGTTTTCAAAGACATCTTAATGAAAGTTCTGTAAATGCATTCTGCAATTATTATTTTAAAGTCTAAAGGAAATACAACACACTGGGTAAGTTTTGATTGAAAAAAATAATCTGCCTCTGATATATTACTAGACACCAAAAATAAAAGTATGCTGTTATATATTATCACATTTATTATCAAAGTTGTATATGATTATATATTTTGATTTTATTTGCTATTCTTTCAATGAAATAATAACAAACATAATGTCATTTTTGTTAGGAGTGATAAATGGACAATTTATTTTAACATTTTAAAAACACAATACATTGTATTATTATTAATTAATTGGAGTTCTGGTGGTGTAGTGGTTACATGTAGGCTGAGATTCATGTAAGATCTTCTGCAGTTTGAAAACAGCAGCAGCTTCGCAGGAGGAAGTCTGGGCTTTCTACTCCTGTGTAGAGTAACAGTCTCCGCCATCCACAGGAGGTCACTGTGTGCCAGCATTGATGTATGGCAGTGAGTCAGTCATTTCATTACCCCAAGAACTGTTTCAAACATGAATTAATTTTAAAGAAATGGAAAATTGGCAATGGAATCAAGAGCACATGTTGTTGCTTACTGAAAAGAGGCCCATATTAAATTAATTTTGTATCTATAGGGTAAATATAATTTCATTACCAGTAACCCACATTTTAAGGGAATCTGAAGCCCTGTTGATATTCTTATCAGGAATAGCTTTCATTTTTTCTTGCTTTGAATAAAATTTCCAACCAATACACGCCCAAACTGATTTCTGAATCACCAATTTAGATTGGAACACAATATGATGTCCCCATTCTTAATTAATTATCTCAGCATACTGTTGAGTTTGGGACAGTGCTAAGATCTCTCCATGCCATGGAAGATTAAAAAGAAAGATTGAATTTATAATGGCATTGTGTGTGAATAGTTTATAGAAAAAAGATACAATTAAAAATGTTTGAGAGCAGATAAGTAGCAAGCAGAAAGATCAAGATACAGAAGTATAAACTAGCTGTAATTTTTAACAAACACAATATATATTTGTGGATGAATATTTGTCATTGGATACTATGTCCCCAGACATTACCTCACTGAATAAAAAGTGGTGCCACTCTCTCTCTACCTCTCTCTCTATATATATACATACATATAT
>NW_022103908.1:16024798-16026742 GCF_000313985.2 Echinops telfairi | reverse complement strand
TCTGAGCTGACCCCTCTGTCTTGAATTAAGTAACCAAGCATATTCCCACAGAAGGTGTTGTTTTGAGTTTATTTGTTTTATTTTGTTTTTATTTAGAAACCATCTTAAAGACTTTTCAAAGCTATTCACTCATCATAGATAAGTTTCAACAAATTTTGTTTGTAATAAGCTCATGCATGTGTGGACTGAAATTTTGGTTGCAATACTTTATTACTTTCCCTCTTATATTACTGTACTGTATATATTTCTAAGTGTGTATATTCATATATTATTATTGTTGTGTTTTGTGCCAAAGTTGGTTCTGACTCATAGTAACCCTGTGTGTAACAAAACAAAACCACTGCCAGGTTCTGCACCATCCTTCAATTGGTTGTTACATTTGAGCCCATTGTTGCAGCCCCTATGTCTATTCCTCTAGTTAAGGGTCTTCCTCTTCTTCATTGTCATTCCACTTTACTAAGTATGGCCTTTTACAAGGGACTAATCTCTCCTGATAACACATCCAAAGTACGAGACAAAGTCTTGGTATCCTCATTTCTAAGGAGCATTCTTTTTCTACTTCTTCCAAGTCAGATTTGTTTATTCTTCTGAACGTTCATAGTACTTTCACTATTCTTTACCAATACCATAATTCAAATGCATCAATTCCTATTTTATTTTCTTTATTAACTGCCAAAGTATACATAAAAATATTAATGCTACTGTTTTTATTAAGTGGCTATGTTAGACAGGATTCTCTAGAGAAACAAGACCAGGACACTTATGATTTTATATAGATATATAGATACAAAATAAGAAATAAACAGCTAATTAGTCTATAGAGCAGTACAAATGGCTCGGTGCAACTCTTCCGTGAGACAGCTAATACACTGGCAGTCCTTCAAGTCAAGAGGGCCTCTGGGTACAAGTCAAAGAAGCAGACAGTTGAGTCCTCTGTAGAGCAATTCAGACAATCTGGCTACAGGCAGCAAACAGCAAAGCAGGTCACCAATAGTCAGCCAGATGACAGGGTCTGAGAGTCAAGTGATGTATACACCAGTAGCATGGCAAAGCATGTCTAGTAGGAACCTCAAACTACAGTGACAAAGCCCATGGGTTAGGTGTCCCACAGGTAGTGTGGCTCACAAGTTGAGATAGAGAACCAGCTAAGGCAGCCACACTGGTCCGATCATCAAAGAGCAAGAGACAAGAAAGGTGAGACTTGCCAAGACATTTATATCTCTGTCCCTCAATTAAACTGCCTTTCAATCAATCCCAAATGTGTTCATTGGCCAGGTTGGCACAATAAAACTACCTATCACAGTGGCATTAAGATGGTTCCAACTCATTGCAACCCTTTGTACAACAGAAGAAAACAGTGACCAGTCCTGCAGCATCTCACCCTTGTTCTTTTGTTTGAACCCATGGTTGCAGCTATGGTGTCAATCTATTGTTTCAATGGTATTTTTCATTGTCACAGCCCTTTTGCTTTACCAATCATGATGTCCTTTTTTGGGGACTGTCCCTTCCTGACAACGTGTCCAAAGTACCTGTAAAGAGGTCTTCCCATCCTTGCTTCTAAGGAGCATTTGGGCAATACATTTTATAAGACAGATATATTTGTTCTTCTTGTAGCACGTGGCATTTTCAATTACACACACATGTATGCGTGTATATCTCTATATGTAGATAGGTGTAGTAGACTTGAAAATGTAATTATAATATAAAGATTTGTAGTGATTAACTTTTTATTTATACTCTGTGCTATTTGACTTGTTAATATGAATATACTGGTTTTCTTAGTTCAAAATAAATGTCATAATAAAGATATCATTTAAAAAGGAAGTCTGATATTGAACTCAATTTTCAGTCCAACAATGGATAGGTCTGTGCAGAGAAAATAACATGAGTTTCATGAGATACGCAAAGCAGACAAAAATCAACCAATTGTGATCAAAAGGACAT
>NW_022103908.1:16022755-16024283 GCF_000313985.2 Echinops telfairi | reverse complement strand
TGGCCAAACTTAATTATTTAATGTGGATAACTCCCACCAAAAGACCTCCTGCTGGGTCTGGTGAGAAGGTGCGGAGGTACTGAGGATTCTTCTGTGAGTGATTGTGAGCAGGATTCCCAGCAACACCATCCTGCTGCATATAAAATGAACCATCTGAGATGTATGAGTGGGGATCTCACTACTAGCAATAGGTAGGAGTGGAGCAAGACCTTTGGAACCAAAATCCTTTTGCAGTGAACCTCCTGGATCCATAAGACAGTTATCCCACCAGAGGGACAGCAGAAGTAAGAGCCAGAGTGTGGAAAAGAGTGGCGGACATCCAAACCCATGGAGCAAGCAAAGCTGAGCGCAACTGTGCATACTGGTTTGTGGAGTGGGAGTCTGGGGCTTGCTGACCCGTGGAGATTGAAGCTAATGCTTTGAGGGTGAGGCTTGCAGTTGCTTACAGACCCGAGCACTGTAACACGTCCTGACAAACAACTGAACCCTGAGCATTTCTCACTGGCATGACAATTTTATTTTAATTTCCTTAATCATGAATTTTGTGAGCTCCGTGTAGCCATTACAATGAGTATTATAACCCAAAGAACAAACATGAACAAAGAGCAGATAATGTATAGAACTTATAGTTTAACATATTTCTGGGGGAAAATGTAAGAAATAGAGTTTGCTACCATCCTTCTTATATTTTACATGAGAGAAAGAAAGCAAATCAATGCTCAGAAAATCATTTACACCATACTGCATTAGGCCGGGTTGGCTAGAGGAACAATCCAGTGACACTTATTTATATTTGTGTAAGAGAGAGCTTTATATAAAGGAGTAATTATACATAAAAAAGATATCCCAGCCTAGTCCAGAGCAAGCCCATTAATCCTGTACTAGACCATAAGCCCCTCTTCAGACTCACGCAGTCACATGTAATGGTGCAGAATTCAGGAAGATCACAGGCCAGGGGTTGCAGTCATGCTTGTCCAGTGGCAGAGCACTCACTGGCAGCAATCCTGATCAGCCAGCAGGAAGGTGCAGGCAGAGGCTGGTGGGGATGGGTGGGGGAGAGGATGGAGATCCCTGTGTCTTCCTTATGAGAAGGCCACACCCACAAGGAAGTACCAGCAGGCTGTGACCTGATTGACAGGTTGAACACCACCCATACACTTTAATTTTATTTTTTTAATCGTATTATGAGGGGCTCATACAACTCTTATCACAATCCATGCATACATCAGTTGGGCAAAGCACATTTGTACATTCATTGCCTTCATCATTCTCAAAACATTTGCTCTCCACCTAAGCCCTTGGCATCAGCTCTTCATTTTTTCTGCTCCCTCCCAGCTCCCCCTTCCCTCATGAACCCTTTATAATTTATAAGTTATTATTTTGTCATATCTTGCCCTGTCTGACATCTCCTTTCACCCACTTTTCTGCTGTCTGTCCCCCAGGGAGGAGGTCACATGTAGATCCTTGTAATCGATTCCCCCTTTCCAACCCACCCTCCCTCCACCCTCCCAGTATCTCCACTCACACT
>NW_022103908.1:16019378-16020896 GCF_000313985.2 Echinops telfairi | reverse complement strand
CTGGTCCCTCCTTCCCTGTGGAGATATAAACAATACCTTCCCCTTGGGTGGGTTAGTGCCCTGTGCCCCTACTACCCAGTTCTTTTTTATTACTTTATTTTTTCCTTTCCCCACCGCCTTTTTAGTTGTCTGCCATATGTATCCCTGTATTTGTGCTGGTCCCTGCCACATTACCTGGTCCTCACCCTAGGGATTTTTGTATACAGTTGCTTTTTCCCTAAGCCCCTTTTGCATATTTTTTAAAAGCTTACCTCAGTGGACTCATGTCCCTACACTTTTATATATGCTCAAGTGTATATGGAATTATGTAACTACCGCACACACTGCAGTCTGATTTTACCGTAGTCCACTGGACCTTTCACTAAAATATGTTGTTTTAAGAAGTATTTAAAAAGATCAGGTAATGGAGGGCTCAATGTTACCCTCATAAAATTGACATTTTAAACTCTATTTTGAATGAAGATCTATTGTTATCTAAAGAATATTTTCTCCTGATATACCTGTGACATTATTGAGTTGCATTCATTTTCAATTGATAAAAATACAAATTTCCTATTGAACTTGGTAAAACACACACACAGTTATATTTAATGTACTTTCCAAGATTGATTTTGAGGTTTAAACAAATATGGGAATGACTTGCTTAAGAAAATAAAAAGGGATGGATAAATGGATTCATATTTGGTTTATATTGTGAGGTTGGAAAAATATCAGGATTCTGAAAAGGATCTATTGTAAGGAAAGGCCAATAAGCAGACAAACTTGGCTGTAGTGGAACATGTCGGCGCTGTGTCTGGACAAGGTTAAACGAGTAGATTTTAAAGTTGCTGTCAACTGGGCTCCATCTGGCTATGATTTTGCTTTTCTGAGAGGAGCTTCTCTTTCAACTCAAGGTCAGTATCAATGTAGTCTTAAAACATCAACAGGAGTAAATTTGATTCCGCAAGAGCCTAAGGCGATTGCTTGTATTTCTCTGGTTCAATGTCTGTATCTTTTCCCAAATGCCCATTCAAATAATCATTCACATCATATATTAATAACAGAACTTGCAAGGTTAGAGATAGAGTTTCTAGAGATGTGCCTTGAGAAAAAGGAATCCTAAGTTTATTCTGTAAGCTTTAAATGCATGTATGTTTTAAAATTAGTGGTTAACGTTAACCCTGTATTATTTTAGGACAAGTAATTTTGCAAGGTAAAAGGGCAATTGAAGGAGGGGCATGATCGAAGGTGGGAAATTTTGTTGAAATCTTCCATAACAGCTGAATAGGACTGACAGAATAGTGGCTAAGCACTGGGCTGCTGACTCCAAGGTCAGCAGTTCAAAACTGCCAGCACGTTGCATGAGAGAAAGGTGAGGCTTTCTAATCCTGTTAAGAGTTATTGTCTGGGAAACCCACAGAGGTTTATACTGTGTGTATTTGACTGCTCTGTGTTGGAATTGACTCAATGGTGGCAAGTAGAGCAAAACAATGTGATGCAGAGTTGAACTGGTGTTAAATATAAAAGGAAAGAAAAAAT
>NW_022103908.1:16003324-16018638 GCF_000313985.2 Echinops telfairi | reverse complement strand
GTAAACTTGCTAAAAGTAGGCTGCCTTTATTACATAGAAATGGTGACCAGCTTCACAGCTGATAGTCACCTCAGCCATTCAGAAATCCCTAAATGAAGTCTTAGGGAATATGAAGTAGTTACACGCCTTATTTTATACGCTCTCTTGTAATTTCAAATCCCCACAATGCATAAACATTAATACATTTTATTAAAAAGGTAAGACTATAAAGAATGGTATGGCTGATTATCCAGACATAGAAACTGAAATTGATATCCCCCTATGTTCCACGTGTGATACAATTATCAGACTTCTTTCTTGCTTTGCACTAAAAACCAAAGCACGGTCTGAAAATACGGGAGTTCTTATATTCCCTTGTTCCACTCACACTAATAAAAATAGCTAACACTTGCCAGTGGCTTATGGGTGAGAAGCTGCCAGATGTTCAGGCCAGATTCAGAAGAGACCACTCCAGAACCCTTCATCATGCTCATGTGGGACTTGGGTGTCCATCAAGAGGCAATTGTGGTGTAATCATAACAAGGAATGCTGCGTGTTTTAAAATAAGGAATGTTATGTGTCTAGGTTGTATCCTGTCACTGTAGTTATTCAATCTGTTTGCAGATCAAATAATCAGAGAACCTAGATTATATGGAGAAGGATCTGTCATCAGGATTGAGGAGTGTTGACTAACGATCTGTGATCTGCAGATAACATCACCTTGCTTGCAGAAAGTAAGGAGAACTTGAAATACTTGCTGATGAAGACTAAGTATGATTCAGGACCAATGAGTAACAACATGTCTATGGAGAAAAGGTCGAAGTTGTCAAGGATTGTGTCTTGTTTGGATCTGCAATCAATGTTAGCAGTCAACTGATCAAACGAGGCATTGCATTAGGTAAATCTGCTTTACAAAATCGCGTTTATGTGTTGAAAAACAAGGGTATTACTTTGACGGCTCTGGTGAAGCCCATCCAAGCCATGATATCTTCAATGGCCTCGTGTGCATCTGAAAGTTGCCCATTGAAGAAGGAAGACTGGAGGAGCATGAATGGGTTTGAATTATGGTGCTGACAAAAATTATTGAAAGTGCCTTAAATTGCCAGAAGAAAAAAGGAATCTGTCACAGGAAAAGTGCAGCTAGCACGCTCCTTAGAGGTAAACAATGATGTCAGGACTTTCACTCATGTGTTTTGGATATGTGATAGGAGGGACCAGTCCCTGGAGCAGGATATCATGTTTGGTAAAGCAAAACAGAAGTTCTTACAGTGGTTCTCAACCTTCCTAATGCTGTCACCCTTTAATACAGTATCTCATGTTGTGGTGACAACCCAACCATAAAATTATTTTTGTTGCTACTTCATCACTGTCATTTTGCTACTGCTATGAATCGGAAGATCGCTGTGAAAGAGTTATTTGACCCCCAAAGGGGTCACAACCCACAGGTTGAGAACCGCTGCAAGGTGGCTTGTCACAGTGGCTGTATGGCTGCAGCACTGGGCTCAAGCCTAAGAGCAATTGTGAGGATGGCACAGGGCATGGAAGTGCTCCGTTTTGTTGTACGTGAGGTTGCTATGACCTGTAAGTGACTACATGGCACCTCACAAAGAGCAAGGTGGACCAAGATATTCTGGATAATTAATCTGCTTCTCATATCAAACTAGGAGCTCGGTATTCAGAAGCACAACAAAGCCTTGCTGCTGCGTTCAGTTGACTCACAGCAACCCTATGAGTGAATTCTGTGATGAGTGCATACTCTCCTGATCCCATCTTAATGTATAATGGAAGTTCACTTCTGGAAGTCCCGAAGACTAGGTGCTATTATCATTAGCTGCATTTCACATATATGGAACCTGAACCATAAAGGAGGTTAAGTGATTGTACCTTGTGTCTGACATCAGTTAGTTATAGAGCAATTGTAAAACATCCACAGTCTGAATTCAGTCTCTAGGCTCTTAACCCTTATGCTATAATGCTTCTCAACTAAACCCAGAGATAAGTGTTCCAAGTAAGATTAAACACTTACTTACAGATTGTGTTTAAACTAAATGTGTTTCTTAAATCCAGTTTCTCTACTTTCTCATTCAGTCTGCTTCCACAAATGAATCTAATTAATAATTCTTCTACTTTTCTATGTGAATTGAACAGTAATTAAGTTAATTAAAATGTGTTTTGCTAAAAATATAAGGCTGGAAACCTACACATTTTAAAACAAGAAGTTTGTACATTAGGCATAGCAGGATACCAATCAGAGGTCATTAAATAAAAGTAAGTTAATTAAAGCATTAAACTGTTCCTAGGCTTGGTGATCTGACCTAAAAATACACAGCTCTTTCCTGCTCTATTAACTTTGAATTGCACCCTTGTATATTTCTTCTCTTTAGAGAAAAGAAACAAAGAATAAAACTAAAACTAAAGAATATCTGGTAGCTAAATAATAAAATAACATCAAAGGATACTTAAAGCTTCTGAGAATGGTCTTACTACTAAACAGGACTCAGAAATTTAATATTATGATTGTTTTAGCGAGAAAGGACTAGTTATCAGGAGAACAAAATGATCCTTTTTTTTTTTTAAAGAAAACATTTATATTTATTGAACTGGGAGAAATACTTGTGATCTAGGACCTAGGAAATGACAGGAAGAAAACAGCTGTGTCAGCTTAATCAATCGATCCACGTTTGTTACCAGAAGGACAGCTGTTCGTTTCAATCATGCTGATGCCCTCTTCCCCATGCTGTATCCAGAGAACAGGTACATTTCCACTTTGTCATTCCCATGGTTCCCTTGGGCATGTGCTCTCTTCTGCTGAGCCTGCTGCTTTTGTGCTATCAGGCTACACATATTTCATTTGACCCAGTTCCTTTTCAAGCATCTCAATTACATGATTTATGGTTGTGTTAAAATTAATTATGCAAATATAGATTACTTGTAGAAATAGAACAAAACTCTTCCCTGTGTAGGTTTTTAATGCTCTTTATTGTCACTCTACTCCAGTTATTTATTTATTTACACACATGGTGGCACTATGGGTTAGGGGTTCAGCTGCCAAATCCAAGGTCACGTATCTAAACTTCCCAGTATTTCATGGGAGAGGAATGAAGCTGTAGCGATCGCTTCTGTAATGATTTTCAGTCTCAAAGATCCTATGTAGGGTCCTTATGAGACTAGGTGTGGGGATGTAGATGTGGGGATGGGTTTGGTTTTCAGTCTCTTTATTGCAGTCACATTCCCTAAGTGGCACACACGACTTATATTGAACTTTAGAGAAAGTTTGAATCCATTCAGCAGTATTACAGAAGAAAGGCGTGGTGATCAATATTGATTAAGATTAAATCCACAAAAACCCCATAGAACAGCCCTGCTCTTTAAAATACGATGTCACCGTGAGTTGAAATCAACTCAAGTTCAATTATTTGTAGTGGATTAGGCATTAGACTGCTAACCAAAAGGTTAGCGGTTAGAAACCAGTAGCTGGTCAGCAGGAAAAAGATGGTACTTTCTACTCCAAACAGTGAGAGTCTCAGAAGCCCGCAGAAGCAGTTCTGCTCTGTCCTATAGAGTCTCTATTAGTTGGCATCAACTCCATGGCAGCAAGTTTGATTTGGTTTTGATATGTTGTTTAATCTGTAAATTCATTCAATACTGTCCATACTGCACCTTTTCAATGGGAGCAGTTGAAGAAACTGATTTTTGGTTGTTTCCCAAGGTGTCCATTGGGTCCAGAAAACTATTCTATTATTGGTCAAACCACAGAGAAGACTTGTTCAAGAAAATTGGCATCAGAAGCAACTTGGTCACTTTAGATTTTAAGTTAATTTTGAAGTTGATTTACACTAACCATAATTTAGTTTTATCCTCTTCCAGTTTACTGAATTGGGTTTACATTTGAAATTTATTTTTCTCCAAACTGTATAGTATTATCTTTAAGTCAATGTTCATGATATAGTCTACATGGCATGCTGATTTTTTTCTCTTTAACTACCATAGTTAAGTTTAGTACTTCTTTTTGACCTTTTAATTTATTTTCTGATGTTGATTATATTTTATATTATACTTATATCTTTGTAAATTTGTAACCCACACAGTGCAGTTTATTTTTAATTATAATATATGCACATATCATATTGCATATTGTTTTAAAAAGTTAATCACACTGACTTCTGTATATGTAGAAATGCCCCAAAGTGTGTATTCCTTTTTAAACTTTAGAGTATACTGATTCTAGTTTTAATTTATTTCTTCTCATGATCAAATATACACATTCAATATAGTGATAAAGCCCTAAAATGAGATAACTTGCATTTTTTGGCCTTTCATTAAAGTCCTTGTCTACCTTGTCAGCCCCAAATTCTACTTAAAAATCTTCATTCTTTATGCAATAAAAATATTGACTTACATGGAATATCCAAAATATCACAATTTTAGCTCTACCTAAGACAGCCACTGAAATATGTAAATATTGAGATCTAGTCATACAATTTTTGTTTCCTATTCCATATCAAAGTTATGTTTACACTATCCTGTAGGCAATTAAGTGCACAGGAGCAATATTAAGATGTTAGAAATGTTGTCAGAGCAACCATACAGTAACACAGAGCCATGACATGAGCATGTGCTGTTAGGAAAATGATATCTACAGACTGGCTTCCCCCCGGGTTGCCCCAAATCATCATTTGGTGAAAAACACGATATCTTCAGAGCACAATGGAACAAAACACAGTCAAGCAAAGAGTGATAAAATAAGGCATGTTTGTATATCTTATCTCTTACAACTTCTTGTCTCAAAGGCAGGAGATATGTTTTCTTCTTTTATTTTTCCCCCAATGGCTAGCAGCCTGCTGATATGGTACTTAGTAGTTACTGAGTAAGTATTTTTGGAAGCAATAAATAGAATAATTGTCTTTAAAATTCATCTTGTACCCAACATCGCCCTGAAGTTGGTTCTGACTCATAGTGACCCGATGTAGAATAAAATGTCATTGTCATTGCTATGTTCAAACCCCATGTAGCCATGCTGTCAATACATTTCATTCAGAAATGTTTAGTTTCTGGGATATTTTCAAGACAATGTTTGGGGGAGCTAATACAGATATTATATCATTCCATAGTTCAATCACAGCAAGCAGTATTGTACAATTGCAATTGCTATAAGTTTTAAAACATTTTCTTCCTTCTTGAACTCTCTATCAGCTACCCTCTAGCATCCCCCCTTCCACACTGAACTCCCAGGAAAACCATATTCTTCTTGTTGCCTCTATAATTTCATTAATCCTTGGTTTCATATATCAAAAAAAAAGAAAACATATGACAAAAATTCAAGAGGGCTACCCGAAATGACAAAACCTGTTTTTAACAGACTTTTAACATTACCAAGCATGTTGCTCTTTTAAGAAGTCTTGTCATCCATCCTTCTAAGGAGAATTCTGATGGGATTTCATCCAAGAGAAATCTGTCCATTCTTGTCAGTTCATAGTATATGAAATACTCGTCCCAGCATCATAATTCAAAAACATCTTTTTTTTCTTAAGTTCTACGTATTAATTGTTCAACTTTTGCATGCAGATTAGACAATCTACAATATCTTGGCTTGGGCCAAGTACATCTTAGTCCTCAATGTGATATTTTTGTTTTTCTTTAAACAGGTTAATGAAGTCTTTAACAGAAGATTTCCACAATATTTCAAGGTCCTTGGATTTATTGTCTGCTGCTCCCTAGACCCTCGTTGTAGACTCGATTATCCTGACAGATCTCCATCAGATTCTTCGTTATTTTATTCATTCTTTTTCAAGCACAAGACATTTTCCACTGAGTTGTGGTTTGTTTTTTGTTTTGTTTTGTTTTAATATTTGAATCTTTCAGCACATTTGATATTTGAGTCTTTCACTAGCTGAGTGAGATGATTTGAGTTATGTAAGTGGTGAAGTTTATCCACTGAGACAAGTTAGTAAATCCTACTGCTTTAGAGGCTCTACAACAGCATTTTGAAATAGAACTCTAAAAACAATATTTTTTTGCATTAGAGCCTAAAAATTCTGAATGGGTGCTGATATTTAACCTTGGGAAACTTTGGAAATGAAAAGTAATGACTTTTCACCATATTGATTTTAAAATATGGGATATTTTGCTTAGCATTTTAAATGAAATAATTGTAACACTAATTTTGTTACAGTTATTTTGTAAAGTGTTGTTCTTTGGGACAGAAATCATTATCACTTTTAAGTAGGCATAAAAATATACCACAATAGTAAAATACACTAAGAAAGGAAATATAAATTAGAAAAAAAGTTTAACCGTGTTTGAATATACATAGAGTGACAATGTCATTCCAGTTATTTTTTATAATACAATCTCATTTTATAATAAAATTACATTGTTGGACTCCAGAGACTCTATATCTCTGGTGTCAAAACACAAGGCAAGCACTGCCTCTGGGAGAGGACTTCACCTTTTCCATGAATTGTGCCTTTTTGTCCTTTTCTAGCTTTTACCCCCAGTTCGCTTTTTTCCACCTTCTTGCTCTTTGTTCATTGGCCTCGTGTACTTTCCAAAAGCCATTTGCAAACTTAGAATAGGGAGAACTGAACAAATCTTTAATAATAATGCATTTGGGCACTGGTTATAGAAATTTACATTATGTTTTAACATAATAATAATATCCCAGCTCACTTTTCTAATATTTACACAGTCTTTTTAGCTTTGTCACAATATCATCTGTCACTGTTAGTGTGACTGTATTAACTTAGCTGAAGGAGTTTGGTGATGAAGTAGTAAATCATGAGGATGCACCGCAAGGCCAGCATTTAAAAACCTCCTCTGCTCCATGGGAGAAATGGGAGAAAGAAGAGGCTTTCTAACCCTGCACAGTTACAGCCTCAGAAGTCCACAGGGGCAGTTCCTTTTTATTTTTTTAAATTTATTTTTTAATCATTGTATTGGGGGGAGGCAGTTCTAGAACTGTGTAGGGCTGTTATGAGTCAGAATTGACTCAATGCAGTGAGGCTGGTCTTTTTTTTTAACATCAAGTTAGCTTGCCATGTTTTATAGTGCTTGGGAAGAATCTATATTATTAGGTCACATTTTGTGATCTGATGTGAGTATCCAACCCGTTGGGAAAAGAGTTTCTTGTGGGTATGGGCTACCTCCATGATATAAATGGATGATGTGCTGATCGCTTTGCTCTGGTTCTTGGCATTCAAGAAGGCCTCAAGATGCCAAGTGTCTTGACAAATTTGGATTGGTCAGCCCCTTGGAAACAAATAAACACTAGAAACTTTCAGCTTGCCAGAAGCCTTTCTCCTGTTGCCTGGTCCATGGATCTTGAATAATCAGACCCCACAATTGTATAAGCCACTTCCTTGTAGTAGTTCTCAGAAGAAAATTCCTCTATGTACAGACAGTCCCCAGGTTATGAGTGATACCTGTTCATAACCTTTCAAACTTTTAATTGGAAGTTGTAGTTACCTTGGAAAATGGTTCATAGGCTTACTTTAATGCAAGAATAGGTTCTTGAAGGCCTTTCAATGATTTAAAAGCTACATGTGCAACAGTGAAGGTAACTGTGAGCAAGAATGTCTTGCAAGTAGGTGATGGCTCAGTGATATAAATGTGAGGACAGATTTATGTAATATTTTGGACAAGCAGGCGTCTGTAACTTGATCTTTGTAACCTGGAACTGCCTGTATGTAGCTATATATGCCTCCTGCATTGCTCCTCTAGAAAACTGAAACAAAGGCAGTCTCTCTCAATTAGTGCATACTAATTAATATTCTATAATACAAGGTATTGAGGATTTATATGTGTGTAGAATACTCTTTGGTTTCACATAACATAAAATAGTAAGATAAGTTAAAGATTCCCTATATATTTTATATACCATGATATTCACATATCCATGAAATCAATTGCTTAGTGAACTTTTAAACCAATATAAAATGCAAAATATTTACATTAAAAAAACTATATTTTACTGTGTGTCAACAGCCAACCATGACTAACAGGATTTTTCCAGGAGGAAGACCACATGAATGGATTTCAGGTAAAAATGCAACAACATTTCCCTTATAAATTTTCAATTAGGGTTGGAATCTCAAGACTCCGTTCACTTGTCTTTAAGCATGAGTTTTTGTTTTCCTTCAATTCAAAGAGATCATTTCCAAATGTTTCCAAACAGCCTTCCTTAGGATATGATACTAGATATCTCCCCCTCAGCAGATGATTGACAATAAAGTAGAGGCTCCTTCTGAGTGTGTCCCACCGTTTTCTCCTTTATCATCTTTAAACTTGCTTCGCGATAGCTGTACTTCTTTTTCTGTACTTCAGTTTGCTTCCATGTTTATTCTTGGAAAATTTGATCTTTCACCACAAAGTTCCTTTATTTCATTTTCAAACTCTCATTTAATGCTTTCCCACAAAAACACATTTTAAAAGGAAGCAGTAATAACACAAACAGTATTCTTATTTCGGATGTCAAAAAATCACTTGTTCTCTCACGTTGATAGCAATTTTCCCATAAAGTTTCTCATCAGACTCTCTCCCTCCATGTCTTCTTTCCATGAATCCAACCTGCGGCACAATGACTTAGTTGATACAGCCCTTCTAGCCTTAGTCTTGTCACTTCCACCAAACCATTCTCTTCCTCATAATGAAGAGAAAATGTGGAAAGATGCTGATAAAACTCTAAAAGTTGCTTAAAATTAAAAGTGACTCATAGTGACACTACAGGACAGTGTAGACCTGCCCCTCTCAGTTTCTGAGATGGTAACTCTTTACCTGTTACATTCTTTCATCAGGTGGTTTCTACTGGTTTACCTTGCCTTAGCAGCCCAATTCTGCCCTAGTCTGCCACTGGGGATCCTGTGATACTGAATAGATTCCATAATTGAGTTGTGAGTGATTGCAAACAGGGTTAATTTTGATTGTAAAAACTTGAAACTCTAACAAGGCATTTACTCCTTATCCATCACATTGGATTTAAAATAAACTAACTTGGAAGTAGAAGGGGGGCCTCAAGATCATCAAAGTAGAAGAACCAGTCAGGGAGTTCATGCTTTGGGTGCAGAGATTCTTATACATTTAACCTCCTCAGCCCAGTTGTGGTGACACCAGAGTAGTCCAAGAGAGCAGGTGCAGTTGGACAAAGAGCCAGAAACTGAGAGAGTGCGGGAGCAACGGAAACTCTGCTAATCAAGCTCTGGTTGGCCAGCTCCTGGGGCAAATGAAACTAACTGCCATGGGCAGGGGACTTGGAGTGGGCTGACTCGAGACATGGAATTGGAGCCCTGGTTTTCTTACCCACACTGTTAGAATGTAATGCCTTCAGGCTGAGCCTATGGCCGAATGGTGTGCTATTGGGACATTTACTACAAAGACTAAAAGAGCTTTGAGACATTACCTGTGCAGAGGACAAGGGTCTTCGGTATGAGAAACCAAGCACCAGAGACGGGAACGTCTGTGAGAACAAAGAAGAGGCCGTCCTGATGAGAAGACTGTAACTGAGCATTTCTGGTCCCAGATGTTAACTTAACATCCTCAGACATTATGAGTAAAATCTGAGTTCTGTGTGGCCGTGGCAATGACTTATCAAAACCACAGAAGAGCAATAGTGCTGTGGAAGGATAATTGGTATCCCAATTGATAAGGAAGATTTCAGGATGGAATTATATCTGATGCTGATGTTGATGATTGTGTTTCTCCTCTTCATTTGTAAATTAAAAAGAGGCCATCCATTGCCCCAACACTTTTTTAACACATCATATCATCTTCATTTTCATGCTACACAGCTGAAGTTAATATATAATATATATATATATATTACCTAGTATGTAATAAATTATTAATTCTCACTTTTCAAATTAATATATTCTAATGTTCCAAATATTATGCTAGATACTGGGGATTCTAAAAGCACAAAAATGACTTTGCTTGAAAGTCAAAGTATATTAGAACAACGTGGATTTTTCTGTTTGTTTTTGTTGTTCTTATGTGCCATCCCGACGGTTGTGGCTCATAGCAATGCTCTGTTCAAGGAAACCAAATGCTCATAAGTCCAGAGCCACTCACAAGTTTTATACATTAACAAGCACCATATCTTTTTCCAAGAACTGGTTCCTCCTGATAGAATGTCCAAAGTAAGAGAGACAACGTCTCACTAACCTTCCTTTTAAGGATCATTCTCGCTGTACTTCTTCCAAGAAATAGTTTTTTTTTTCTTTTTTTGGTAATCGATAGTACTTTCAATATTCTTTGCCAACACCATAATTCCGTGACATAAACTAGCATCCAGTCTTCTGATTTCTGGGTGTGTTGATTGTGCATCCAAATACGGTAAAATTCTTGACAAGTTTAAACTTTTCTCTGTTTATCATGGTATTATCCACTAATTCGGTTATGCTGATGATTTTTGGTTTACGATGAGCTGTAATTAACACTAAGGCTGCAGCATTTTATCTGATTCAGCAAGTGCCTCCAGTCTTCCTCACCTTCAGCGTGCGTCTGTCCTCTGCAGATCACAGGGTGTTATTGAGCCTCCCGCAAAGCGGGAAATGGGGCCTTCCTTCCCACAGAGTCCACCTTCTCAGAATATCCAGGCACAGTCCAGATTGCAAGAGTAAGGCAAAAGGATACAACCATGACACACGCTTTTCATGGCTTACACTATTCAGCATGCCCTTGTGCTGTCTAAAAAGAAAAGAAACGCAAACACCTGCCTCTGGTGTACATATTGTCCACAGCCTCTGCTGTAGAGAAAGCGTTGTTTTAAGACTCAATGCTTTGCTAAGAAATGTGAGTAGCAGTTGTCTTTGAGACATCTCCTGATCCAGGACTTAAAGAGAAAACATCTCCCATGTAGATATTCTCTTTTTGCTTTAATCTTTTTGTGACTTTGGTCGCAAAAGATTTGTGTCATTATGGCCTCATCACAGCAATATCACAAGACATTTCTTCCAGGGAAGGAATCTGACTCTTTAGCAATTGTAGAAAAGTCACCTCCAAGTTATAACACATTCCACATGAGAAGCAAATGAGCTACTGAAAAATATGTTTAAGTACTTTAACAGAAGTTAGTCTAGTCTAACAAATACAGCTGGAAGAGAATCATATCTATACCTATTACAAAAATAATGCAATAGAATGAGCAAGCTATTGTAAAATTACATTAGTGTCAAGTGCAAATTTTTAAAAGATAATTTATAAAAACAATGGAAGTCATATGTCAACATAAACTGCCAGAATTTTAATGTGGATTCAGGAGAGGATATAAAACAACTAGCTTGAAAGAAAATTTACTCGATACACTTATAAACGAAAATAGAATAAAAAATTGTGTTCATTGTGAATTACACTTCATCAGAAGTAAAACAAACATCTTCATAAATGGAGCAGTAAAGAACATGATGATAAATGGGAAACATTGGAAGTTTTCATAAGTTGTATTATACCTGCATTAGCAACCAATGGCTACGGAAGCCTCCGTGAAGAAATCAAAGGATACAGTGCAGTAGGCAGCTCTGCTTGAAAAGACCTCTTTTAAATCATTAAAACCATGGTACCATTTTGGTTTCTATGATTTGTTTGACTCAAGTCATGGCACTTTAAAATGCTTCCAGTGTACATGTAAATTGTACAATGAAAATGGAATGCAGAAGAAGATTTTACACATTTAAGTTATGGCGTTGACCTGGAGTATTAGATCCTTCCTGGGCTGACAAAAGAACAATGAGCCCACTGGTGTTGTGGGCTATCCATCAGGCTGCTAACATCGAGGTCAGCAGTCAGTGACCACTGGGGAAGAGAGATGAGGCTTTCTACTCCCCTAAAGTGGTCGCAATTTTAAAGTACTGCTGGATATAATTGGACTATAGTATAATATGATATTTTTATTAGTTTCCAATAAAATGATTTTTGAAGAAAATAAAATAACTGAACACATATTCCAAAAGGAAGAAAAACAGATTAAAGGAAAAAACTACCTTATCGTCTCAAACCCGCTGTGCTGCTCCTTCCCTGTCCTAACGGGCTGCCTATGAGGCAGAATCCACGCAGTGCGGTGAGTGAACCAAAGGAACAAATTAATCTTCGAGAAGGCCGATCAATAATGGTTTAAATGCAGGGGTGTTAAGACTCCTCATTTACTTTGAACAGGTTCGTAAGAGGGACCAATCCCTTGTTAGTAATAAAAAAAGAAAGTGAGCAAAAAATATGGGTTAAAGAATTATCTGCAACAATGAGATCAAATATACTTAGCATTTTTAGGATGGCACAAGAGAAGGCAACATTTCATTCTGATGAACATAAGGTTGTGATGAGTGAAGCGAAATCTAGAGTAATGAACAGCAACCACAGAAAACATGAGTATTGTGTTAGTCTGGGTACTTTAGAGAAACAAATCCACAGAAACTCATGTGTAAGAAAGACTTATATATAAAGGGTAAATGCACATTAAGAAAACATTCCAACTCGGTGCTGCCCAAGCCCACAAGTCCAACATTAGGCCATATGTCTGACACCAATCCACAAAGTCCTCCTCCATCTCACAAAACAGACACAACAATGCTGACTACGGGAGGAAAGCCAAGTCAGTGAATGTCTAAGCATCTTAGCGCTGGCAGGGGTCTCCACATGGGTGCTCCAGCACCAAGGGCACCTTTGGGGTAGGCCCATGCGGCTTCTCCTCAGGGGTGTCTTGCAGGAAGAGAGCTCTGCCAGCTAAAGCAGGGAACTGAGTAAGGCAGCTGCACCCTGGTCCGACCATTAGAAAGCAAGAGACCTGAGAACTCGAAAGGAGAGGCTCACTGAGTCATTTATCCATCTGCCCCACATGTGTTTATTGGCTAGGTTGGCACAATGAATTAACTACGTCAAGCATATATTGTTTATTTCACCCTAAAAAATTTAAATGTATATATTCATTTGAAAATTATGAAGAAAATATTAGGTATCAATTCAAATAATCTTGAGGAAATAATTTTAGGTATTTTCACTGCCATTAAGTTGATTCTTATTCATAGAAACTCTCCAAGAACAGAATTACCTCTATTAATTTCTGAACCTTTCTCAAACTTCCCAAAACAATGTTTGTGGTATGAGTAAGTCTCTTGTCTCACTTGGAGTGACTGGTGGTTTGGAAATGTTGACCTTCTTATGTGTGTGGCCCACTATTGTACCAGGGATCCTTGTCTAGATATAGATATATTGTATGTCTAACTTATATATTGTATAAGTACATATAATGTAGGTAATGTAGTTAAAATGTTTAGAAAATAACAAAATGTAGAGACTATTAAGATAATAAAATTTCATGATGAAAGTATCATGAAATGTACATTAAAATGTTTCTTTGCTACAAATATACTTATATAAAGCAAAATAATATTTAGGTTTTATAGTAAATAATTCTTAGTCACATTTTTAAAAAATAGCAGGTATAAGAATATCTCACATGATTTTATTTCATGTTTTCTCATATATTCTTTGAAACTGTTTATGACACATACAAAAACCTGCTGCTTTTCCAGAACATACAAGAAAAGGACACATTTTAAATATGCAATTAAAATGAAATGGGAATCATGGCACATTGTGCTAGATACTAGTTACCAAGAAGTCAGAAGGCCGGTAAATCTGGAGATAAATGGGAAAAGTTTATTTACTTGGATTGCTTTGACAATTTTGGGAAGGATGTCATTTAAATACCAGATAATTTAACTTAAATGGACAAGACAGTTTTTATTTGAGCTGAGGATTTGGGGCCATCACTACTAGAAGTTAGGTGAGTGGGAAAATATTAATAGAACTATATATCAAGGTACGATGAAGACAAACTTCTGACACCTGGACAACATTTAAGCTACAGTCAAAAGAGAATGGATTTGCAGAAGATACAATATATTAACACTAGAAATGTAGAGGCAGCAATTAAGAATATAGCTATCATCCAAGAACCTGATTTCCACATGAAGGAATAAGAATTAACCACCTATCTTTTTACAGCAAGGAAGCTGGAAAACTTATTTTAAAAAGCCGTTTCGGATAAAAATTTTAAAGGGGCCACATATACCTAGGAAGGTGTCATAGAACTAGGTTTTTTTCTGGGAAAATAACAAGAAAACGTCCATCTCGTGCTTAATCAGATGAAACTGAGAAACAGCGATGCCAGGGCATATTGGGGGGCTGTTTGTGTTCAGAGACCCCGAGTGTGAAGTGGACCCAATCCGTGCACCTGCAGTCACTCACAGCTTGGAAGTGAGAATGGAGAATGGAAGCCACACAAGTGGATTGATGCATGGCTGGAATTTTTACCAGACAGGTTACAAAAGGTAAAAGTCAAGGGCAGTGAGAAGACAAACTAGAGATAGCTTACAGAGGTGGACCCTGCCTGGAGTCTGTGGGAGAAAAATAAGGTGAATTGATTGATAGGTGAAAAGTAAAAATACTGGAAATTTGATAAGATGATAGACCAAAAAAAATAGAAAAAAAAGTAGGTTAAATGATTGGATAATTTTAGCGATTGCAGAATGAAGTCATTTTGGGTGATGATACAAGTATAATAAGAGAAGTATAGTATAATCATGGTACAAGTAAAACATTTAATTAAAATTTTAAAACAACCTACCCACCAAAAATTTAACTTGTATACCCTTGACTTTACAATTATTGTAGGAGGTAGGCAGATCAAGGAAGGCCCACTGTTTTTATTGTGTAATTTAAAATAATTGCATTAAATATATAAATGGTATGCCTAAAGTACGGAGGCTGGTCAAAGTGTGCGTGTGTTTGTACACCCTCACACATACATATAGAATGATAAAAAGCATGTAACTATCAATTTTATATATAAACTTAAGAAAGAGATGCCTAATTCCAGAGTAAATGAAAAACTCTCACCAGGATGCCATCATTTTTTGTGCTCTGGATGTAAACACTGACATGAGATGGGCATGCAATGTTTCATAAAGTCAACACTTGTAAGAGGAAAATAAGGAAATGAAGTAGAATGTGTTAGAAGTAATCTAGCAACATTGCCCTTGCAAAGTCTCATCCAATACATCAATAGCCATGTGATATAATGGTCTGTCTAATTGTTTTGTAATGGCTGAAAATGACCACATCTTTATATATGTATTAAATCCATCTGTTAGGGACATCCAGTAGGTTGCCACTCAGAGTGACCCTGTGTGCAATAGAATGACGCACTCCCTAGTCCTGTTCCACTTTCACCATTGTGGTTCTGTTTGAGCCTATTGTTGCCAATTTGAATCCAAGATTCCTGTGATTAGCTATAATAAAATGCTACAAACTTTAGGAGCGGTTTCTGGACGAGTCTAATGGGGTGC
>NW_022103908.1:16001935-16003005 GCF_000313985.2 Echinops telfairi | reverse complement strand
AGGGGAAGGGAGGAGGGTTGGCCAACCTAGGGACAAGGGAACAACAATTGGTTCAAAACCAATGGTAGGGAAGGGATGGGAGGACTGGTAGGGAGTGACCAAGGGCAAGGCAACTGCGAGGAACTACCGAAACCAGAATGAAGGCTGAACATGTCTACAAGATATTTTTGAGAAATGTGAAAAATATTTTTAAGTAATTGAAGTTAACCTTGAAAGGTAGTTAATCAAATACTCTAAAAAGGAGTAAAGTTTTGTTCCTTAAGGTTTCTTTTACCAAATGTCACATGTCCACTTATGTGTAGGAATTAAGAATTTCCCCAAAGACCTCCATGACTTAGTTTACTTTTTTTGTTAAAATATTGTTTATTCCATGTTACTTTTATTCTAAACATACTAGATTCCAAATTAATAAAATTTAATGAAATTATTTAAAAATGGGAGAAAGGTTGTGTACAAACTATGTAATATGCTATTTTTATATGTAAAAAGATGGCATAAAGGCGCTTATAAAAATACCCACCAGTGGAAATAGTGGTAGGGAAGTAAATACAGAAGGTATGTGTAATTCATATAAAAATAATGTATTTTTAGCTATTTTTCTCATTCACTCAGTATTTTAGCTATCAGAAAAAAAAATTGTCATTCATCTGTAACTCTGTGCCACTACAATGATTTGTGTGTTGCTGTGTTATTGGAAGCAATACCACTGGTATTTCAAATATCATGCAAGGTCAACCATTGTGAACAAGAGCTTCCAGATTGATAGACTAGAAAGAGAATCACAAATCTAGTAAAAGTAAAACTGGCTAATGAAAGACTAAAGAATAACAATGGATCTTTGTCTGATATAGTGACAAAAGATGAGCCCTTAAGGTTAGAAGATACTCAAAATGCAAGAGAGATGCCTTCTCAAAATAGAGTTAATCTTAATGTCTTTGATCGAGTGTAATATTGGACCTTTATTTCCTGATATGACTCGGAATGAGAAAAACTATAAACATATATTAATAATAAGAATATGGATTATGATTCATGTCCTAGGACTTTGTGAACCAAGATGGACAGTTCCA
>NW_022103908.1:15979603-16001835 GCF_000313985.2 Echinops telfairi | reverse complement strand
TGAACGGCATAATATTCATTGCCCAAGGAACATTTCAATATCTATCCTGAAAAGAAGACACACTGTAAATGACAGAATAATATCAATATGCCAACAAGGAAAATTAATATCACTATTATTCAAATTTATGCACTTAACACTAATGCTAAAGATGATGAACTTGAAGATTTTTACTACTCCTCTAATCTGAAATTTATCAAACATGCGGTCAAGAAGCACTGATAATTGGTGATATTAGAATATGAAAGTTATAAGCAAAGAATTGATACTTGGAAAATATGGGCATGATGATGAAATGACATGAAAGATGTCATAATAGACTTTTGCATAACCAGAAGTGTGTTTATTACAACACTGTTTTCATCAACAAATGGCAACTACACATAAATTAACTATCTCTGTGGTTAGAGCTGAGGGAGAAGCTCGATGTCATCTGTTAGAATAAGAACAGAGGTTACCTACAGAATAGACCCTCCTTAGCTCATTTGCAAGTTCAACTTAAATGCAAACAAAGCAAAACAAGTGTATAAGGACCAAAGGAATCTTAATTTAGAGATGATCAAAGTATATATTTGATTAAACACTAGTAACCAAACACCAGAGGAGTTGTGGGGTGGAAACTTCAAGGACATCATATTTAAAGAAATTCTAAAAAAGAAAGAAAAGTCCAAAATGTATATCAGATGGGAGTCTGCAACTTGGTCCTGAAGAACATGGAGCAAATCACGAAAGAATAAGATATGTGGAAGTAAAACTACTGAACAGACAACTCCTCACGGTGACTTGAGAAGACAGAGAGATTATTAGAATGGGTGCAAAGCGCCCCAGTTATAAAACCAAAGGAAAGAAACCACTAGGATTCTGCAAACTAACAGATTAGAGGAAACGCCTCACATGGCCATGATGCTGAAGGATATGGATCCATCAAAAAATATTGAGGAAATGCCCAGTCACTATACCCAAAACAGATAGTAATGAAGGTAGATATCCCTTTTTATATACAACAGGATGGCCCTTCAGGGAATTCTATTTGAAATTACTCACAGGTGAATCCTATCAGTATCTCCCCCACCCCTCCCATCTCACCACAACCTTCATACCAGACCCATGCAGAGAGAAGTACTTTGTAGGCGATAAGAAACTTTGACTGGAAGAACCATATTAGAAAATTCCCTGTCCTGCACTTCCCAACTTGTCTTCTTACTTTCTACCTCTCCATCACAAGTCCATACCCCTTATACTGCCTCCTCATCTGCAGTATTTTCACAGATTCCTAGTATGCAGAGGATGCTGGCATTATGACAGTAGAGAAATCTGCTGCAAAATACCCCTTTACATTGTTAAACAGAAGAGATGTCACTTTGAGCATTAAGATGGACCTAACCCACACCATGGTATTTTCAATTGCCTCATATGCATGTAAAAGCCGGGTAATGAATAAAAGAGGTTGAAAAGAATGGATACATTTGAATTATGACTTTGGTACCATGGACAGCCAGAAGGACTAGCAAATCTGTTTTGGAAGAGATTCAGCCACAGTACTCCTTGTAAGCCACATGTTATCAGTACCATGGTACCATGGACAGCCAGAAGGACTAGCAAATCTGTTTTGGAAGAGATTCAGCCACAGTACTCCTTGTAAGCCACATGTTATCAGGAGAGCTCAGACCCAGAGAAGAGCATTATGTGTGCTGAAGCAGAAGGTCAGTGAAAAACAGAAAACCCCTCCAGAAGGTTTTTTAACACTGTTTGCAACAATGGGCCAGGCACAACAATTGTGAGAATGATGCATTCCTGGACATTATTTTGTTCCGCTGTACAAATGTCAGTTTGTGTCTGAACCCACTTATGGGGACTTGGCCACAATAGAAGAGAAGGAGCCTTAATGGTACAAAGGCCAAATGCTCTGTTGCTGTCTGAGATGTTGATGGTTCAGACACACCAACCGCTCCTTGGCAGAAAATATATGCTTTCTGTTTTAGTAAATATTAATAAACAAATGCACACACACACACACACACAATCTTGGCTTCTGAGTCTATTGCTACTGACTGTAACAAGGAGTAGAACTTCCCTGTAAGGTTTCCAAGTTTGTAATCTTTCTGGATGCTGACAAGCTCATCTTTTCTAAGTAGAGCGGTTAGGTTGGCCAAACTGTCCAACTTCCGTTAGCAGCTAATATCTTAATCCCTCAGCCAGAGGGGCTCATACTAAAAATTGCAGCCCAGGAAATTCTATGGGGTAGTTGTACTCTGTTAAATAGATTGCTACCAGTCTAAATTAATTTGATGGCACACACATTCAACCTAGGGAGTGCATTTTAACTCCATGACACTGCTAGTAGTTTGATCTAGGACCTGCCAATTCTCCCACTGTCCTATTTGTCTGTTCCTTTCTATGTACCCCAGTGATATACTCCAATTTTCCTCTGTTTACTCAATATCATGAGCATGGAATTATTATTTCTCTTTTGAAACAATGTCAAATTGTCCTTTATGCAAAATAAAAGAGAAGAAAGAAAGTCTTCAAAAGTTAATCCAGTGCACATTTCTCTATGAGAATCTCCATTTCAGTCTGTGTAACTTCTGCTTCGATGCTTCATTTAAAGTTGCCTATATATCCATTGTAATATGGATTTTATTACATATAGGTAACCTTATATTTATAAAATAGATACATGTTTTTCTCCAGGATAGGAGATCCTCTCTTTGATTACTTGATCTCTACACAACACACAGGCACTCAGGTGACTTAAGGGATTCTGAGTTTTGGCTGGGTTGTTCTGAAACAGATCCGTAGTAGATGACAGGGAGTTCTGAATTTAACCAGCATGTTCTGTTGTACTAGTGTTGTTAGAACCAACGCAATGGCACCTAACACCAACAACCGACACAATGGTTGCCATCAGACACTTTTCTGGAGATTGCCTTTTAAATCCTTGCAGGGATAAAGGCTGCTTGCTTCTTAGAAAGACAAACTAGTTGTACAGATGGTTTGGTGAGGCATTTTTACATTTCTGGTTGCAAAGCATGGCATCAGAAGCTCACTGAGGAATGCCTCTTGACTGGTTGGACTCTCCTTTCTTGTCCTTTAATTCCTTACCTCCTCTTGGTGCCCATGATATGTTGTAATTATTGTAGAGCCACCTGTACCCTGTCCAAATCTCTCCTCTTTTGCAATTACTTATAGGATTTTTAAAGCTCTCTTAACTCTTAAACAACTATATTATATGTCGGTCATATTTTTCCACTCACAGTCAAGCAAGGAAATATGCTGCCACGGAGACATAGATTTGAGTGTATAAAGTACAACTGAGAGCAACAAAATGCCAACTAGAGGTCAAGACTATCTCATGAACCCAAATCTGAAGAATACTGTCACTCTCTACTGTCTCAAAGATATCATGTCAAGCAAGGTCTCATGAGACTAGTCAAAATCCTGTGATTAGCAGTGATTCACATTAGTAGAGACCTGAAGTATAGAAAGGAGTCCCCGGATGGCACAACGGGTCAGTTGTTGAACTGCTAGACAAATGACTGTTGATTTGAATAGACCCAGACATGCCATTGTAGGTACACCTGGCAATGGCTTTCAAAAAGGACATAGCCTTGGAAATCCTATAGAATGGTTTCACTCTAAACACATAGCATTATTATAAGTTGGATTTGATTGGAAGGCAATTAGCTCTACCAAAATTTAAAGAAATGCCAGCCACAAACATCATAATAACCTTGCATTTGTTTAGGCTTATATAGATTATATTTAGTCTGGTAGTGTTATTCTAATGTATAGAAATTCAAAAATTATAGAATTTGATCATGTGCTTTTGGAGAAAGAAGTGCTGGAGTATTTATTTTGGGGCAACATTGAGCCAGAACTAAAACGGCAAAAATCTTTCATTTTCATAAACTGCCACAAGGACAATGGCGATGATGTAACTTCTCAGTCTTCACTCAGGGGTTGAGTTTTGGTCCTCTAATCTCTTACTCCAGGAGGGCTCTGATTTAACTCATTACCTGGTTATACCCACACTAGAGAGAAACTTCTCTCTTCTTTAATCTTAGTAACTTTTCCTATTGAAAATTTGAAATACATAAAATACATTAGTATAAGCAGATCAGATAGTGGTCAGTAGATATTTGTGATATCTCCCACAATTAATTGACTAAATTTAATATGCTGACATTCTTAAGGTAAAACGATGTCAAACAAGCATGCGTTGATGACAAATCATAGAATGAAATGCATTCGCCTCTTCATGTTCCATGGTGTGCATAGGCTTATAAGTGTATGTGCCTTTCACATGCTATAATTAATCGAAGACTGTTAGTTCTAGCATCATTGTATCTTCATGTGTGGCATGCATAGCTGTTCTACCAAGGTTCATTGAACAAAATGATATTTTAGACAATTCTATTATCTAATTTAAAAAATAAATGAATTTTTGAACATTTATACATAGACTTTTTAAGTTTCTCTTAAGATTTCAAGTCATATATTTGCTGGTTCACTTAGATCTTTGTCTCTTTTCCATGGCCCTTATTTAAGTCACTTACATAGTGAATAAAAATGTATTGTTATGATGCTTAACTAGTGGTTTCATTGATGTGTATTTAGAGGTATACATACAAAATGCACATAACAAGAATTGTTTGCAGTATTAAACAGTGCATACAATATTATTTTATTTTTGATATCATACATAAATATTATTTCCTAGAATTGATACTTAGGTTATGGGTCAACCTACAGGACCAAGATCTACAATATTTTGGCTTCCTTCTGATGTGATATAACATAATGTGGTAAACTCCATGATGGGATTGGCTATGAGCAAGCAGCCATTGCAGGACAATTAGGGTGGACTGAAGGTTTATTATTATTTGAGTTACAGTTCAAACGATGGTTCCTCAGGAGGGTGGACAACTTCACATATATTAGATGCTGTGGAGAACTTCTTAAATTTTTGTTGTTCTGGTCCTGCATCTGGCTCATCAATTTCCCATTCTTTCAATGTGTGCCATATTGCCTGCTCACCTTGGGCATCATCAGAACTTAATACTTGACCTGCCTTCTAATCTGTTAATCTTGGTTTTATCTGCTTGTGCAGACACCAGATGTGATCTTCCTGCATTCGACCTTACCTTCCTTTTCCCTGGTTTGTCTTTCAAGTTCATCAACACTAGAAGTTACACACGTTAGGAAACTTTAAGTTTAGCATTTAACCTATGGATATGAACCAGACAATTTATTTGTGTGTACAACTGTGTGATTCACCTTCTTGATATGTTATTATTTTCTACATATATCTTCTTTATTGGTCTTGCTTCTTTACGTAATCCAGCCTAACATACAACCACAAATACATTAGGCAAAAAAAAAAGGCGTTATGTAAAATGTTAAATATATTTTTTAATTACAGAATATATCAGACCCGGTTGATATACTAACATATACTATAAATTCCACTTAGGCACAGGTATTTTGTTAAAATTTATAAATATAGAGCTTTTAAAGCTTTTAAAAATTTAGAAATATAGAGCTTTTATAGTCTGTACTTTTTTCCCCCCCTCTGGCCCCACTCATATGTAGTTGTTCAGCTGAATAAACTACAGGAAAGATTGTAGTACACATCATGGATTAGAAGATTGAAATTATAATTTATTCTCAGGCATTCCTGAACTCTCACTACCCCACTCTCTTTTATTACAAATAGTAAGTTTACTTATAATTTTAGGATTTTGATAAATTTACTTCAGTATATTTGTTTCTAAATCTTACTGAATATTCTAGATTTTTGAGCTAATATCCAGGATATAACACTCTTCAACTTTGATAAACATCTACAAACAGCTAACAACAATATCCAAGTATGTTACAAAATGGTTAATTTGTTGTAGATATCTGCATTATGGTGATTCATATGAGATTACACAATATCTTGTGATTTTTATTCAGTAAGAATGGTATAAGGAGTCAAAAATTGTGAGTGATTTTATGATCTAAACATTTTATTATATATATATGTATATATACATATATACAGTTAATTTTATGCTTTTCCCAGTGTTAATACATAATTTTTCTTGGAGTATCTAGAGCTAAAACCAACAGGTTTTATGAATTAAGGCAAATTACTGTTTTTCTCTATCTAAATACTCACAAAATTATTCTCCAGACATGAGATTATATGATTGATAGAATTGTATCACCACTCACAACTCTAACAATGAATGCTAAATCCACTGAAAAATTAATCAGAGTATACATCCACTTATCATAATATAGAGCTAAGCTTTTAAATAAATTTATACTTCCATTTTCCCCACAATATTTTCTAAATTTTTTTCTTTAATAAAAATTTCTCTCTCCTGTGGAATAAGAAATTGTTTAAGTTTTCTTTTATACTTAGAGAAAAATTTTCTGAGCTGAAATTTATAAAGTACACGATGGAGAAATTGGTTGTCCTCTTAAGAATTATGTAGGGAGGAATATGTTCTCGTTATTTTTTTAAGGGTAATGGAATTTTTATTCCAATGTAGTATTATCAAATAAAAGGATACTTCTTCAATATATGCTGACTGGCTTTCACTGTCTAGTATAACTTTATTAATCATGTCATAAGTAGAAACAACAAATCATGATACATTTTTAAAAAACTCAATGCTTTTTTTTAATTATCAATTTAATATCCTACATGCCCAGTAATTTGACATGTGAAATGTGACATTTTATTAACTAGTAACATTGTTCGCCCTTGTCCAAAATCCAGTTTACATTAAGGACATACATTTTAGTAAGTGTGTATGAATTAATGTGTGAATTAATATTGAATAAACATGTAATTCTTAGAAACCAATATTAAAATGAATTCAATAAGATCTGTTAAGTTAATTAGGACTAGTATTTCTTAAAAAACTTAATACCTTACAAGTTAACAGTCTGATTATGCAATATTTACATTTTCACATTGGCTAATTTGCTGTAGATATCTGTTAGAGATAGTGATTCATCATATGTGACTACAAATATGACCCTGTTTATATTCTAACATAGATACTTGATTTCACCTAGAAATTTATATAAACACACATATCACTGACATATCCATACCATAATCTCCCCTACATTACTCTTAAATTTATGAAAAGATTAAATCAAAGATGATAACAAATTAGATTATATATAATGTAAGACTGTGGCACCAGGTAAATTTTCAGTGATGAAATCGTCTTCTGTTAATGAGCTAAAGACCAAGTTCAAGCAAGTGGAAAAGGTAATAATCACATTCAGGAGTGAAAAAAAATGGTATTAGTAGTTAAACAACATCTTTATTGAGAATATTCAGATAGAGACAAAGAATTAAGATACATCAACTTAGAGACAGTGCAATGAAAATGAAGCCCATGATGGAGTCTCGATACCTTGGAATTAGAGAAGAATGTGTACATGTGTGCTGAAGGAACCTCAAGATGTTGACCTTGCTCTAAAACATCTTGACAAGGTCTGACTATTATTTTTAAGATAAGGTATATTCATTTCTTTGTCTCCCAATGAGACTAGTTATACCAAGAATTGACTTATTGGGACTGGCCATTTAAAAATTGGTAGACTTATTTGCTCTCATGCATATGAAGCCCAAATTCTGAAGGAACTATTTTGGAAATTGGATGTTGAAGGAACTCATAGGTATTATTTAGAGAAAATCAGCTAATAGCCATAACTTCAACTTTGAAATACAACCATGGGTACTTTGAAGTCTCCCCTCATCTTTGTGATTCTGCTATACTTACTTTTTAGCACTGTATTTGAACGTGCTGGAAAGAGAGTGACTCATATAAGGCCATTAGCACATTTTAGATAATAGGTGGCATGGCTTCAAAAGTGAATTCCGATTTATAGGAAATTTTAAACCAAATAAGATTACATATTGTTATTCCATGATTGCAAATACAATAGATCATGATAACTGTTAGCTGTGTGAATCATGAAAATTAGCAATTAAAGGTAAAGCAGCTGCCACACCATTGAATACTCTTACTGAAGGCTGTGATTGTGCAGGAAATGTAAACATGGATATTAATAAACATGTAAACATGGATACCAATAAATAAATGATAATTAATAAAATAAAATTAATTAATTAATTAATAATTAATTAATAAAAGTAATATTAATAAATATTTGGGGTGATTTTTGAAACTTGCTGTCAGAAAAAAATAAACAAAGATGAAACAAAACCAGAAATATATTAGTAGGGAATTATTTAACTAATATTTAACTAAGTAAAAAAATTATAAAACTAAAGAAAAAAATTATACATGCAAGGAGGAAATACTTAAAATATTTTTCAAGTATTATATTAAGGAGAATGTATGAGAGAAATCTATTTTATGATGTAGGAAAAGAGATCAGTAATTCCATATTATGGACTCTTGGTGGAAGAGAACTTTCCACTATGTGACTGAAGACTTACTGAAAAGAACAATTTGAATCAAATATGGGAGTTATTTATTTGACCATCAGCTAAGAATTTGTTTTGAAAGGAAATAAGCAAAATAATTCATTGGGTTAGGACTAAAGGATCGAAGGAAGTATCTTGCTGTTTTTCAGAACTGCACGGAGGAATGCAGTTCCTTCCATGCAGCATTTTACTCACAACTTGTAAAACTTCTCTCACTCAATGCACTGCCATAGACTCTGTTCCAACTCATGGCGACCCTATAGGATATGATAGAATTGGTCTTTGGCTTTCTGAAGTGGTCCATTTTTATAGGAGCAGAAAAGCTCATTTTTATTCCAAGCAACTACCATTGAGTCCAACTGCTGACCTAGAAGTTAGCAGCCCAGAGTGTAACTCTCTACCCCACCAGTCTCCGCTAAGAAATAGCTCTCCTCCGTGACAACTTCCTTTGAATACATCTGAAATGGTCCAGAAGTGAGGCCTGCAAACCATGACTGCTAACCTGACAAAACCAACATGGCACCTACTGCTGTATCAAGTGTTGCTCCAATTGAACTTGATTGTCTGTTTTATTCATGCTCTAAAGCGATTATGATTTTTATTTTACTTTTAGATTTTTCTGTTTTGAATTCATTATTTATCATCTTAATACACCCTTCCACTAGTGACTGCGATTGATGTCTAAATAAGTCCAAGTTCTGTTTCCATTACTTTCACTCATTCTGTCCTCGCTACAAGTTCTTACAGTTCTCACTCATCTTTGTACAACAGAGAACCCCCACTTACAGTGTCTGGTTGAGGATGATGGAACCCCACCTGGTAGCAGAGAATTTACTGTAGGGTTCAAGTCACATCATTAGCTGCTGTGTTTTTCCTGTCTTCTTGCTTCTCTGAACTAAGGGCGAAATACTTTCTAAGTCTGAAATGTGCTTCCAGTTGTACTCTTCAGGGTATCTATTCAATATAACCTAGTAAGGATATTTAAGAGACATTCTCTAGGCTTCCTTAGAATGACTTCATTATACACCTTTTAAGACAGCCGATCATAAACACAGGAAGCTGTGTAAGGTAATTGATTGGACACAAGTTTCCTTAGATAGGTAGGTTTAAAATGTGACAAGGAAAAAAAAAATAAATAAAATGTGACAAGGTTTTACAAGGTTCCAGTACACCAAATGGATATTAACCGATTCTAAATATTATCATCTTTGTTAAGATCCATCAAGTTCATTCTAACTCAAAGGATATCCCTAGGTACCACAGAATGAAATGCTGCAAGGTCTTGTACTGTAATGACAATTATTCTTATGTTTGAGTCCATGTTTACTCTCAGGGTATCAGTCCATCACACTGAGTGTTTTCTTTTTTTTATTTTGCTGGACATCTACTTCACCAAAACATAATGTCCTTCTCCAAGGACATTTTAATAATGCATATATAGTTTAATATATGAAATTATGTATAATTTCTAATAAAGTATATAAAGGTATATTAAACTGTCTAATTAAGTATATAAAGGTATATTAAAATGTCTAATTAAGTATATAAAGGTATATGAAACTGTCTAATTAAGTATATATAATCTATTGAGAACGTTTAGCCATTAGCTACTTTCAGGGGCATGCTGGCTGCATTTCTTTCAAAAAAGATTGATTTGTTCTTCTGGTTTACTAATATATGCTCCATATTGTTAATCATTGGTTTGGTGGTTGATGAGTAAATTTGGATAATTGTCAAATTAATTGGTCTTCCTTATAAACATGGGATATTACTCTATCACTGAAGGTACACTTCAGGATAAACTTTGAACTATTCCTTTGAAAAATGAATGTGACAATATTTATCTCTATTTGTCATTTCTGGCCTTGTAGAATTTCTGATTTTTGGATTCGAAGGGTCTAATAAGAGTCCACTTCAGTTCACTAAAACCTAGGGGGCCTATCTTCAAGTGTGCGTTTTATTTTTGGCAGCTTTCTTTGACTCAGACTTCATACATGTTATGTTCTGATGACTCTTGGGTGCTTACTGCTGCTTCATTTCATTTTGTCATACAGCTTTAAGAAATGCATGTCCATAAAATGTTGTTCTATCTATATTATTAAAGTTGACCCTACTTGGAGAAGGCCTCTATTTCTCAATGCTATTCTTAATTTTTATCAACCTGGAGTTGATATCAATCAGAGCCTATCTATTTTTTGGCACCATATCACATAATGTTTTGATAATATGGATATTTTTCACTGAACTTATTTCAAAAGTAGATCACCTGGTCTTTATTTCAAAGCTTGCAACTACACCAAGATCTGTCTACAGTGGATGACTTTTCTGGTACTAAAATACTGTGGCCTAGCTTCTAGAATGACAACAATGTATAAGCCATCACAAACTGACATGCAAGTAGTGGCTAAATAAATAACCCTTAGCTATTTTAAACATCATGACATATGTAGCAGGAGATATTTTCTGGAATGTGATGCAGATGGGAAGATAATAATAACTTAAATTCAAAACCAAGAATGAAATTGAAAGGAATTCAAGATAGCCTGCTGGTTTTTGCCTTTTAAAATGTAAAATCCATTTAAATTTAATAAAAGTGACACAATGTTATATCACAGCACGGATTAGGTTGTGGACTTAATGTAGTTGAAGAATGGATGAGTCAATGAAATATATGTTAATTCTTGTTTTAAAACATGGACATGTAGTGTTTTAATTAGCTTTAAGATTATTTTAGGTTTCACAAACAGCATGCGGTATTATTCAGACAGGGTTTATACAACTTGAATTTCATAAAGAGGGAAGCAAATCTAAATTTATTTTGAACATCTTAGTTACACTATTTCCCACAAATGAGGAGGATATTTATATACCATGGGTTATTTTATCACTTGAACATCTATAATGAGTGACAAGAATCTTTTTCAGATTATCTTATGGGAATTCTCCACCAGTACATGAAATTATTTTATTCCTGAAATGATAAGTTATATAATATTCAACTGCACAATTACCTTATTTATGTTAATATAAATGATTGATGGCCATTATGCCAAGATAATAAAAATTGCTCTTATATTTCTATAGTGATGCCCATATCTGGAGTAAAACAATATAAGCTATTCAAGTGGAAAATCATCCATCAGCCGCAGTAATTTGTATTCAAAATTTCCTAAAATTCCAGCAGTGAGATACTGATTCCCGTGAAACAAATTAGAAATGGCATGAAACATTAGGTTTATCATTTCTTCATCACCACAAGCATCATTACGTTCCTATTTTTACATTAGGGAATATGATTTTGAATTTAGATTACTTGATATATTAATAGCATCAAAATAGAAAACTAGAAAAAAATACTTGGATCATAGTTTATGAGACCTGAATGTTAATCATGATGTGAGTAGCCAGTGCTGTACTTTCTAGTAAATCAATTTCTTTGGACCAACTCTAAATTTATTGCCTCCCTTAAAAAAATATGATTTAGGGACTCCAGATTCTCTTGCCATATAATTTTGAAACTTATGAAGTAATGCCTATTATTAACCACAAACAAGACCTTAAAAATGTGTACTATTTACATCTTGATTAATGGAATCGTTTAATAAATTTTACATGGCACCCAAGGAAAAATACTATTTAACAAAGCAGCTTTCTATCTCAGTACTGTCAATCCTGTGCATGTTGTGTTGATGCAGACTCAGAGTAAGGAACAGAGGTTAAAGGTGAAAAGTGTGGAGTCAGGAGCTGAGGTAACTATGATTGAGAAACTGCTCTGATACTTCCTGTCATTTTAAGAAAATTATTTTAACTTAGATTCTAGTGCTTTCTCATCTGTGAAACAAAAAGAGCAAAAGTACTTAGTTCATAAACAAACAAACCAACAGCCCAAACGGCTGCTTTATAGTGAAACCCAACTCACGGAGACCCCGTGTGTTACACAATAGAGCTTCTTTCCGTGGGGTTTTTCATGGCAGTGACGTCTCTGCTGAAGATCGCCAGGCTTCACTTTCATTGGGCCTCTGGAGGGAATGGAGTTGCTAACCCTTCGGTTGGAAGGTTAATGTTTTCACTACGAAAGGCCTCGATGTTGTTCAGCGTGCTCCAATAACTAAAGGCTGGTGGAGTTGGTGCTACATATTTACTCAATGATTATTACATGCATTTTCCCAGAATTATATCTCAAAAGATTTTATTTTAAGAATTTTTTTCAGTTTTAACCAATTATGTAATTTAAACACTTTTTCAATGTGCTTTCAAATAAGCATACAAAAATATTTCTTTGGGCTTCCTATTTCAGAAAACCTACAACAAGGAATTGTGCTTGTACATTTTAGGTTACTTCTACTAGTTAATTTTTTTATAGAAAATTCTGAGTACCCAGAGTCCACACTGTGAATACTTATTAGATTTATTTGTAGTATACTGATTTCAGATGAATTTGAATTTTTATAAAAAGTAGCTGAGGACTAGATGTATATGTTCTGACAAACAGAAACATACAAAGGTCCATCCAAGCCTAAATCTATTATTCTGTCTGAGGGTTTGTCACTATTAACTCGGAGTCTTCTTCTCCCATCAGGTTTCCGTTAAAGGTTGATATGCCTGGTCAGCTCTCCACATTGTTATTGCCTATTGGTGACAGCATCTTCCTCTCTCACAGAAGGGAAGTACCCTCACCTACAGCATTTCTACTTCCCCAGTT
Organism: Echinops telfairi; assembly: GCF_000313985.2. Classification (NCBI taxonomy): domain Eukaryota; kingdom Metazoa; phylum Chordata; class Mammalia; order Afrosoricida; family Tenrecidae; genus Echinops; species Echinops telfairi. Next base: position 15,988,669 of record NW_022103908.1, on the reverse strand, counting down.
CTCTGAGCAGCACCAGGGAGTCATGGTTCAGATTCTCAGAAACAGCACCTTCCAGCAGCATTGTGAGGAGGGGACGAGGAAAGGGGAAGTTGCTGGGAGTGTCGAGTCTCCACTAGAATGAATGAGCCCCTGCTCCACGCCCGACGGCCCCCACAGAACTGCACACTCAGTCTAGGGGAGGCCAAGCCAAGGCAGGGAGGGACGAGAGGGCAGCAGCCCTGGGTCTCTTCCCTTTCTTTCTCACACCCTGCTCCCACCGGCTACCCAGGTCCTTTTCAGAAAATCCTTGACGATTTAAAAAAGAAATGTGTTGACCTCAGTCAGAATGAGTCATTCTTCCTGCTTTAAAATCTCCTTATTGATCTATGTATTGTGATGAATTGTATGAACCCCAATAAATTGATTAAAAAAATCTCCTTATTTTTTTATACAGCTGCTAAACTAAAATAATAATAAGTTTAAAAACCTTGTCTCATGCCGGCACAGGGGTTACAAGGTCAGTGGTCCCAAACTACTCGCTGCTCCACAAGGGAAAGACGGGGCGTTAGACTCCCACACACAGTTAGTCTTGAAAACTCAGAGGCAGTTCTGTCCTGTTCTGTAGGTTGGCATCAGCTTACAGCAGTGAGTTTGGTTTGAATTTTGGATTGGCTTACAAACCTTGAAATAACTTTAATTTGTGGAACGGCCTGTGTAACCACAACATAAACACGTTTATCATCCTGTGCATATTTATATTTCTACACTTCAAGATATTTCTTCGAATTTTACTTCCTCTAGAAAACCTTATGCATTGCTCTAAAACAGTGGCTCTCCACCTTCCTAATGCCGCGAATCTTTAATACAGTCCCTCATGTTGTGGTGACTCTCCCAACTATACAATTATTTTCATTGATGCATCGTAACTGTAATTTTGAGAAGGCGCTGATTTCTGGAAGTGGTGTCAACCATGGTGAAATGTATTGGGAAACTCCTGTGGGAGTGGAGCCTCGGCGATCTTCATTTACTGATGGGGCACAACTCAAAGGAAGGAGAAATGCTGCAAAATTCTGAAAAGGACCAGAACTTGGAGTGTACAAGGTGTGAATCTACAAAAAGAGGAAACTGTCAAAATTGAAATGGAATGCATAAATCCTTATCCTATGCATTAATGAGCCTATGATTTACTATGCTGGGATTAACACCATAAAGAAGAATAGCATGGGATTCATTCTCAAAGAGAACATTGTAAACCCAATCATGAAGTAAATTGCTGTTAATGATAGGTTTATATCTATCTACCCTTAGGGAAATCCACTCAATATAGCTGTTATTCAAATTTGTGCACCAACTACTAAAGCTAGTGTGAGAAAATGGAAAATTCTACCAAAGATTTCTGTTGGAAATTGATCAAACATGTTGCTTTGATAACTATTGACAGTTGGAATCCAAAGGTTGGCAACAAAAGGAAGGAACAATAGTTGGAAAATATGGATTTCATAATAGAAATGAAGCTGGAGATCCCACGATAGAACCAATGACTTATTCGGAGCAAATGCTTTTTTCCACAACACAAAAGACAACTATACACATGAACTTCTCCAGAAAGAAAACACAGATCTAAAACTGACTACATCTGTGAAAGCACATACTGGAGAAGCTCAATATCAGCAGTTAAAATCAGGTCAGGGACTGACAGGGGAACAGATCATCAGTTGCTCAGATGCATGCTCAGGATACAGTTGAAGAAAAAATAAAAAATCCATGAGAGCCAAAATATGACCTTAAGTCTATACCACCCGAATGTTGAGAGCATGTCAAGAACAGATTTGATGCATTAACCACTAAAGACAGAAGACTCAATGAGCTGTGGGAGGACATTAAGAATCTATCAGATACAATAGTGCCTGGGGTCTTAAAGGTTTGTCTCCAAACAAGCAGCCATCTGAGTGAGAGGTTAACTAAGTTCACAGGGATGAAGCACACCATCATCAGTCACCGAGGGATTGGAATCCATATAATCCAAAGTCGTAGGAGGTATCAGTATCAGAGCTTAAATTCTGAGATTCTGGTGTGCAGGAGGGGATAGATGACAGTGGGAGCCCAGGATCCTTTAGGGGAACTACATATGAAATAGCCTCCAGAGAACCTCCCCTGTCTGCAATTGAGGGATGGAAGGAAAGTGGTCACTGCATAGAACGGCTGGGAGGGAGGAGTGTAGAAGATCAAAGTGAAAAATCTGACCTGAACAGTTAAAACTGTGTCTGTTAATCACCCCCCTCCCCCCAGTGATGCAGGCTGGACCTGATCTGGTTTGCAAAATTTTCTGGTTTTGGTTTGTATTGCTTCATTTGTTTTTGTTTGTTCATATTAGAGTATATATCAGAGGTGTTATGCCAATGGAGGTCACCCTCTTGAAGCTGTATTTCATTTTTCCTTTTTTTGTTATATGACACCAAGGATCAATGAACTTGTAAGGACAGCAAGTAGAATAAAGGGTTTGGAGTGTACAGTGGTGGTGGAGGGTATAAGGGAGATGATGTCAAGGAATCCAGGAATATAAATAGTTTGGAAATTGATTGTGGTAGCAATTGTATAATTCTAATTGGCATCATTGAAATATGGAATGATATGATATATGTACTATATCTTAACTGATTTTTAAAAAAGAACACCATCAGTGAAGAAAGAAAAAGATCATTAAAAAGACAAGAAAGAGAAAATATCAAAGAAGATGTCAGAAGAGACTCTGAAACTTGCTCTATAAAGCATAATCATAAAGTAGTTCATGGAAATGGAAGAAATGAAGCCAAAGAGTAGAGTATAAAGTTCCAAAGGACAGCTCTAGATGACAAAGCCAAATATTATAATGAAGTGTGCAAAAACCTAGAATTATAAAACCATAAAGGAAGGACATGCTCAGTATATATTAAACTGAAAGAACTTGAGGTAGTTAGTGTATTGTGCCAACCTGGCCGATAAACACATGTGGGATTAATTGAAGGGTGGAGAGATAAATGGCTCGGGAGCCTCGCCTTTCTTGTCTCTTGCTCTTTGATCATCTGACCAGTGTGCGGCTGCCTTGCTTGTTCTGTGCCTCCATTTGCAAGCTACACCTGTGGGACACTTAACCCGTGGATTGTGTCACTGTAATTTGAGGTTCCATCAGGATCTGCTTCGCCATACTATTGGAATATGCATCTCTTGAGCTGGGGACTGTCGGACCCTGTCATCTGGCTGACTGTTGGTGAGCTGCCTTGCTGTTTGCTGCCTGTGCCTGGATAGCCTGAATTGCTCTACAGAGGACTACCTGCCAGCCCTCAAGACTTGAAGGACTGCCAGTGCCTCACAACTGTCTCACAAGAGTGAATTGCACTGAGCCATTTGTACTGCTTTATAATTTAACTGTTTATTTCTTGTGTTATGTATCTATCCATATGTATAAATAGATATATATATACAATTATTAGCAATCTGGTATTGTCTCTCTAGAGAACCCTGTCTAACACAGAGCTCAAGAAAATTTTTCAAGCCCTGAGTTGCACTATTGAAAGAGTCTGTGGATAAAATATTGATTGATGCAGGAAACATACAAAGAAGATGGAAAGAATTCACAGAATAATTATACCAAAAAGGACTTGTCAACATTCCACCACTTCAATAGGTAGAATATGAGCAAGAACCAATGGTACTGAAGGATCAAGTTCACCCTGAACTGAAGGAATTGGTCAAGAACAAGGTTTCAGGAATTGATGGAATGACAATTGAAATATTTCAACAAGTTGATGAAGCGCTAGAAGCACTAAATTATCTCTGCCAGGAAATTTGGAAGAGACCTATTTGGCCAACTGACTAGAGGATATCTATAGTTGTATTCATTACAAGGAAAGAGCTACAACAGAATGCTCAAACTATAGAACAATATCACTGATAGCATATACAAGTAAATTTTTTCTGAAGATCATTTGACAGCAGAATATTAACAGGGAATTGCCAGAAATCCAGGCCAGGAATAAGATTGCTGATGTCAGGTGCATCTTGACTCAAAGCAGAGAATATCAGAATATCAGAGATATTTGCTAGTATGTCATTGACTATGGTAAGACATTCAACTGTGTGGATCACAGAAGCTAGGGAAAGCATTGAGAAAAATGAGAACTCCGGAACACTGTGCTGTGCTCTTATGGAACTTGCATGTGGATCAAGAAGCAGTTGGGCAAAGGGAATGAGATGATACTATGTGGTTTAAAATCAGAAAAGGTGTATGAGGATTTCTCCTCTCACTATACTTACTAATTCCACACGATGAGCCAATCAAGAGAGCAGCACTAGGTTATATAAAGCAGAATGTGGTATCAGGATTGGAAGAAAGATTATTAGCAAACTCAGATATGCAGATCATGCTATCTTGCTTGCTGAAAGTAAGGAAGATATGGAACACTTGCTGATGAAGATCAAAGATTGTTGCCTTCAATGTGGATTACAAGTCAATGTGAAGAGAATCAAAATCTGCACAACAGAACATTATGTAACATGATGATAAATGGAGAAATGGTTGTAGTTGTCAAGGATTTTGTCTTGCCTGGCTCCACAATTGAAGCAGCAGTGAAGGAATTAAAAGATATGTTTCATTAGATAAATATACTACACAAGACGTCAGTAGAGTATTAAAAGCCAAAGATGCTACTTTGAGGAATAAGGTCTGCCTGACCCAGCCATAGTGTTTTCAGTTGCCTCAGAAGCTTTTAGAAGTTGGACATTGAATAAAGACAACCAGAGAAGAATTTATGCATTAGAATTGTGGTGCTGAAGAAGAATATTGAAGGTACATGGGCTGCTAAAAGGACAAACTGATCTCTCTTGGAAGAACTACGGCCAGAGGGCTCTTGCAGGGGTCCTCAAACTTTTTAAACAGGGAGCCAGTTCACTGTCCCTCAAACCCGTTGGAGGGCTGGACTATAGTTTAAAAAAACCCCAACTATGAACACATTTCTATGCACACTGCACATATCTTATTTTGAAGTAAAAAGACAAACGGGGCAAAAACACCTGGCAGCTGGATAAATGTCCTCGGCGGGCTGTATATGGCCCATGGGCCATAGTTTGAGGGCCCCTGCTAGATGCAAGGATGGTGAGATTAAAGTCACACATACTTGAGATATGTTGCCAGGAGAAAAAGACCTTGGAGAAGGATATCGTATTTGGTGAAATAGAGGGGCACTATAAAAGATGAAGGCTCTGTGGAGATGGGATGACACTGTGGCTTCAATGATGGCTCAGATATAGGAACATTTGTAAGGGATTATGTACTGTTTAATTCTGTTTTGCATACAGTCAGAATTCACGTGATCACACCTAAAAACAACAACTTTAGGATAGCTCACACTTTCGTCATTTTGACTTGAAAATGTGTGCTCTTTTGAACAACCACACTTTTTAGATCAAATCTGTCCAACTTGATTCTGCATGATGCCCATGTATATGTTTGACGATGGTGTAGCTGCTCAAAAAATGTTCTAGTGTGGAGAAACAAACAGTACTAATAAAAGAGTATGGATATACTATCTCCTTAGAATCTAACTAAGCATTTTTTAAAGGTAATCATTTCCTTCATAACCCATTTCCTAAGAGAGTTCTTCAAATGAGAACATGTGAGATTATTTTAGGTTGATAGCTCTCCAGTGGCAACTTACTTAAACCAGTAATAAGCTCATTAAATCTAAAGATTTCATAGAAGCGGTGATAGGAGACACAATCAACTTAAGGGCTTTTCAGGGGGGAAAAATCAGAAAAGTGTACTTTACAACAACTGAAAAAGGAAAGATTTGATTGCTACCTTTCTCAGTACTACCAAGTCACCCTGATATTGATGGATAATAACTACTGGAATAGTCACCAGTCTCACTGCTCATTTCTTTAATTCACATCCCGCATCAAATACTCGCCATCCCTTTGACCTATCAAAATCCTGTCCAGTCATCAAAGTTTATAACAGTATTTTTTGGCTACAAAAATCTCACTATCTCAGAGAATCATAATAACCTCTCCTCTCCATCTTTACACCAGTTTTAGTTTAGCTGATTTGGTTTATAATTTTAGCATAGAGTTCTGTTTTCAATCATACTTTTTGTGGCATAATCCTGTTTCACTTAATTATATCTATTTAACAATTATGTCAAAAATTTAGATGTTTCTCAGATCTGAAAACTTTTTGAAGTTCTCTGTGTAGAATTCCCCAGAAAGTAAACTTGGAGACTGACATTAATATGCATTATTTTTATTAGGAACTTCTCTTGAAATAAGCATCTATGGGTGGGAAGAAAAATAATGGGTAGAGAAAGAAGTTGCACTGTTTTTTAATTTCATAAGGTCTCAAATGCCCCAAGTATTTTTCTGAATCTGGTATGGTTCTTCAAATGTGTCCTTTATTGAAGTGAGTGAATCAGGAGTATATATTCTTCTATTGACCAGTTATTAAAGATAGTTTATCAGGAAAGGTTGGCAAAATGATTCTCCCTAGTAAAGGTAAATTTATAAAAAATGTCAAAAATCAAAAGCTGTCTGGTGGTAGCCCCATACACCGAACACATGTGTATACTGGTAAGTGTATTATGAATAAAGATTTAAGTGAATCAGTATATTGACTGCTATACACATAGATGCTTAGGTTGAAACTGCTCTGCACACAACCTTCAAAATTTGTGTTTGTTAAAAAAAAATCTTGTTAGCAAATATATGCTAACTTTGGGGGAATAGTTCATTTGAAATTTTTAAATTTTCTGTTTAGGGAAAAATAAAATATTTATAAATAATCAAAGTTAAAAATTATTATTAACTTGGAGTTAGTACATATATCGTATCATTCCATAGTTCAATCACATGAGGCAGAATTGCACAATTGTTACCACAATCAGTTTCCAAACATTATTTTTCTTCCTGGATTCCTTGCTATAATCTCCCTTTTACAGCCACCCCCTGTCCCCCCACCATCACCACTGTTCTCCCCATCCCCTGAACCCCTCATTCTACTTGCTGTCCCTATAGGCTCTTCAAACCTGGGTTTTATATACCGAAAAACAGAAAAACACATGAGGAGTTACTCCCCCCAAAAGGACAAAAGCCATGCTGGCAGAGTTTTCCTAGTATGCATTTTCCCTGCTAGGCGAGCACCCAGGAACTCAGTCTGAGATAGTATACCCAGTGGCATCACCTGGAAAGCTTCTTTTTGGTGACAATGAATGTTTTTGTCAAAGCAGTTTTGCTAGAACCTCGTTTTTTGTGATGACCAATTTAAGAGAACAGTGTGTGATTGTCACATTTTGTTTCCTGCTTGGGAAAAATGCCAAAGAAACTGTTGTGATGTTGAACACAGTTTACAAGGAAAGCAATATGGGAAAAAATCAAGTGTATGAGAATTTTTTTCTCATTTCAAAAAGGTGAAATGTGGATTGATTACAAATGTCATTTTGAACATCTGTCAATTTCCTGAACAAAAATGTCTACAAAATTTGTGCACTTGTGCTTGAAGACTGATGACAGACCCTTGGAGAGATGGGAAAGTTGTTTGGACTATCTTCAAGCTCGGTTCAGTGAATTTTTACAGAATATTTGGAAATGAGAAGGGTTGCTGTGAAATTTCTACTGGGTTGAACACTAAGGGTATACAGAGGAACAGCAAGGGGAGCAAAGCAACGGGGTCCACAAGGAATGCCAAAGGGGGGGCTTGGGGGCCAGGGCGTGACATCCCGGCAGACTCAACTGGAAAACATTCATAAAGGTCAGCAGACTGACCTGGAACTCTTTAAAGGCTTTTTATTTTTAGCTGTTGGTTTCTCTTTTTATTTTATTTATTTGTTTTGTTTTGCTGTATTAGCTGTTGTTGATTTATTTTTGTCTTCTTTTTTCATTATGTTTTGCTCTGCTTTGTTTTTGCACATAGTATTGTCTATGTGTGTCTATGTGGACAAGCTAGATGGATGAACAATCTGGAGGAGAGAGCAATGGGACAGATGGTTCCGGGGGGACATGGAGAGATGGGGGAAAGGAGGGGGATGCCAACACACCCAGGGACAAAGGAAGAACAGTGATCTAAAATGGATGGTGAGGAGGCATAGGATGCTTTGGGGGGCTCGATCGAGAGCAATGTAGCCGAGAAGAATTACTGAAACCCAAATGAAAACCGAACATGATAGTGGGACGGGAGGAAAGTAAAAGAAATAGAGGAAAGAACTGGGAGGCATAGGACATTTAAAGAAGTCTAAATAGAGTCATGTGTATATATAAATATATTTATATACAATGACAGGGGAATAGAGCTGTGAACATATATTTATTTATAAAGTATTACAGTGGCAGATGGACATTGGACCTCCACTCAAGTACTCCCTCAATGCAAGAGCAATTTGTTCTACTGACATGGAATTCTGTGATGTTCACTTTCCCTGACAGCAATGCTGAAGACAAACTGGGTGCATAAGCAAATGTCATAAAGAAAGCTTATGGTGCCAAGCTATCAAAAGATACAGTGTCTGGACTCTTAAAGGTTTGAAGATAAGCCTATGGCCATCTGGCTGAGAAGCAACAAAGCCCTGATGAAGAAGCACCCCAGACTGTGTGATCATGAGGACCAGTTATCAGGCATCAAAAACCCAGAACAAAACAAACAAAAAGCATATCAATGGGAATGAGGGGGAAATAGAGTGGCGACTCAAAGCCCATCAGTAGTCAATTGGACACCCCCCCTGTCAGAAATAAAGGCCAGTCAGGGTGCAGTATAGCACTGATGACACACAAAACCTTCCTCTAGTTCTTTAATGCTTCCTCCCCATACCCCTATTACCATGACCCCAATTCTATCTTACCAATCTGGCTAGACAAGAATATATATACTGGTACAGATAAGAGCTCAAAACACAGGGAATCTAGAACAGATAAACTCCTCAGGATCAATAAGGGGAGCAGAGATACTAGGCAGGTAAGGGGGTGGGGGGTAGGGTGTAGTAAGGGGGAACAGATTACAATGATCAATGTATGGCCCCCATCCAGGGGGATGGAAAGCAGAAAAGTGGGTGAAATGAGACAGCAGTT
>NW_022103908.1:15958053-15979466 GCF_000313985.2 Echinops telfairi | reverse complement strand
GAGATAAAATGTTTTGAAAAAGATGATTACAACATATGTAAAGATGTTTCATAAAATGGATATATGTATGGATTGTGGTAAGAGCTGTAAGAGCCTCCAATAAAATAAATTAAAATTTAAAAGAAAGAAAAGCTCAGAAATGACTCAGACTCCTCTCCCCCAACCCCAAGGTCATTACTGGTGATGCATCATGGTGCTATTCTTATGACCCTGAAAGCAAAGATCAATCAAGCTGGTGGAAGATGCCATCGTCACCTTGCCCCCAAATGCTCATCAAGTGAAATCAAAGATCAAGATGATGCTCCTTTGTTTTCTTGATGTGACAGGAATAGTGCATTTGGAATTCATCAGGTCAGATTTCTATTTAGAGACTCTGAAAAGCTTGTGTAGCAGTGTGCAACAAAAAACCTGATTTCTGATAGAAACGGGGACTAGTTCTGCCACCATGACAGTGCACCTGCACACACAGCCATTTTAATGTGCCAGATTTTGGCAAAAAACAGCCTAACTCTCTTGCCCCATGCACCTTACTCACCTGACTTCACTCCATGTGACTTCTTTTTGTTTCCGAGAATGAAAGGACAGTGATTTGATAATGGAGAAGAGGTGAAGAAAAAAACAAGGAAGTTCTGTCAGCCATCAAACAGATGAGTTAGAAAATGTTTCCAAGAATGCAATTGCAGATTTGACAAATGTATTAAGTGAAGGTGAAAAGGATGTTTGGGGAAAAAAACAAACAAAAAAAACCCTAGAAACAGCTTTGAAAAAGAAAATCTGTTTTTCTTTGGGTACCCCATTGTATTACACAACTTCTAGAGGGTGACCTCTAATTACACCTCTGAAATACATTCTCTATGAACCAACATACACACAGAAACTAAATAACACAAAAGTACAGACAATGCTGAAAACAAGATCAGATCCAGCATTCAGCAGAGGGGGGAATCAACTGACCAAGCTGACTGCTCAAGTTGGGCGTACGCCTTTGGTCTTCTGCACGCAGCTCCCCAAGGCCCTCTGTGTAGTGACCGCTTTCCTCCCACCCCTAAATCGGGGACAGAGGGAGTTCAGCAGAATCTTGTTTCCTTTGGATTTCCCACAAATGAATCTTGGGCTGTGTATAACAGTAAATAATGTTGCTTGATTTGTTTTCATTTAGACTCTCCTGAGAACAATGATGTCAAGAAGACAAGTTATTTAAATGTTTTGGGCCATTCAAAAGATCGTTTCTGTGTTTGTTTTTTCCTCCGAGAAGAAAAGGGATTGCACAATTTGATGATTACATCATGAAATTAATGTATAGCGTTAAAATCTACAGTACTGTATGAAATTAAATAATGGCCAATATAGATATATGCAACTCAGCTGAACATGTTGATTTGACAATGATGCTACATCAAGAATGATGCATAAAAGAAACCAATTTTCAAAGCACCCATATCGGTGCTTCTCCTCAGTGCTGCACCACAAAGCAGCACTATCCTGTCTGCAGAGTTACTTTGGCATTGAGTATAAAAGCCACACTGCAGTCCAACTTTGACATCTACCCAAGTCTGACGGCTGTTTGTCTCTTCAACAGGGATTTTCTCCCAAACATATTTCTGAGTAAAATTCCTACTTGTTGTTTGGAATCTCAAAATTTTGTATATTTCCAATAGAAAGATTTGGGGGTTCCTAAAATCTAAATCCAGCTTTAGGGCTTGTTATAAATACTTTGGAACTGTTTGATATTTGGATAACTGCTCTGAAATAATGAAAATATAATTGAAATTTATCAAGGTGTTTAGTATAATGAAAGATGCAATTATATAATATCTTAGCATGTATCCTTATTCTCATATTATTTTAGAAATCCAAAATTAATCCTAGTGCCTCAGAGGAGATTATGTCTCATAGTGACCCTATAGACAGTATTTCTGGGTTTCTGAGATTGTAAATCTTTACAATGTAGAATGGCTAGTGGGCTCAACTCCTGGCCTTAATGAAGCCCAATGCATAAGTCATTGCACTACCATGGTTCCTAATATTTCTTGAGTGCTTGTACAGAATTCTTAGTTGCTTGTTTTGATTTTTATTATGCAAATTCTGGTTTATATTTTAAGGAGAGAGGATGAGAAAAACCCATAAATGTGAACCGGAGGCATAGGAGGCTCTGGCCTGACATCTGGTACAGCATGCTCATTCTGAGTTAGCATAAGCAGCTTTCCCAGCAGAGCAGGAACCAGATAACCAGCTATTCAGGGTTGTTCCAGAACCCACAACACTGATCGGCAGCCAAAGAGGTGTGATCTCCCTGTTCCCCTCCAAACTCCCAATGACTGGAGATGCCGCCCTCACTCCCATTCTCACACTACCGTGTGTGTACTGTGCCAATGCTCTGTTCATTGTATTCTTTATCTCTCTTAATTCTTCGTTCCTCTTCTGTCCGTCCCCCAATTATTTTTCTTTCTCTTTTCTTACTTGTCCACTGTCCTTTCTTAAGCAGCTGGGATCTTAAAGGCTTGTTTTCAAACAAGCAATTGTCTAAGTTCAACATCAAGTAAACCCACATACAAAAAGCACACCAGCCAGTGTAATCAAGGTTTGTGAATAATATAATCCAGAGCTAAACGAGGGAATGGAATCAAAGTTTAAATTGTGAACACCTAGTTTGCATAAGGCTATGGATGACAGAGAGAGACTAAACTTTATTTGCAGGGTCCACTGGGTTAGTGTGGGTAGACTAGAGAAACAAATTCATAGACAATTATATGTGTGTAGGAAAGAGCTTTATATTCAAGGGCAATTAAACATTCAGAAAACATCCAAGCCCAGTTCAGATGAAGTCCATAAGCCCAATATTAGCTAGATGACTGATACCCACCCCTTCAGACTCATGAAACACAAGCAATGACACCAAATGCAGGACAATCACAAGCCAGTGGGTGAGAAGTCTTGTGGATCCAGTGGTGATGTAACCATCTCAGCACTGCAGGGGTCTCCACATGGCTTCTCTAGCTCAGGGAACTAGTGTAGTTCCATGTGTCTTGTCAGCTGCTATGTCTCCCAGGAAGTGAGCATAGACAGAGAGTGTCTCCCACCTCCAAGGAGGAAATACAGCAATATTCAGAATACTTAGGGCATGGCCATGCCCACTCAGAGGCCTCATTCACTACACAATGATTGACAGGATAGACTCCACCCCTTCACTCTTACTCCTATCAAATTGACAACAGATTATATAACTACCACATCCACACTTGGATTAAACTTCACCTTTGATCATAGTTGAGGGATGTGAGTAACCCTGTTATTAGATAGAAAGCATTTCTAAGTCAATTATGTTAGATAGAGTTAGGTTATAACATAAGACTTTGCCATTTTGAATTCCCTTTTGATCTAATTTAAAGCTGTTTATGTGTAAAAGAAAGGGGGGAAATGTGCAAAGGAAACACATGTGGATTAAGTCCTTGGTGAATCCCCTCTGACCAGGGTCATGGATGAGAAGGAGCTGCAGAATAGATCTCAGATTATGAGCTGGTACCGCACAGTAGTGCATCATGAAGAGGTGAGTTGGGAATGGGAGGTATGATTACTGAAAGTAAAACATCTTTTTATTGGACATCAGATCAATATGGAAGGAAGAAACAGAGACTTAAAGCAAATTTTAACACTCTGGAAGATCTTTTATACACTCACGGGACATTATATCATTGGAAGAAGATGAAAATGTATGAAGTTTGAGAATATAAAAGAGCAAAGAAATTTATTTTGAAGCATCATAGATTCTAAGTAAAAGGCCCATGCATTATAATTGTTATTGTTGTTAGTTATTGTGCAATCAGTTCAAACTAATAGCGATCTTATGTATAAAAGATTGGTACATTGCCTACCCCTGCGCAATTCCCACCATATTTTTAAGCTATTGTTTCAGGGTCTTCCCTTATTTGGATAACCTCTACTTTACTAAATATGATGTTCTTCTCCAAGGATGGGTCCCTCTTAATAACATGACAAAATTCATCAGACAACGTCTGGCCGTCTGCATTCTAAGGAAAATTCTGGCAATACTTTTTCTAAGCCAGACTTGCTTGTTCTTTTGGCCCATATGTTTTTATCTGCTAACACTATTATTCAGAGAGAATTCTTCATTCGTTGTTCCTTCATTCATTGTTCAGCCTTTACATGCATGAGTTGATTGGAAAACTCATGGTTTAGGTCAAACTTTCCTTAGTTCTCAAAAGGACATCTTTTCTTTTAATCTGGGCAAGAGGTCATTTGCAGCAAACTTTCCCAGTGTATGGTATCATTTGAGTTTTTGACTGCTTCTTTCATTGGCATTGAAGATGGAACCAAGTAAAATGAAATCCTTGACAACTTCAATTTGTATCTATTTATAATTATGATGATTATATGTCTAGTTAGGAGTGTTTTTGCTTTCTTTATGTTGAAGGTTAATCTGTATGGAAATTATAATCTTTGATATTCATCATAAAATGATTCAATTCTTCTGAGCTTTCAATAAGCACGGTGGAGCACCTCCATGTCCCAGGTTACAAATGATTCTTCCTGCAACATTGATACCACATTCTTCTTCATATAGTCCATTTTTTCAGGTTAAATAAAGTTGAGAGGATATCATAAGATATATTTTATTTATATATAACCACTATTTGTCAACATAAACCTAGGCCATTGTGGGAAACAGACAGATTTTCCCCCAGGTTGTCTCCCCATATTATATGCCAAACTTAAGGTGCTGCTTGCTAACACATGGTCAGTGTCTACACACTTGGAAGTCAGCTGCTTACAGGTTATCTCCCTGAGGGTTATCAGCCATCTAGAGCAATCAGACCCTAGTGTTTGTCTTACACTATGTGGGATCCACTACCTTATGGTAAGGATAGTGGATTATTCCCCTGAAGGAAAGCCCAAAGACAAGGTCAAGCCAACTCAAGGAGGCTCAAAGTTAGACTGACATCTTGCCTTTAGAGTCTGCCCATCTTGTCACATGTGTACCCCTAACACCACTCATTCCCATTGCATGTACACCCCCATCTCATTCCCCCATCCTATTGCATTTTTGCCTATAGTACAATACCTTCCTGTTATGATGTAATTAGGGGGGCTTGCACGTCCCTGAAGTGTATATAAGCCATGATTCGAAATGTATTTGCCCTCTCTGCGTGAATCTGCCTGCTGCGATCATGGCTGCCCAGGAGGTGAGCAATTGCATGTCTTATCTTGTCTGATGTCTCTTAATTTTACCCCTCAATTACACAACTGCCCTGGTCCCTCAGGCCATTATAGTCCTTTCATTGTATTTTAATAAATCATTTTATTAAGGGCTCTTACAACTCTAATAGCAATCAATACATGAGTTGTATCAAGTATATTTGTTGCCATCATTTCCAAAATATTTTCTTTCTACTGAGGACTTGGTATCAGCTCCTCTTTTCTCCCCTCCTGCCCTTGATAATTTATAAAATGTTTGTATTTTCATATTTTACACTATCCACTGTCTCCCTTCATTCATGTTTCTGTTCGTCATTCCCCGGTGTGCATGTGTGTTGTATGTTGATCATTGCAATCAGTTTCCCTTATTTATGTTTTCTTGAAGCTAAGAATGGTGGTGGGGTCAAGAAAGCCCAGCCTCATGGCACTTATATTCTGGTACATAAGACCATACTATTAAGATTAAGCAATAAAATACTTTCTGTCAGACTCATTGTAACCAGGGTCTAGATGGGAATAAATGTATGCGTATTATATAAATGCTGATGATATTTGGAATTAGAAATAGTTGGAGGCCATCCTCTGTTATTGTGTGCTCCTTTTACCATGACATGTAAACTAATAAAATTTTGATTTTTCTACAACTAAATTAGAGTTCAAAATTGGAAATTAAGAGGTCATTGCAGTATCAGCATACTTCAAGATTCAAGATACTATATTTGAGAATTGATCAAGGTTAAAAATGAATGTTCTTGAACTTATGACTTTGCATAAAGTCTCACAAGTAGCATATTGCTAGATGACTTAATATTCTGCTTCGTAGTCTGTAAATGTAGTGTGGGCTTCTCCTATAGATACTTCAACACATTTGTATCTAATTATCTATATAAAATCTCTTCTTATTCAAAATATTTAGAAGGGTTTCGGTTTCCTACATTGATTTTGTGAGTGATATACTAAGTAACACATTATCCTAGTCATCATGGTGCTTATAGTATAGAAAAATGGATTAGTATAAATCTCTTTTTAGAGATTAGATATATTTTCTTGTTTCCTCATTAATTTGATTAGACTGAATTAACCTACATGACAGAAAGATTGATCTAGATACATAAAAAAGAGTATAATTTGTATTGATACATAAATGAAAATAACATCTAATTACTAGACACGTCTGGTTGAAGTTATAACAAGCTCACTGCTAGACATTTTTTCTATTAATTAATAGTGGCTTTTATTTTCCAGTGCAAAAGATTGGAGGTTCTTGTCTACTTACAAGTGTTTCAGGAGAAATTCACGGCTCTATGCTGAGAAAAAAATTAAAAAGCAGCTATTGAAAATCCTGTGGAGTGCTTTTCTACTCTGACCTCTATGGGGCCACCATGACTGAAATCTCCTCAGTACCAAGTGGCTACATTTGATACACATACCAAGGGCTCAAATAAAAAGAACATATTTTGAAAAGGATGATGACAGCATAAGTATAAATGTACTTGGCACAATGGATATGGATTGTCATAAGAACTGTAAGAGCTCCAAATAAAATGATTATCTGTTTTATTTTTAAGTGAAAATAATAACAGCAATAGCAAAAAGAAAATAAATCATCAACTATGTGTGGGGGGAAAAAGATGACTATTTGGTTTACAAGAGTATTTTCTTTCTTTGGTCCCTTTTCTAGATTATCTTCATGATCAAGTTTGCAGGGACACTGGATTATGTAAGGTGCCTCTTCTAGCCAAGGCCTCCAACTCCCACCAAATAACCTTTTCTGCTTGGGTTTGGTAAGAGGTGAGGGAAGATACTGATATGGTTCAGCTGTGAATGATCATACACAGAATTCCCTGGAGTATACACAGCAATCTTTCTGTGTATGAAATGAGTCCTCTGAAAAGCAGTGGGAGAGATCTATTAGCAGTAAGAGCCAGGAGTGGAGCGCATCTATGGACCTGAGATACATTCACAGCGCATGTCCTGGGTCAAGAAGACAGCTATCATACCAGAGAGCAGTAGCAGCCCAGAGCAGAGAACAGAGTAATGGACTTCCAAACCACAGAGCAAGTGACACTGAGTGCTTTTATGCAAGAGTCTTGCTTTCTGAGTGAGGTACTCTGGGCATTTAATTGGAAAAGTAGGGTTTGCTGCTCCACCCCACCCCCCTCGAAAGGCAACTGAATTTGTTCAGGTTGTGGCTTACTTCAATGGCCTCTGTTCACTTAATTTAGGGATCTGGGTTTGCTGACCAACAGAACTTGAGTTGAATGTCTTTATGATTGAGGTTTACAAGGAAGTGGTATGCCCCTTTGGGAATTTATTTACAGACCTGAAAGAACTTTCTAGGGTGTCCTGATAAAACAACTGCACTTTGAGCTTTTTTCATTGACATTACAACTAGTTAACTTCCTTAACAAACCTGAGTTCTATGTGGTCATTGCAATGGATATTACAATGTAGAGGAAAAATAGAGAATATGAATTAAGATAACATAACACCCACTTAAATTTATGAATATGTTAGAACTCTTTCTCTTGTGGGAGAGAAAAATCTTGGTCGTTGGCTTCGAGGCAGAAAGAATTCATGCTGAAGCCTGGTTTGTGACCCAAGTGAGTTTCATGGAAGTTCAAAATAGTTTCAAGTTCTACGGTAAATGGAACACAAGCCAGGCAAAGTTCAGGGCATGGTGGTGGGACTGTGGCCTGGCCACCCGGAGACCACAGCTGGGCCATGCTGCATTGTGTAGCAGCCCCTGGGAGAGTGAGTTGGAAAGCCAAACTCATGACTTTTCAGAGTCTCTCCATTGGGAGGCATGGTCGACAATATTGGTAGACCCCATTGGCTGAATCAAATTCACCTGGCTTAGATGGGCCAATCCAGGTGTAACATCCACCTAGTTATACCACCCCTTTCTGGCCAGAAGCTTGAACCTAACACATATCCCCCTGAAGAGGTATGGACCCAAATCTTTGGGGTACTGGGCAATGACACCTCTAGCTGCTTCCTGCTGGCCAAAGGGGTAAAGTGGGGCTTTGGGCCCACACCCTTCCTACTCTGTTGGAAGGGGTTGTCCGTTCAGGGCCAATGCTGGATGAAGTTGGGGTGGCTCAGAAGCTGGTGATTATAGTTGGCACATGAATTACTGAAGCTGGCACACTTGGTTCAGAGAATTTGGTAACATGAGAACATCTGGAAAAACAAACAAGTGGATGGTTTAGGTGAGACAGGGATAAGGTTGTGAAATGGCAATGCCCTTGGAGGTGGGTAGTGTCATGGGCAGTTTAGAAAAGAGGGAATCTCAGGACTGACAAGCATAGGTGTTTGTTCACTGTCAACACAGGGTCTAGGGAAGAAGGTGAGTTTTATGAAAGTTAGAAGCATTTTCAGGTTTTACAGTAAATGGAACACAAGCCAAACAGAGTCTGTGGCAAAATTGCGGGACTGCCAAGTGCTACACAATGGCTGAATCAAACTCACCTGGCTTAGATGGGGCAATTCAGGTGTAACACCACCTAGGTGTACCACCACTTCCTGGCCGGGAGCTTGAACCTAACAAATAGTCTTTTTATTTGATCACTAAATGTAACTCTTTGTTTTTTTTTTTTCCCCCGAATGCTACAAATGTTATTGACTTACAATTTTCTTCCAATATTATAATTGAGTTTTACCAAGTGTTTTGCATTAATCTCATAAGAGACTTCTGTTTTCTAGCCTCATCTATTGAATTTATGAAAAACAGAAAATCATTTTATTTTGGGCTCTTTGAGCTCTTATGACAATCCAGAGTCTTTGTGTGTGTGTGTGTGTGTGTGTGTGTGTGTGTGTGTGTGTGTGTGTGTGTGTGTGTGTGTGTGTGTGTAGGTCTTTATGTATTTATTTGACTTTACTTTTTTCACAGTCTCTCATTTCCAAATCACTTTGGAAAATTGTTGGTCAGCAAGGAATCAATGCCCAAGGAAGAATGACCGAAACTGTAATAGTTACATAATTTCATGTCAACTTGAAGATATATAAAAGTGTAGGGGTGGTATCCAACCTGTCAATCAGCTCACAGCCTTATGGTGCCTCCTAATTGGCGTGGCCTTCTCATAAGGAGGGTCCTGGGAACCTCTCCTTCTCTCTTTGCCTTCACCTTCCTGCTGGTTGACCTGGTTGCTGCCAGAGCCCTGTGATGAACTGCATCATTGAATCCAATGACTTTGTACCCGACGGCCTGTGATATTTCTGCATTCTGAATCATTGCATGTGGCTGCAAGAATCTGGAGAGGGAATTATGGACTATTATCAAACTTTTGGACTTGAGTTAGACTGGGGTGGGATGTTTCCTCTATGCATAATTGCTTCTTGATATACAATTATACATATACGCGTGTTTCCAGATTTGTTTCTCTAATCAACCCTAATACAAACATGATATAAAAATCCAACATAATTTCTTAGGCAATTTTCAATCATAAGTACCCATTATATTTCCAGCTACTTGATAAACCATACAGGCAAGATACGGCAATCTTCCTCATGCCTTGTATGTACCTATCATAGGCACATTCTAAAAACATCACAATAAAGGTAAGGGTAGGAGATGAGGATCTGCAGTCTCTGCTATGAGAAAAATGTCAGAAGAAGCAACTTCTGTCAATGCCCAACAGACTCACAGATCTGACATGGTTGAAAATGAGACTGAGAAATATTGTCTTAAGGTAAAGACCTTAAGGAAATATATGCCCAAGTAAAATTGTATTGCTGAGGAGGCTGCATATAAAAGGTCTATTAGGAATCCTAGTTATACTTTATCATAGAAATCATTTCAATTAAACACAAACCCACAAGAATTAAAAAAGTATTTAAAATATTTTAAAAACTTAAGTCTTAGATTTGTATAATTTTTAGTAAGCAAAGTTAGGAATGGATATTAACACAATTCAATGCAAACAAACCTAATCAACCATTCAAATGCAAAATTACAAATGCACACATATATACACAATAATACATATATAAGCAAAGATGTATAGTTATTCTGGTAATTCACATAAATGGTGATTCAATAACAGAAGAAATGATATCTTTTAAAAGATCAATTTAATAGATGAAAATAATAAAATATATATGGTCATTTCAATAGTTGAAAACATTTAAATTATATTAAAATTTTAGTCAATTTTTCAACATGTATATATTATATGTTATACTTTGTAGCATTATACCAACTCACAAGCCAGCATACTATGCCGCACTGACAGACAAATGGTGGTCACAGACAGTGAGCAATACCCATGGTCCTGAGGTTGCAGCAGAGGTGCCAAATGACGACAAACTAGGAGGAAGGGCTGGAGAGATATATCTAAAACAACTGGTTAGCCAAAGCCTGATGGATTGTAGTGCAAAATTGTCTGAAAGATGAATCCACCGTTAGTATGACTGTCAAAGGTAAAACTGTCCTCAAGGATACAGAGGAATAAAAGTGTGTTGTTGATAGGTGCCATGGACGCCGCTCGGGCTTGTCGCGCCCCTTAAAACCAACCACTACATGGTGCTTGGCTGTCCTCACCATCCTTCCTCCCTATGCCTGAGCCCATTGATAAAGCCACTGCATCAATCCAATGATCTAAGGGCTATCATTTTTCTTCTGTTGCCCCTCCATTTTATCAAACACGATGTCCTTCTCAGGGAATGGTCTCCCCTGACAATATGTCGAAAGTGTGAAACATGAAGTCTCACTTTTACTTCCTTAGGAGAACTCTGGCCTTACTTTTTCCAAGAAGTTCACATGGTCTTTTTTAGCAATCCACAATACATTAAATATTCTTCTCCAGTCCCACAATTCACAGTCATTCATTCTTCTACAATATTCCTTATTTAATGTCCAACGTTCACTGGCATCTGATGCAACGGAGAATGCCATGGCTTCAGTCAGATGCAATTTAGTCCTCAAAGTTACATCCTTGCTCTACAATATTCTAAAGAGGTCTTTTGCAGCAAATTTACCTAATTGAATATATCTTTTTATTTCTTGACTGCTGCTTCCATGAGAATTGATTGTGGATCCAAGTAATACACAATTCTTGACAATTTCAACAATCTCTATATTTATCATGATGTTACCTACTGGTACCGTTGCAAGAACTTTGGTCTTCCTTACATTGGGTTGTAATCCATACTGCTCTATAAAATGCTTGATTGTCATCAGCAAGTGCTTCCATTTCTCTTCAATTTCAGCAAGCAAGGCTGTGTGGTCTGCATGCAGCAGGTTGCTAATAAATCTTCCTCTAATCCTGTTGCCATAGTCTTCTTCATATAATCCAGTTTCTCTGATGATTTGCTCAAGATATAGCTTGAAAAAGTGTGGTGAGACAATACAACCCTGTCACAAACCTTTCCTGATTTTCAACCATGCAGCATTCCTTTGTTAGGTTCATGCAACTGCCTCTTGAGTCATGTATAAGTTATGAATGAACACAATGAGGTGTTCTGGAATTCCAATTAATTTCAAGGTTATGTACAGTTTATTATGGTCCACCTAATTGAATTCCTTTACAAAGCCAATGAAACAAAAGGAAACATACTTCTGGTATTCTCTACTTTTAGTCACTATCCATTTAACATCAGCAAGCAAATCCTTTGCTCCATGTCCTCTTCCGAATCTTGCATGAACTCATGGAAGTTCTCTGTTTAGGGAGCTTCATTTGTTGATGGTGCTGATGGGGCCATCAATTGGGTTCAAAATCATAGCAACCCTATGTACAACACAATGAAACACTGTCTGGTCTTGCACCATCCTTACAATTATTATGTTTGAGTTTAATTTCTGTAGTCAATGTGTACATTCATTTCACTGAGGGTCTTCAACTTTCTCACTGCCCCTTTATTGTACAAAGCATGATACCCATTTGGGGTGAGGGAGGGACAAAAAGAGGAGTTGATACCAAGGGCTCAAGAAGAAAGAAGATGTTTTGAAAATGATGATGGCAACATATACACAAGTGTGCTTGATACAATTGATGTATGGAGACAAAAAAAAACAAAACAATTGAAGCATGGACTGTTTTAAGAGCTGTAAGAGCCTCCAAATTAAGTGATAAAACAATAATTGAGGCAGAAGATTTTGGAAAAGGATTAAAACAATAAACGGAACAAAACTAATTTCAAACAAATCTTAAATAAAATATAAACTAATATGTGCACCAAAGAGAGTCTTTTTCACATTAGTGGAAAATGAATTTTTTTAAATGTTGATGCAATTGACTCAATTTGGAAAATTGAATTAGTTGTATGTCTTAATATTTTTCAAATTAATTATATAAAATGTGAAACTCAGACTTTTATAGCAAGTAAAAGGACACCATCCATCCTCAACAAAAGAAGAAAAATAAAAGTTTCACAAAATTGATTGTGGATTGACTTGAATAAACTAATTTAAAAAGCTCTTGTCACAAAAACATCCCCACGAACAAAGTGAAAGTAACTCTCACAGGAAATAATGTACTATGTACAAGTAAAAGAGAACTAAAACCTAAAAAGATCTGTGGTATTTATGAGCAAAGAAACAGTGAACTCCAATCATAAGCCTGTATATTAAAATGGCCTCTGTATCACAAACCATGTCATGCAGATGAAGGACACTTTAAGAGATTATTTCACATTTTTCAGAATCTCCGATTGCAAACACCATTAAGTCAATTCTCTTATAGTGACTACATGACAGAAGAGAACTGCCTCTGTGGGTTTCTGAAATTGTAAATCACAGGAGTAGTAGACCTCCTTCTCTGCCTTGGAGTGGCTGGTGATATTTAATGTCTGACCCTGTGGTTAGTTGTCCTCAGTGTAATCTATTACATCACCAGTGCTCCCTATTTAGGTTAGAAATCTCTAACATTAATTACAAATCTAAATAGTTGAGTCCATCTGCACACATGAGTTGGGTAATAGGCTAGAAACTGACAGATGATGACCAAATATTCTTCCTTCAAAGTCAAGACTCTAGGAAAATGCTTACCCATATACCAAAAGCAACATACACAGTTGTGATTCGGGCAACAACATTTGTATAAATGAAAGTTGGAATTAAATTTGTCCTCCTCCAAAGAAATTGACACTCTATAATAAGTCACAGTAACATATATATGTATAATTTTTGCAATTTTATATATAGTTAAGCATATCAGAACAGATAGGCATCAAAAATTCCATTTAGTGAAAAGCTGCATTTTGAAGTGGCAAGTTTTCCGCAGAAAATAGTTCAGTTGTTTTCATTAGCAAAATTATGAGTATGCATGATAAGGCAAAATATCAATTTTACTCCAGTGATTACATGAAGAAGCAGAGGGGCGAGGAGAGTAATATTTAGTTGTTTCTATTATCTCATAGTACAAAGGAAAAAAATGGGAAAGAAAAATACTAGATATCATGGCTTATTTTTCCTCCCTTTGAAGGTTATTTTAATGAAGATGATTTCAGCAGAAAACAATAATTACAGTTTTAAGATTGCCAATTAGTTACTATGCATTTGCTGTGATGTAAAGGTCTCTAAAAGCAATAAACACTTGCTTCTAGTTAATTTTAAAGACCGTTGGTTCATTGTTACTATTTAATTTCCAAAGTAATTTCCATGCTAATTAAAACCTTTAGTACCTGCACTGAAGGATGCTATCAAAAGCAACTTAATTTTTTTTTATTTATCTGGAAAATAAATCTAGCCTTTAAAGATTTTGAAGTAACAAGCAGTTATAGCAGCAGAAGTATTGTATTACAGGGATAAGAATTACTCTCACATAAACTATTGCCACATTTTAACCTTTCCTTTCAAGTAAAATTATATCAAGAATTCATGAGACAATATATGAATTTAGAATATCAAATGTTTGGAAACACATTCTCATGATCCTTTCTTGTATTCTGCATATTCAAATGCTCTTTTTCAAAAGAGATATTTTTGATTGTCTGCAAACTGCCCTATTAAAATAGGATAATATCTTTGCATCTGAGACGTATTCAGCAATTAGTGTTTTGAGCACTTAAGAGATCCACCCGTTATGCTTTCCTCTGATGCTACATGTAGCTGAAAATATGTGACTTCTGCTTTCTGGTACTGGGTCAAGTTTAATTTATTTGACCGCAGTTAATAGTAAACTAATGAAAGAAACCCACCTATCAGAAAATGTTCTTAATTTACATTAATAACTTGCATGAAATCTAGCCCAATGTAACTGTGTAAAAGCATGTCTGCCACATACGAGGCTGCAGCATATTAACTGTATGAATATGAGATTTGTTTTAGGCTTTTAAGCCTTGATTTCTTCATTTACAAAATGAAACCAATAATACCTATTGCATTAGTCTGGGTAGACTACAGAAACAAATCCAGAGGCATTCAAATGGGTATAAGAAAGAGCTTTATATCCAAAAGCAATTGAATATTGAGAAAACATCCCAGCCTAGTCCAGATCAAGTCCATAAGTTTGGTATTAGCCCTTATGTCTGATACCAATCTATAAAGTCCTCTTCAGACTCACAAAACACATGCATTGAAGCCAAATGCAGGAAGATCACTGGTCAGTGGGCAGAAAATCTTGTGTACACAATGGTTGTGTAAGTATGTCAGTGCTGGCAGGGGTCTCCACGTGGCTTCTGCAGATCAGGGCACTAGCATAGCTCCTGATGTCTCATCAGCTGCAATGTCTCCCAGGGAGTGATGAGTGTGCTGTCTCCATCGAGCTATTTACCTCCTTAGCGCCTTCAAATTAGGTAATCAAACTGCGACCTGATTGATAGGCTAACCTCCACCCCTTCACTTCTAAGTCTCAAATTGACAACATATTATGTAACTACCACACCTATCTGTATGCATCTTATTGTAATATTTATAAGAAAACACTTTGTAAATCTTTGTCTAACACTTGAAGCCCTGGGCCATATATTCCTATTTTTACTCATTTATGGATTCAATAAAATTTTCTTGAGTAACAACTATATACCTGACATTCTCAGAGATATTTTGGCTTCTCTAATACTTTTGTACGTAACTTAGATGGGTCTACTAGATGGTACATAGTTCTTGATGGATACACAGTAAACACTTGTGATTGGTCAATGAATAAATGTAGGTAATGTGTTCTAGCTATTTCATATTGGAAGATAACGGAAAATCTAGTACCCCAAACTAGATCATCAGTTAAAATTGGTGCTTCCTCAGGATAAAAATGCTGCTAGTCTGAGTAGAGTAGAGCAACAAATTTATAGACACTCATATGAGTATAGGAAAGATATAATGAGTAATTGTACATTAAGAAAATATCCCAGCCAAGTCCAGATCAAGTCCATAAATCTGATATGAGCCCATATCTCCAGTACCAGCCTGTAAATTCCTCTTCAGACTCATAAGACTCATGTAATAGCATCAAGGCCAGGAAGATAACAGCCCAGTGGGTGGAAAGTTCTGTGGATCCAGTGGTAGTGGAAGCATCTTGGCATTGGTGTGGGTCTCCACGTGGCTCCTCCAGCTTCAAGACTCTAGCTCCTTGTGGCTTGTCAAACAAATGTCTCAAAGGAAGTGAGAGAGTACCCCGCCTCCAACGAGCTATTTATCTCCTTAGCGGCTCCAAATGAGGTCATCAAGGTGCGACCTGATGACTAAACTCTACCCCTTCACTCTTAAGTCCCAAGTTGACAACAGATTATGTAACTACCACAAAAACAGAAAAATATAAATTCATATTAACCTCTCAAGCTAAAATATACAAATCTGGAAAAACGTGAAAATAAAATATTATACATATTTAAATTAGTGAATTATTTTCCAACTTTTCCAAATGACTGTTGTTGATTCTGTCTCATACTAACTCATACTAAGCCTGCCCCATGAGAGCTTCAATCTTTTCCTGAGAAAACTGCACATCATCTTCTCACAAAGCATCTGTGGGTTCACATGACTGATCACAGGGAGCCGCTGATTACTTATCTTCCACCCTTTACTTTTTAAAAATAATGCCATGGTGAAAGTTGTGTATTTGTTTTATGTGGACATAAGGGTAAATTTATTAGGATGCATGATAACTTTATATTGAGACCATGATGTGGTGTTTTAAAATTTATATTTTTACAAGACAAGTATAAGGGTTTAAATTTCTCCATATCTTCCTAAAAATGTTTTTACTGTCCTTGTATTATGCTATTCTGTTTTGTCAAGTTGTATATCATTTTTGTTTGGATTTGCATCTCCTAAATATCCATTAACAAAGGAGTGGAGTAAAAAATGAACTAAACCTTTATTGCAGAATATTATTCAGCAAGAAATGGAAATAAAGTACTGATAGATGTTACAGCATGGCTGTGTCTCCAATTTTTTTTTGTCTCCAATTTTTTATATACTATATTCAGAATGTGCAAATCTAAAAACAATGACAATATAAAAGACAGGCAAAAAGAGCCATGGCTGTAGTTAAAACACTCAGTTACTAAATGAACCCAAACTCAATGCTGACTCCCAGTAATTCCGATGTAGATTTCTGAGACTGTAACTGTTCACAGGAGAAGGTCCAGTCTTTCTCCCACAGAGCTGCTGCTGGTTTCAAACTACCAATGATGCGGATGGAAGCCTAAAAGGTAATCATTACACCACCAGCCACAAATGGAAAGAGCAATTACTCAAAGCCAAATGTATTCTGTTCAAGAAGTGCCTGGGAGAAACCCTTCTCCCAGTAAGACTCGGACTTGAAGGGACTCAGTTCTCTAGTCTATCAGCTGGGAGGCCCACTGCTCTGTCTTCTTCTGTCAGAGGCCAATCTTCTGTCAGAGGTTTGACTAAAGGACAATACACTGTAGGAATGCATAGCACAGCCATTTTCATCCTCACACTGAAGGCACAACATGGACTATCAGAAATGTTGATCTTTCATGTACTTCTAAGGAATATTAATTTAGTACAAATGAGAGCTTACCGATTCAACACTGCCTTCCTATATTTTCTCTTCTGGGACATATGGAGGACTAATTCTATCTTTCATCCTTGCTATATACAAGAAGTCACTAAAATCCTGGAAAAATTCTTGTGTTATGAACAGTGCTGTCCAACTACCAGGCAGAGTTCATAATTGCTATCTCTTTAATGGTCATCCTGTCTTTATAATGGCATTTAATTTTGAACACTTTCATTACTGCAGCAAATTGCCAGTCAACCAAGAAAAATGGCAATTGATGTGAAACAAAATTTGCGGATTGCGGGATGGTGACGAAGGAGGAAATACTGCAGACGGGGGTAATGAGACTCATTACATAAGTTCCTTCTACTAACAAGTTTCATAATGGATCCAAGACAGCAGAGGTTTCCAGAGCAAGCTATCAGCCTCCTCCTAATGCATTCTAGACTGGCTGCAAAGCTGACCTTCATTTAATACAACTTTATATTCCTTTCTTGGGAATTTCTACCAAGTTTCTTTAACTATGAAAATATTATAATGTGAAATTAAGCTTATCCTGGGAATAAAGTAAAACTATTATAAACAGTCAGTTCTAAGGAGGTAGCTATTATGTCACCGCATAAGGGTGGAGCATGCCATTTTGTTACTTCTGATTAGTATATCTGAAATCTTGAATGCATGCTGTAACTTTAAGGCTTATAGTAGTATAATGTCATTTTTGTTTTTTATATAAATATTTTCATATTTATGCCATTTTATAAGACATTCTCAGCATGAACATTATATAAGTATTCAGTAATGGGTGATTTAATCGCACGTGTTTTTCTAGAAAAGTATGTCGTCTCTAGATGATCAGAGAATATCACAATTGTAACCTGTCTGAAATTTTACTTCCCACAGAATTATGGATGCTGGTAAAAATACAAGACTCCTCTTCAATCATCTTTGATTGCATTACTCAGGGCACAGAAGGCACTAAGCACCGACGTATTTGCCATGAGTTCCCCTTGTCCTCAAATCCTGCACTCCAATAAGGATGAATATCTATGGAGAGTCACAATAAAGTTAACAGCATTTTGAAAGTGAAAGATATTGAATTTTTTGACCAACTATTTAGAGCAGTCTCATAAACACAGTGGAATATTATACAGCTGTAAAAAGACATTCCACTACTTGTCCGCCAATTTGAAGTACTATGGTTTCCATGTTGCTGTGATGTTGTGTCTTTTTTTTATGTCTTAAATAATCATATTTACTTTACTATATATATATATTTTCCAGTTGTGGAATAAAAAAGTTCACAAATTTTCTTAAGCCTTAATATCTGTTGATTATAAACAGTGTTTAGAGAGTTTGGTTGGATGGTTATTTACTTCATTATAGTAAGTATAAATTATTTATAAATATTTGAGCATTTTGTTTGCTAAAATTGTTGGCTGGAAATTCAAAATGTTTTGTTTTTTAATCTATACATCCTCATTAGTCCCAATTATTACTAGGTTTTTCTATGAACAGTGGCACAACATGTGACTTTGAAGGGTTATTTAGTTAAACTGCATTCAATTCTTGTTTTTCTTTCAGGACTTTGCATGTAACCTGATATTACCATCACCATCAAAGTAAAAAATGAAACCAGATTAATGTGCGTGTGTGTGTGTGTGTGTGTGTGTGTGTGTTTGTAAATAGCTTTCCAGTTTGCCAACTAATGGCAAATGTAATACAAGAAATGATGACATTACCGACCCCCCACTCCCTACTAAACAAAACCTCAGTCGTCATGTCCGTTCTGACTCTTGACTGTAAATTTAAACTTAAAATTATTGAATGATGGATTGTTATAAGATTTGTAAGAGCCGCCCACCCCCCAAATTGGTTAATTTTTTAAAAAGAAAAGAAATTTAAGGGGAAAAATATATCACATTTCCAATTGCTGCACATTTCTAACAATTATTGTTAGGAACTAATCATGATAGTTATTTAGTCCCCCACCCTTAGAAGATGTCCCTCTCATCAAGGACTCTCTTCTTGACCAAGTATGCTGTCATTTTTAACAATCTATCTTACCCAGTAGCCCCGGTGGGATAGTGGTTATGAACTGGGCTGCTAATTGCAAGGTCAGTAGTTCAAACATCAGGAGAAGGATGGAGGTTTCTACTCCTGTAAGGAGTTAACAGTGTCCGGAACTCATGGGGACAGTTCTACCATCTTTTACAGCAGTCTGTATGGCTCAATGGTGGTGAGTTTTCAACACTTTGGAGATATGGTGGTGTGCTTTGGGCTGCTAAACTCAAGGTCAGCAGTTTGAAACCACCAGCTGCTCCATGGCAGAAAGACAAGGGTTTCTGCTCCCAGGAAGAGTTCCGACCTCGGAACCCACATGAAGCAGTTCTACTCCGTTCTAGGGTCTCCACAATTCAGAAGCAACACAAGGGTAGTGCAGCCTTCTGTTTGTTTTCTTGGTGTCTTTTGTTTTGTTTTGTTCCTTTGCATACTCTATGATTAGGAGTCATGGTGGTGCCAAATTCAAAACCATCAGCCATTCTGCAGGAGAAAGAAGAGACTTTCTACTCCCGTACAGATTTACGGAAACCCATAGGGGTACTTTAGTCAGTCCTCTAGGGTTGCTATGGGTAGGAGTTGACTGAAGGGCAGTGAGTTTCCTGGTTTCAGCCTCCTTATAAGGTTAGTACCCTATGAAACAAGGACTAGAGTTCAGTGCCTTTCTAGCCTAATGTCCAGCCATCTCATCTAATCTAAAGTATTTCAATGCTGTCTTTTACTTCAATGATCTAGTTTTAGTTTACTGATTTGAAACTTTCAGATGGGAAGTTGTTTGAATAAACACCTGTGGGGATATGCCCTCATCTAAAATGTGTGACTTCTTAAATGCTAATTTGGGAGGATCTCTAAGAGATGTCTCCTGATATCACTGAGCACAAAACCTCAGAAATGTTTTCTTCTTTATGAGTTACATCATACCTCTGTCCTAAAAATGTTCAAACATATAAGGTCAACTTAAATATCTAATTTGAAGATAAGGTTTATGAAAATCAAATAATTTAAAATTACTTCAATGTTATTTTTAAAAAAAAGAAATGTCTGGTAATGGAAGCAGTTGTCTATTATTCTACAGGTTGGGGGATGTGAACCCAACTAGTGATTTCTTGGTTAAAAGATCTGGAAATATTCTTCCGTAAATTCTGTGGAACACAAGAACTGTGTAGCAATTCTCCTCTGTAATTCCAGGGTTCACCTGTGTCAGGGCTTACCTTGATGAGAGCTAACATCAGCTCTGCTTCCAAAGATTATTTTAAAATAAACAATCATTTTAAGATCCAGATATTAAAATTTTTGACTTGAGAAGAGATTTAACTTTGTAATACTTCTCTTCTCTGGCCCAGGAAAGTTGTACTTGTTAATTTATTAATTAGCTCATTGTTTATATAACAAACTTATAAGGACAGTGAAATTTTACACATTTTTTAATGGATGAGGAAATTAAGAAAGGGGGGCTACTTTCTTGTATGATTAACAAAGCCAGCTCTGTTATGAGACAAACAGGTTCGAGAGGGCACGATCTACAATGAACAAACTTATCAATAACAGAAAAAGGGTAGTTGCAGTTGGAGAAGGGAGGGGAAACTGCAGGATGGACACTCCATTGTCTGGGTTTTTATTTGAGGCGGGTTGATATACGCTCCCTGTCACACAGCCTGCATCTCATCACAGGGGTCTGCACAAAAGGACAGTTGACAATTGGTCGAACATTAACAGAGAAACATGAATATGTTAGCCAAGCTGTTCACAGACAGGAGGGGAGAGTAACGTTGGGAACAGGGAGTAACTGATACGTTGCAGACTGCTGCACGTCAGCACCTTTGCCAGAAATCAGGAGGGACAGTGTCCTCTCTATCTCAGGTGCACAGTCAGACCAGCACTGCACCAGCAGCTCCCGGGGTTGAGCCGTCAGTGTCTCCCACGGGCCTTGAACCATGGAAGGTGGTGTTGCTGTCCCAGTTACCTCAGGAGCAAACAACTTTGCTCCCATATTTTTTTAATTTCCAAGACCATATATAGGGTCTTGGTTATTTCAATGAAAATAATGTATTCTAGATAATTGCATATAGCTTCCCAGGATAGAAATATGATCAGCACCAACTAAGACTTAAATCTACTTCAGTATTTTCACTCTAAGGTGATGGTTGACTCCAGTACAAGCCAAGTGCAAGCCATAAGGTTGGATTTTCACATCCTTTCAGAGGCTCCTCAGAAGACAGGCCTAGTGATTTA
>NW_022103908.1:15956525-15957953 GCF_000313985.2 Echinops telfairi | reverse complement strand
GTGATGGTTGACTCCAGTACAAGCCAAGTGCAAGCCATAAGGTTGGATTTTCACATCCTTTCAGAGGCTCCTCAGAAGACAGGCCTAGTGATTTATATCTGACAGGTCTGTAAACCCTATAGATCAGTTTAACTCTCACTGAGTCAGAATGACTCCACAGGCAACTTACATCCATGCCACCTACCTATCGAGAGATCAAAAGACGAGTTGCATTAGGTACATCTGCTATGCAGCACCTTTTCAGAGTATTGAGAAGCAAGGTTGCTATGAGAACTAAAGTGTGCCTGACCCAAGTCATGATATTTTCCGGTGACTCATATACAGCTGAAAGTGGACATCTCATAAGAAAGACTGAAGAAGAACTGAGGCATTTGAATTGTGGTGCTGGAGAAGAATATCAAAAGCACCCTGCCCTGCTAGAAAGATGTAAACCAATCTATCTTGGCAGAAGGACAGCCAGAGTGTAAGGTAAGGAGCACAGACTTTGGACTCGTTGTCAGGACAGACCAGCCACTGGAGAAAGACATCATGCATGATCAAGTGGAGGGGCAGCAGACATGGAGGAAGGCCCTCAAGGAGATGAATTGACACCATGGTTGCAGACTGGTTACCTGTTGGACAGCTAACTTTAAGGTCAGCAGTTCTAAACCACCAGCAGTTCTAAACCACCTGGAAAAGAGACGAGGCTTTCTGATCCCATAAAAAGTTGCACTCTCAGAAACTCACAGCAGCAACTCTTTCCTGTACGATAGGGTCACTGTGAGCTTAAATTGACTTGAGGTCAGTGAATTTGATTTCGGTTTATAGTAAATGGAGAGTCCTAATGGAACATTGGGAAAACAGCTGGTTACTAACTGTGAGGTTGGTGTTTCAAATCCACCAGCCACTGCTCCATTGGAGAAAGATGTGGCAGTCTGCTTCTGTGCAAATTACAGCCTTGGAAACCCTATAGGGAGTTCTAGTATATCCTATAATTCATATATATATGTATATATATGCATATATATACAGTTCTTATATGGCCTATAAATCTCTTTGAATTGGAATCTAGACAGCAATGGGTATAGCAAACCTAAGCACAGATGTTCCATCTAAAAGATGCAGTTTTCATTGGAGATCAGCCAATTATTGCCACAAAGGAATATTGACTAGATATGATATTACAAAAAGTTAGAAATATCTAGAGATATAATTTGGCAAGAAAAGTTAAGTCAAAACTATCTTAGACACTTTAGATAAAGCAGTAAAAGGAACCATGAAAAGGCTCTGCCCTTATGCATCATGCATTCTACTTTGAAATGTATGAGCAGTGCGCTTGTTAATTACCTTTATTATACCAAGATTTAAAGTATAAAAGGGGTAGATGATAATGGCTGAGGAACAGAGGTGGCAATTTTGATTAGAGAAATCAGTGTGATAGCAAGTTGA
>NW_022103908.1:15945608-15956425 GCF_000313985.2 Echinops telfairi | reverse complement strand
GATTTAAAGTATAAAAGGGGTAGATGATAATGGCTGAGGAACAGAGGTGGCAATTTTGATTAGAGAAATCAGTGTGATAGCAAGTTGAAGGAGATAAAGAAACAGCCTATACTGATACCATGGACTAAAAGTGCAGGCAAAAGAAGCTGGGAGTGTGAAGGATCATTTAAATAAGAGCAAAATGACCCTAGTGAAGGGCAGTGAGGAAAATAAGCAATTAAGTCTGAGTAGTTAAGATATGTCGTGGGCAGTTTGTGGAGGCATATGTACAAAACGAAGGCATTTGGCTTATTTCTAAATAAAATAAAGATACTTACATGGGTTGGACTTTTGATTTTTGTTTTCTTTTTCTCTGTTTTTTGTTTTCCCACATTCTCACTCTTTTAAAGTTAGGCAACAAACTTGTTTCCGCTCAATCTTTCTAATTTTTATCACATTGATGGGTAATCTGGAGATGTCTTCTGGTTAAGCACTCTGTCAGTACCAGCTCTTACTGACCCTATTGACAGCAGAATGAAATAATGCCTAATTCTGTACTGTCTCCATAGTCATTGCTACATTTGAGCCCAGTGTTGCTCCCACTGTGCCATTCCAGCCCCTTGAAGCTATCCTTCTTTTCAATGGCACTTTACCTCGCATGATACCTTTCCCGAGGGACTGGTTTCTTCTGACACCATATCCAAGAGCATATCATGAAGTTCCACCAACCTCCCTTGTAAGGAGCATGTTGACTATAATTCTTCCAGCATAGGTTTGATTATTCTTTGGGCTGTCCATGACTTCTTCAATAATCTTTGTTACTATGACAATTCAAGTGCATCAATTATGTATTAGTCTTCCTTATTCATTGCCCTGTTTTTATATACATATGACAGGACCAAAAAATCATCTCTTGGGTCAGGCACACATAGAAATTAAATTGATATCAATTCTCCTAAACATTTTAAGGACATCTTTTGAAGATTTGCTTTGTTCCCTTTAAAAACAAAACAAAAGTTTTATTGGCACTCAATTCACATATCATACAATTAAATAGTTAAACCATATTAAAAATAGTTGTATAATCATCAAAATAAACAAGTTTAGACAATTTCTTCTTTCTTGTACTCTTTGTTATTAGTTTCCCAATGCCCCTAACTCACCCTGCCATAGCCCCAAGGAACCACTGATGCAGCTACTGTCTCCATAGATTTACTGTTCTTGGATTTCATAAACAGAAAAGCATACAACATCAATATTGAAGTAAAGCCAAGAAAACCTAGATAAGAAAACAAAAATACAAAAAACTAGAGCAAACTTAAAATGAATCTAAAGGGAAGATCATATTATAAAACTTTTCATCTAATTGTATCTGCAACATTGTGCTTTTCACTGCACTCTGAGAGCAAGGCTATTCACATCCCTGCTTTCTGGTTGGAGGGGATTCACCTGAGGCTATAGTCATGCGGGAACTCTCCAAATGGATTTTTGGATTCCACTGTAATCTATAGCCTTCTGCAAACCAGGTGTCCAGAATCGACACTCCTTCAGATTTGGATTTTATTATTTACAATCCTTGGGTCACACAGGCTGGTGTGCTCCTTTCATATAGACTTAGTTGAAGCTGCTTATTTGAAGACAAGTCTTTAAGATGTCAGCACTATTCTTTCTAATAGCTGGGCACCATTTAGTTCATTCACCACACCTTGGTGTAGGACCCATATCTTTAGTGAACTCTTCATGTAGGCAACCATCAAGTATGTCCATGTCCTAAGAACTAACGATTTTTAAAACTGTGAGCCCCAAGTCTGTTCATTTATTTGTGGTTTATATACAATGTCGCTGATTCACTTTAAATGTAAATTGATCATGCTAAATTAGAAAATATAGGTCGATGAAAATTCATTGCCATCAAGCCTATGCTACACATAGCAACCCTGTAGGACAGGGCAGACCTGCTGTCCTGCGATTTTCTAAAAGTGCAACTCTTTACAGGAGTAGAATGACCTGCTTTTCTCCTGTGAAGGGGCTGGTGGTTTCAAACTACTCACCTTGCAGTCAGCAAACCAATGTGCAATGGACCACGCCACCATGCTCCTTTCTAGACCAGTCCCAGACGTCAGTACATGAATTGTTGACTTGTACAGATCACTGTTCACATAACAATTATGGTTGATCATAGGGAAAATTTTCAATAACATTCACGAAAGCAGACCCATGCCTACCAGATAAATATATGACATAATACAGCAAAGAAGCCAGTAAATTGTCCAATTTCTTAACTGCTACTCCCACGGACAATGCCTGTTGATCCAAATAAAATAAAATCCTTGAAAACTTCAGTCTTTCTCACACTTATTAGGATGATGCTTATTGGTCCGGTTGGGAAGATTTGTACTTGCTTTATATTGAGGTGTAATTCATATTAAGGACATAGTCTTTGATCTTTATCGGTGAGTATTAATGGATTTTGCACCCATTCTAATGACATATTCATTTCTGTTGAAGTTTAGGTTTTGAAATTATTGGCCAATGTAGAGTTTGCAGAAGTATGAGGAAAGGATGAAACACTCAGGCATATTTCCCAATATGAACCTCCACCACACCCCTTGTTATATTTGAACAACTGCCTTGTGATCTATATACAGATCCACAGGAGCACAATTGAGTGTTCTGGAATTTCTATTCGTTGAAATGTTATCCATAATTTGTTATGATCCTCAAAAGTGAATGCCTTTGCATATGACAATTACTATCTCTCTGTTATTCTCTGCTTTCAACAAAGATCCATCTAACCTCAACAATGTGTGCATTCTTCTACATCTAGTTGATTTCTGGTAACTCCCTGCCAATGCATTGCTGCAAATATTGTTGAATTGAATTATTTTCATGAAAAATACTTTCCTGTAAAATTAAGTGTATTGTTCAATAGTATCATTCTTTGATTGGTCACTTTTATTTGGAATGGATACAAATATTAATTTCTTCCAGTAAGTAGACCTTTCTCTCAAATGTCTTACTGTGCGAGAATGCACACTTCTGGCATTGCAGCATTATATTCATTTGTTGAAATCTATCCATTGATGTCCCTTCAGTTCCTGGAGTCTTGTATTTCACTCATGCCTTCAGTGCGACTGGAGATTATTCCTTAAGTACTCTCAGTACTTGATCATATTCTACCTTCTGATTTAATTCAACAATGCTAAATGATTTGGGGTAGAGTGACTCCCACATCACTTCCATCTTCTCACATCTCCTCCATTGTTCAATATTTTCCCCCTAGCATATGTCAATATTACAATTCAAGGTTTGAACTATTTTCTTCAGTACTGCTAGTTTTAGAAATATTAAGTACGTGACTTCCCTTGTCTTAATTTTTTATTTGAAGCTGAAGTTACTAGTGAGCCATAGGTTTTTGCTTCTTCAGTTTCTTCTGGGATGTCTTCTTCATCTTTGCACCCCCTTCCTCTGGTTTAGGAACAACTTGCTCCTTTTCATAAGGAGCATTTCAATGTGGCAGGGGGAGCTCATGGATGAATTGATACAACCCCAGCTCTGTAAGTCCATGGCGCATCTTCAGGGCTTTGGTCACCTGGACGTGCTCAATGACCAGAGAATCCACATCTAAATCCGTAAGTTCAGCATTACTTTCTGAATTTTCAAGCATGTGCACCAAATAGTCAGCACTATTTTTGGGTATACTTATGAACTCCATCAGTGTAACACTCAAAGGGCACACACTGCTTCTGCAAAGTGACGTCTTTCCAATATTTGGTTGGCTTTCCGGATATGCACACCCTTGATGGCCTGTGCAGTTTTACGGATGTTCTTAAAATTGTCCAAATATTTGACCCTCTTGACTTGCATGATTTTGGGGGAGGTTTTTTTGGTCAAGTGAGTAATGAACCATTTTGGCAGGGCACCTCAGGGCCCTCCAACAAGCGGAAGAACGGTGGGTCCTGGCTCCTTTTCGTTTTATAAGTCCAGGTTTGTACAGTTAATTTTAATATGTGTCCTCTAGTTTCTCATTGAAAATTTTTTTAAATCAATTTATTGGGGTTCATACAATTCATCACAATACATAGATAAATTGTGTAAAGCACATCTATACATTTGTTGCCCTCATCATTCCCAAATTAACTCTTTTCCGTCAGAATTTTCTGAAGTTGCTTTAGTTTCTTTCCCTTCAAAAGCAAGTTTCAGAATCTACTGGGACATCAAATTTGTTTCTTCTCTATGTTCTGTCTCTTTAATGACACTTTGGTTTCTTCGTGTATGATGTCTTTTATGTCATCCACAAATATTCTTGCCTTGGACATCAGTGTTCAAAGTGTTAAATCTAGCCCTAGGTTGACATCTAAATTAAAGTTTAGTGATTATTTTTAGGGAATGAGTTGGTAGTCTTGCAAGATTGCATCAAGTAATCTCAAGTGGCATTTATACCCAAAGCCGCAGTTTCTAACTGTTGATTCTTCTTGTTTCTGACCTCTGCATTTCTATTCCCAGTGACTCTGCATGCATAGTGGTTAAATGGTGGACCAATTTCTGACCGCAGAACTTGGTTAAGTCTTCAAGTATCTTGGCATTAGTGATAAGTTTGTAAACCGGAATAATAGTCCTCTTATCTGGTTTCCCTTGTAGGTGCACTGATATTATCCTATGACAGAGTATTGTAGCTCAAGATAGATCATAAAATGTTCTCTTTGATGATGAATTTACTTATGTTTTCCTAAGATTTCTCTTTCTTGGAACAGTGGAACATATAGTTTTCTGACTTAAAATGGTTGATATCAGCTCATTTTTAGCTCATTAAAATCTAAAATATTCATCTTTATATGTTCCATTTCATTTTTTATATCTTCCAATTTTCTTAGAGTCATTCATAGTCCATTGCATGTTCTTATAATTAAGATAGGTCTGCAACTATCTCACTTTGGGTCCTGCCACATTATTAATGGGGGCTGCCCAAACTTACTCCATTCTCTTCATTTAGATGGAGCTGGCTTTGAGAAGTCAGCTCTTTCCCAATTATATTTTTCCAAACTGAGGTGCTCATCTTCTGTCAGTGTTACAGAAGATAATACATAGTTATCCATTAGGTTTTAGTGATATATGACTAAAATTATATATCTATGTAAATATTTGATCCCTAGGTTCTCTTTCTAATCTGACTTAGCAAGAAACTGCGGCATAAACTCTGTCCAACTGAGTGACTGTTACTATTGAAATTCTGGTGGCACAGCTTCCAGCACCCTAGCAAAATTTAAGACGCAAAGTCACCAAACTGACAGTAGTCTCTTTACTATTGCTCACCATTCAGAAATTATCCTTTATATTTAAATATTTTTGTGCTTTATTTAAAGTAAACACCCCACAATATCTTAAATGGAATTCTTTTAGAACCTTAAATAAACTGGTATCAACCAATTTTCATTCCTCAGCTAATTTAGAAGAGGTTGTGTTTATTTTAATTTTTAAAATTTCTGCTTCCTGCAATCTTATGCATTCTGGGTAAAACCTTGGTCCTCTGTGCTGCTTTGGTTCATAAATAGAGTGCTAGTAATTGGCTTGATGATGCTTCCCATTCTATATATTGACTCTTCAATCAACTTCTTGCAGGCTCTGCATTCATCTCCAAAAGAGGAAAAAGCAACCTTTCCATTGAAAGCACCCTGGGGGTGCTCTCTGGGAAGCATTTCAAAGCCACCATGGGAGAAAGATGAGGCTGACTGTACAGATCTTCAGCCTTAGAACCCCCATTTAAGATTACTGGAGTCGGAATCAGCTCAGTGACAGTGGGTTATTCCATTGCAGACTTTCACTGACCTTAAGAAGACTGACCAAAATATTTTTAAACCAGAGAGAGTTGAGGTAGCTTTGGAATAGTTCATTGTTGGCAGCAACATTATATGCTGCTTCCATTTATGGATTTTTGCCTCTGGAAAATGGAGCAGTTACTGATTTAGATGGGACACTTTTGCAAGTAATGAGATCTCAGAATTTAAATGAGGGAGACACTTAAGGACTCTTGCTTCTAACTTTTCAAGTTAAATGGTCAAAACAGTCATCACATATATAGCTCTACAGAGGACAATCAACCTGCCTGAGGCCATCAGAGCCAGCACTGGAGTCTGCGAATTTTGACTAATCATTCATTTTGCTACCAATGTCATAATGCTACATTCTCAATTAACATGAATATATTACAAGTTTTCAACTTCATTTGAAAGAAATTAAATGAAATGAAACATTTTTTACTAAGATTTTGGTAAATAGAGAAACATTAAAAAGGCAGTATTTTGAGCACATACAATAGTAGATTCTACTTTTGTGGGAATGAGATCATACCTATTTAGATAATAACTGTACTCTAAAGAAAATCTTTCTTCAATACAAAGCAGTTTTGTTTTGTTCCTAGAGAGGTGGAATCACCTAGCAAATGAATGAGATAACATGCAAAGTAAACTAAAGAAATGATTTGATCAGCAATGTTAGTGAAGTTTAAATTATATTCAAACGGGTTTTTTCTTTACATTATTTAAACAACACATACAGACTTAATTTAAATGTGCCACTGTGAGTTAGTCAAGGTTTATTGTGCCAACCTGGCCGATCAACACATGTGGGATTAATTGAAGGGCAGAGAGCTAAATGGCTCGGTGAGCCTTTCTGGTTTGCTGGTCTCTTGTTTTCGGATGGTCGGACCAGTGTGTGGCTGCCTCAGCTGGCAAGGCTCACTTCCTACAAGACATCCCTGAGGAGAAGCCATGTTGACTTACCCTGATGCAGCCCTGGTGCTGGAGAAGCCGTGTGGAGACCCCTGCCAGCATTGAGAAGCTTCCACCGCCCCTGGATTCAAAGACTTTCTCCCCACTGGCCTGTGATCCTCCTGCATTTGGCATCATTGTGTGTGTTTTGTGAGGTTGAGGAGGACTTTGTAGATCAGTGTCAGACATATGGGCTAAGTCAGACTTATGGGCTTGTACTGGACTGTGTTGGGATGCTTTCTGAATGTACAATTACCTTACATATAAAATTTTCTCTTATACATATATGAGTTTCTGTGGATTTGTTTCTCTAGTCTACCCAGACTAACACAGACTGTGAACAAAATCCTGAGTGATAAAAGGACAATAGATGTTCTGCAATCTTTCAATTTGTGATAAAGAGAGATTTTATGGAAATCTAGAACACAATTAAAGAATTAAAATATGTTTATGTAAAAGTGTATCTAGCCGATTATATCTGTTGTACTTTATATCCAGTGAATCCATTCCAACTCATAATGACCCTATGTCCAACTGTACAAGAGAGCATACCACCAGCCTCTCAATTCTTGCTTCATTTGAGGTCATGGTTGCAGCCATTGGGCTAATACATCTTGGAGTGTTTTTTACTGACTTTCTGCTTTCCCATGGATGATGTCTTCCAGAGAGTGTCCATCCAGATAACATATTCCAAAGACCTGAGAAAACCAGCACCATCTTTACTTCTAAGGAGCATTCTGGAAGTACTTCTTCATGGATCGACCTACTTCTCTTAGTGCACATTATGTTCAGCATTGTTCACCAACACCATATTTAAAAGGCAAGAGTTCTAATTTGATCCTTCTTACTCATTGTCTAGGAACCATGATGATGCAATGGGTTAAGCATTGGGTTGTGCTAATGAAAAGATCGTTGATTCAAACCCAACACTCACCTTATGGTGGGAAAACTGAGGCTGTCTGTTGTCTTAAAGATTTGCAGTAAAGATTTATCATCTCAAAAACCCTGTGGAGCAGTGCTACTCCATCCTTTCTGGGGTCACTGTGAGTAGGAAGCCACTGGCTGGTGGTGAGTGGTGGTGATAACTCATTATCTGACCTTTGAAAGCATATGGCGTGATGACGTTTTTTTTGAATGGTATATTTTTGAATGGGACCATGGCTTGGATCAGGCTCACCTTAGTTCCCAAAGTTACATGTTTGCTTTTTAACACTTTAGAGAGGTTTTTGGAAACAGATTTGCCCAGTGAAATCTGTCATTTGACTCCTTGACTGATCTTTCTTTGAGCACTAATTGTGGATCCAAGTAAAGACTTTGTTTTCTTTATGTTAAGGTGTAATCCACTTTGAAAATTGTATGTTTTTATGGTCATCAGTAAATGAAACTGGTAGGTCAATATCCATTTTTTCCATGAATCTTGGTTTGGTTCTACGTGACCTCCCTTCTATTCTGGACCTGTGTGTTTAGACAGAGGCTAGTTGGATGGTCAGGAGGGATTCAGAGGAGATCATAATCCTCGAAGTCTACATGTCTAACAGACCCAGGGACCTCAATTTAAGAAGAGCTTTGTCTTTTTGTCAGGAGACCTGTACTGCCCCTTGGCTCTATAGAAAATAAAAGTTCTTCCTATTTTTCTTGTACATTGTGTCTGCTTTATTTCAATTAGCTAATAAAATAGGACCTGAGCCCACATGTTGGTGGACAACATAAGTAAGTCAAGTCATTTTGTCTTTCAGCATTCAAGATTGTTCAATCAGCATATCCCAAGGTATGAATGCGTCTTTTTACAGTCTCCATGCTGCCTTCTTCTACATGAGTCCAGCACATCGGATTATTTCCTCAGCCTAAGGATTGAATTAGTATGATAAAAGAATACAACCCAGATATATCCTTTTACTGATTCTAATCCCTTGTTCTTTTCTTGTGTGTGCCTCTTTGTCTGAGTACAATCTTCAAATGAGTACAATTAATTGCTTTGGAATTGCATTTCTTTATAATTGTATTAGAGCTTAAATTCCAATGCCATTTGATTTGTGAAAGGTTAAGATCCCCTAATGCCACTCTGAGTCTTGACATTAATTCATTCTCCATTTAAATCCCTTATGACCATTAAGCTGCAGATGTGGCAGAAGCTTTGCCCTTAGGCATATGTGTTTGAAAGTAGATTAGGACTCTTCCAGTCAGTCCATATTGAGCTTCTCCCTTCAGTACTAATGTGAGAAGGTCAATGCCATCAGCTAAAGTGAGGCCATGGGCTGACTTATTAATGGACCATCAATTATCTCAATGCAGGTTGGAATTTAAGAAAATTAAATCAAGTCTATCAGAACCGAAATATGACCTATGAAATGGAAGAGATACAAATCTGTACCCAGTCCAAAGAGTAGTGACAGAATGTGGAATTTATTTAATAATACCACTAATAGGCAAGTAATATTGTTCTAGAGGAAATTTAACCATGATTGCAGCATTGCTATAATATATTCAAGCAGGATTCAGATCAGGACTTTGCACATGAGAATTACTACTGATGTAATATGGATCTTAGCTGAAAGCAGAGAATACTAGAAAGATGTTTATTTGTATTGTATTGACTATGCAAGATATTCAACTGTATGGATCACAACGAACTATGGATAAAATTGAGAAGCATGGTAATTTCAGAACACTTAATTGTGGTCATGCGGAAATTGTACATTGGCTGAAAGGTAGTCACTCAAACAGAACAAGGGAATGGGACATTGTTAAAAATCGGGAAATACGTGGATCTGTATGCTGAACAAACTATCTGAGGAGGACTATAGGAATTATCAACCTGAAATATGCGCATGAACCAACGGTGCTTGCTGGAAGTGAGAAAGACCTGAAGCACTTGCTGGGAAAGATCAAGGACTACATTCTTCACTATGGATTGCAACTCAAAGTACAGGAAACCCAAATCCTCCCAGCTGAACCGATAGATAACATTGTGGTAAGAGGAGAAAAGACTGACTTTGTCAAAACGTTTATCTTGCTTGCATCCACAGTCAATGGTCATGGAAGCAGCAGTTAAGAGATTACATGTTGCATTGAGCAAATTGATTACACAAAATTTCTTTAAAATGTTGAAGAGCAATTATATCACGTTGGGGACTAAAGTGTGCCTGACTGAGGTCATGGTATTTTCAAGAGCCTCTGATGCATGTGCAATTTGCACATTTAATAGAGAAGACAAAAGAAGAATCCACACATTTGAATTATGGTGCAGATGAAGAATATTAGAAGTGTCATAGTTTGCCAGAGAGCAAACAAATCTATCTTGGAAGAAGCACTACCTAAATACTCCTTAGAGGCAAAGACAGACAGATTTTGTTCCATGTTTTTTGTATACCTTTTTCAGGAGGGACTGGTCCCCGGAAAAGGACATCAAGCTTGGTAAAGTGGAGGATCAGTGATGAGGAAAAAAGCCATCAAAGAGATGAACTAAATGATGGCTGCATCAGTGGTCTCAAACACAGCAGCATTTCTGGGACGACAGCTGTTGGACAGTGGTTTGTTCTCTTGCATGGAGGGTGGCTGGTGGGTGGAAGAAACTCAAAGACAATGAACATTAACAAGGAATCAGTCTGGGGATGAATTTCCTTTCCCTCAAGGGAGTTGCCTCCCCTTACCCTTAGTGCAGGTTGTGATGGAGAGCCTCCTAGTCATGAATTATGCCTAATCAAACCCCTTCCATCATTGAATAGACAGATACTCACAGGGTTCCATATTACATTGTATAAACTTTTCTAATCTGCACTTGCATACAGATCCCAAACTTGGTTTACTTCTGGAGTCTTTTCTGTGACTGTGATGAATTGATCTGGCACTGGTCATGATTTTGTTCCAATGGCCTTCATTTTGTATCATCTATTAATTAGCCCTGTGACCACTAGTCCTTGGGGCATCATTTTGGCCTTGGTCTGATGGTCTCTCTCATGCCAATGGTTTTGTCTTTGTCCTTTATAACACTCAATAATAGGGTCTTTAAGAATTTAAACTTAAAATCCTTTTACTCCTGAAACCTATTCTTAGTTATAATTTGTTATGAAC
>NW_022103908.1:15939131-15944540 GCF_000313985.2 Echinops telfairi | reverse complement strand
TATGAGTCCCCAATAAAATGACTTTTAAAAAATTACTCAATTTTTAAATGGAAATGTAATGTTTTAGATCCAATATTTAGGAAATGTTGAAGTATAGAATGAAAGAAGTTCCTTTTTCCATCCTTTAAATATGCACATACTTATGGTTATTTTAACATACTGAAATTCTCTTGTTAATGATTTTCCATTTAACTAAATATCTGGAATTTATACTGTCTGGTGTCTTGATATATTCACATTTCAAGCTCTAAATTATCTATAAATGCATAGATTAATTTCAAGTAATTAATGAATACTTATTAGATATAAAACACTGTATTGGAAACTGACTAGTGTATTACCTCATATTGTATTCAGTGACTTTAAATGTATAAATTAACATTCACAGTGATATTATAAACAGGATAATTGCACTAAAATCTTTTAAATGAGAAATTTAGACTTGTGGAGGTTAAATGATTTGATGAAGGTCACAAAGCCACTGAGGTTAATTGCCTTTTTACTTATATCTTCCCCCATTGAAGAATAGCTCTGTTTAGTGTTTTTCCTGTAATGAACATGTCCTTCACTTTATTTTATATTTATTTTGAAAATAAATTTAATCGTAATTTATTATATCTATTTTTAAATAGAAAATGGTGATTTCCTATTGATAATGAAAGAACAATAGCAGCAGTGACAAAGTCTTAGGGGATATTTATATTTGAAGGCTCACTATATTAGTAATATCTAATGAGTTGTTTTTCTATGACTATCTTATACTTTTACTATAAAGACAAATTCCATCTAAATTCACATCCAGTGTGGGATATGGGGAGATTTTTCATGTTTCTATACAATTAAGAAGTTTGAAGTTTAAAATTGGTATCCATGTTTAAAGACAAGCCTTACTTGTGATTTAGTGTAGAGTGACACTTCTAGAAAGATTTACCTCTCAATGGTATTTGTTCCATTTCAAGGGA
Organism: Echinops telfairi; assembly: GCF_000313985.2. NCBI lineage: Eukaryota > Metazoa > Chordata > Mammalia > Afrosoricida > Tenrecidae > Echinops > Echinops telfairi. The sequence continues at coordinate 15,943,578 of NW_022103908.1, read as the reverse complement.
GAATGTGAATTAGGGACTGATGTTGAAATGTGTGAGACATTTACTTTTCACTTGAAAAGATTTATTTGCATCCCAGAATTTGAGTACCCAAGAACTTTTATTTTTCTTCTTCAAAGAGACTCTTAGACTTCTATAGAAGGGTAGCAGAGACACCTGTCTGTCTTTTCTATATAAATCCTTGGATTATTTATTTTTCAGCATCTCCAATCTGAAGTATAGCCTGAATGTGTAGCATGCCACAAGACTGTCATTGTGTCTCCCTAGTGGTAAGAATTGGTAGCAGAGAAACAGCATAGTTATTATTCTGGTAAGTAAATAATAATAATCTGCTTTCCCCAGAAATTGTGCATATTTATTTTCATATAATAGTGTTACACTAAAAATTAATGCCTGTGTGAAAAAATCTACAGAAATCATGGTGTCAAAAGAAAACCTTAATATGTATTAACTAGTAGTTGAAATAGTTTGCCTATTTGCAGAAGTATCCTTTGTTCTTGTTAACTTCCTTGAAGCTTAGCTGGTCATTTTGTCAGTGTCAGTGAAAGCGCATTGGGTAAACGATGTTGTTTTTCTAAAGAGGTAGTCAGAATCAAAATAATAATAATAATAATCAGAATGGAAAATGAATATTATTGTCTTTAATTGGTAAATTAATTTGATATGTCCAAAAGTCTTAATATGACCAAATCAAATATGCTATGATGGCTCTCATTCCCTCTGGTCCATTCTTGAGAAGATTAATTTTGAATTTCGACAGGTGCATGTGTTTCATAGCTGAATTTCAGCCAAGCACATGGACATGGAGTGTGTGTGATATCCAGTCAATGAAGGGCTCACTGTGTTCTTTATCACCATAGTGATGCGTAGATGCGAAAGGAAGGCACAAGAGAGAAAGTCATGGTTCTTTTTCCAAATTGTATTTTAAGTTGTAGAAATTGAACAGAAAGTTATAAGCAGCTGGCTGGTGTTAGAGAAAAGCATCCTTTAAGGTTTTAAACAGATTGCTACAATTTTATGTGTTTCTAAAGAATAATTTTTAGAATGATTTGTCTTGACATTGTGGGCATTTCAATCGTGAAGCTGTAAGGCAGTTGTGCTGGTGACTGGAGAACTCCCCTCGATGTGATTGAATGGCTCAATTATATGATACGTGAACGATGTGCCAATACAGCCGTTGGGGGGTAGGGGGAGGTTAAGTAAAGTACATAAGAACACCAATGGATTTAACTACAGCTGCAAAGACTATAAATATATAAAGTGTGCAAAAGAATAAAATAATTATTTTCATAATTAAAGAAGAAAATAAAGTTGCACCTGTAGTTTCAACATTTCACCCACAGCTATGCTTACTTATTTGATTATTTTTTCCAATTTTGTGACATGATTTCTCCATGTTTCCTTAAATACAACCTTTTCATATTGATGGTGAGTTAGTAACTTAAACAGAAATTAAAATAAGGTGATAAATGGTTTCAGGTTACTTGATTTTTAAAAACAACAATAATATTCAAAAGTGAAAGAAAAGTTTACACTGATCACCTTAAATATAGGCATTCCTTTATCACCCACAGAGATTTGCACTCAAAAGTACACATATATTGTATTTAAAATGTCATTATTTGACATTGTCTTATTTATCTGATAAAATTTAAATAAAATATGCATGATCATTTTCCCACTTACATCATAGGATATCTACAGTGAGGATCACTAAACAAAATGAACAGCCCATAAAGATGTTGGTAATTAAAAATAGATTGGTCAGCAAGAGAACAGAGCCTTCAGGGAATTTAAATAAACTCCAGAATACACAGTCCATGTATATCTAGAAAGTGTTAAAACAAACAAACAAAAAAAAGCAGCATGGCATTGGAAATTACTATGCTAAATAAAGTATCACTTTTGAATCCTGTCTGACTGGTAAATTTATGAGTTTTCTTATCCCCGAATCGCCTAGTATCATCAAAGTAGAAGAGTCTAGTGGAAGTGGTCCAAAAAAATTTCAAATATATCCCTAGGTTTCAACTCTCTCCTGCCCCCACCTCCTCCCTTGGATGAATTACTGCCAGGGTTCTCCTTCGCTGCAACGGTGGGGAATTTGTGCTACATACATGTTGCCGGGAAGGCCAGGCCCCGGGAAAGACATCATGCTTAGTAAGGTAGGGGACGGCAGAAAAGACAACGAACCGTGAGTAAATATTATGGCACAGTGGCTGCAACAACGGGCTTCAGCACAGGAACAATTGTGAGGATGGCGCAGGACACAGGAGTTTCCTTCTGTTGTGCATCGGGCACCGTGGGTCGGAACCAGCTTATTGGCTTCTAACAACACAACAAATTAAGTCGATATATACTTTGTCAGTGTTGTGCTTCTCCAATGCAAAAAAAGAAATAATTGTGTCATGGTTTATGTTAGCCACAAACACATATTTTCCAATGATATAGATCTTAACCTGAAAATTAAAGCTAATCATCAAACCATTTGTTCAGTTAGGTATGCAGCTGGAACTACTAAAGTTGCATAGGACACAGATAAAACAACAAAATGTATCAATCCACAAATGTTCTGTCAGAATCTAAGAGTTCACTTGCTAAGAAAAGGTGATATATTTTGGAGAAAAGTCCGCAGACCTGCAATTCGAGGGCTGTTTGTTCTGTTGAGTTTACACTCTTGTTTGTCAGATGTTGAATTGCTTTTCTATTGATTCCTAAACATTAAGCTGATGGGAATTATACATTTCAATATCTTATGACAAAAATCTGGTTTCAAAAGAGTCTTATTATTCGGCCATAGAATTTTTTTTTTTTAATTTAGAGAGAGAAAACAGAATCCCTACATGAGTCATGATGATAAAATAATGCTGTAAGGAAATTATTTTTTGCTCAACAACAATACAACATTTCAGAAGTATATGCTATGAAAAAATATGGCTATACTCTTATTGTCAAGTAGGTATAGACACCACGGGATTGTACACAAATCAAAAATTGTTGCAAGATCATAGACAACTCTATTGAACAAAAATATGAAAATTCAAAGCCATTGTTTCCTAACATATACTCCATTGAGATCTGTTTCCATCTCTGTAACTCTCCCTCAGATATTTCTATGCTCTTCAATTGATGCCATGTGGAACCGCAGCTTTGACATATTCTGTGAACTCAGGTGTTCTTTTTCAGCATTCCGTGCGTGTGTAGATACAAGGACATCTAAAGGTGGCAAGATCCGTGAGTGTGTAGATACAAGGACATCTAAAGGTGGCAAGATCAAGCCTGTAAGAAGGATGGAGTAAGTTTTCCCAGTGAAATTCTCATAGAACAGTGTTTGCTATCCCAAGGGAAAAACAAACAAATAAACAAAAAAGATGTTATTTTTTATTATAAAACAATCCTCTGTGTAACTTTAATGTATATCTTCTCATCAATAGAGTTTTCAATTTTCTTATAATCAGCTCCCATGATTGTCCTGTGTCCTCACAGGAAACTTATAAGCATGAACCCTTTGCAATTCTAGAAAACAGATGCTGTAAGCTCCTGAGTTGAACTCTGTGTTTAGTTGAACTGGTCTACCAAATTCCCTCAGAAGCCACTGTTTCTGTTGGACTTTTTTTTATAAGTCATTCTAATGATACTAAAATTAATGTTTGACTGAGAAAACTAGTCTGAAGTCATGCACTAATCATAGAAGCATTTTTAAACAAGTTCATTTGGAATCAACTCATGAATATATGAACTGAAAAAAAGCCAACTATGTTTGTGCTATTAGTTAAAAATATCTATCAATTCAATGACTAATAATAGTGAAGTAATAACAATAATGATAACAACTTTTTATCTTATGTTGAATAAGTATTATCTGTCATGAAATAGCTATAGTATAATTATTCAAAAGTGCTTAAATAATGTGTTGCTATCCTAATTTAGAGTTACAGAAACAGAATTCTTAGAAGACTTAACAAGGACCATCTAGTTGATAGAGAATAAAGGTAAGATTTCAATTCAGGAATGTCTAGCTCTAAGTCTACTGTATTTCCATCAGAGGTGCCTATTCTGATGGCAATTCTGATAAATTGAGACATTTTATTTGACCTACACCAAGTCAGTGTAGCATTGTATATCTCTAAAATATATATCTAATGATTTATAACCTATTAGTTGCTTATGAAAACACTATACAAATAATTGACATGACAGAATATATAAAAATTAAAGTGGAAATACTTAATTTTCTTACATGAACCAAAATAACCACGTTTGTTTGGTAGTACAGTAAATGGGCACAACTTTACAGATATCAGACTTGTTACCTTTCTGTGAGAAAATGGATTTTATGCTTTAAAAAAAACAAATACTAATTTCATGGAATAATGTTTTTTATTGATAAAAGTATCACTTGGATTGGAAAAGTAATGATACAAATCCTTTTATTTAGACATTTTTTTAATGT
>NW_022103908.1:15930140-15939031 GCF_000313985.2 Echinops telfairi | reverse complement strand
AGAGGAGGGAGCTAGAAGAACTGAAAAACAGCAAATTACCTTGGGCTTCAATGTTTTGCTTTCTTTCTCCCCATACATTTGACTTTCCATTAGTGTTAGTCAATAATTTTGATAAAAAATATGAAGTCAGCTATTGACTTGATTAAGCAGAGGTGGTGGGGTAATGCTCCGGTAGACAGAGGGGAGGGGAGTAATTCTGCTGAATGGAGAATGTATGCCAGGGAGACCTCATAGGGAATTTGCAAAGGGAGGAGATGGAGAAGATACATTCTTTGCACAATTGGCAAAACCCTAAATGAGTCTGTAGCTGAACAGCAAACGAAAAAAATACATAATGTGATAAATCATTTCACTCCTATCGGTGGTATTTTGCCATTCATTACTTTAGACTACTTAATCAGTAACATAATTCTAATTAATTTTTTCCCTTGAGAACCTAAGGCCACGGCTACTTCATCATGTAGTTTTAAAATATCCATTAAATGTTGCAATGTAATTTTATATGTGGTATAAATATTGTTCTCTTAGTGCAAATTATTAACAATAAGGGCTTGATTTTTGTACTTGAGTTAAAATGTTTGGTAAAAACGTAAAGCAGTTATGTGTTGTTAGAAAGCAATATTTTAATTCTCTGACTTGGGGACAGGGATTGGTGTTGCAACAATGTATAACTGCAACAGCACATTTTTATTAACACTGACAATAGTCCAAGCCATAGCTCCTCTCACTATTTGTGGTCATGGGGAATTTACTGTAGTCCAGGTTTAATGTTTCAAATGGAAACAAAATAGTGCCTATCTCTTGTAATAATATTGAGAGGGAAATGGGATAATGCATACAAAACGCTCTGAGACTGGTACCCCAGAGTCATATATTATTAAATATATAGGGACTGGCAATAAACAATAAGATATTATAAAATGTGTATTACCATACTATTCCAAATCCACTGCCATTAACTCATAGTGACACACCATCCTTGCCTACAAGGAGCTCTCTGGCCTTGCTTCTTCCAAGATGGATTGGTTTGTCCATTGAGTGGTCCATGTAACTTTCTATATTCTTCTCCAGCATCACAATTCAAATGTATCAATTCTCCTTCAGTCTTCCTTATTCAATATACAACTTCCACATGTATATGAGAATACAGAAAATACCAGGGCTTGGGTAGGTGGATCTTCGTCTTCAAAATAACATCCTTGTTTTTCAATTCTCTAAAGAGGTTTTACACGGCAGATTTACTTACCTAAGATCACTAGTCATTTGTTCTCTTGACTTTTGCTTCCTTGATCATGGACTGTGGACTAGGCAAGACAAAATCCTTGATAACTTCAACTTTTCTCCAATTATCAGGATGCACCCTATGGGTCACGTTGTGAGAATTTTAGTCTTCACATTGAGTCATAATCCTTCATGAAGGCTACAATAATTCCTTGATTTTCATCAGCAAGTGCTTCAAATTCTCCTCACTTTTAGCAAGCAAGGTTGTGTCATCTGCATATCACAGGTGTTAATAAGCCTTCCTCCAATCCTGAAGCTACATTCTTCATCATACCAGCCAGCTTCTCTCAGCATACAAATTGCACAAATATGGTGAGAGAGCACAAACCATAGGCACACCTCACTTGATTTTACACTATGCAGTACTCCTTTGTTCTATTCACACAACTGCCTCTTGAGCCACGTACAAGTTCTGCAGGACCACTAGAAATTGTCCTGAAATTCCCATTATTGTCAAAGTTATCCATGATCTAAATTTTCTATGATCCACACTGATGGCTGCTTTGGCATAATAATTAAAACACAAGTAAATAACTTGCTTGTATTCTCTGCTTTGAGCCAACATCTATCTTTCATCAGCAACGCTATCTCTTGTTCCATGTTGTGTTAGTCTCGTACTTTAGAGAAACAAATCCACAGAATTTGTGGATGTATAAAAGGGAGTTTTATGTAAAGGTAAAGTGGGCATCAAGAAAATATTCCAAATCAATGCTGCCCAAGCCCACAAGTCCAACATTAACCCATGTGTCCAACACCAGTCCACAAAGTCCTCCTCCATCTCACAAAGCAGACATAACGATGCTGACTGCAGGAGGAAAGCCGAGTCAGTGAAAGTGCAAGCATCTCAGCGCTGGCAGGGGCCACCACACAGCTGCTCCAGCACCCAGGGCTGCATCAGGGTAGGTCCATGTGGCTTCTCCTTGGGGATGTCTTGTAGGTAGTCAGCCTTGCAAGCTGAAGCAGGGAACTGCTAAGGCAGCTGCACCGTGGTCCGACCATCACAAAGCAAGATACCTGAGAACTAGAAAGGCGAGGCTCATTGAGCCTTTTATCCCTCCGCCCTTCAATTAACTCCACATGTGTTTATCGGCCAGGTTGGCACAATAAACTAACTAACTCACATGTCCTCTTGTGAATCTGACTTGAACCTGCCATTTCCCTGTCAATGGACTGCTACAACCATTGTTGGATTAATATCAGAAAATATACATGTGATGTCACATGTATTTTGAATTAAGTGGAGATTTATGTAGAAAACTAATTCCCTATTCAAAAATTGTTACTCATCTTGTCTTATTGTAACACTTAACCCATTCCTTGCGGATTCCTGTTTCATTTCTCGGTTCCTAACTTTTCTGAATATTTTCCATGGGTAAATTCTGCTATTTTGATCTCCAATGATTAATTATTCTAAGCTTTGTGTGTTGCTAACATTTTTCACTGTAATACTGAATAAACAAGCCACTCATACAGTTTCTCTTTCGATAGGATCTTTTATTTTGTTTTATTTTTTTAGTATGTAAAATAAAATATTATACTGCCTCCTAAATAAGATGCTTATATGAAGTACCTGGGACTTTGATTAAAAACTCATTGTTGTGGAGTCAATTACTGATTATAATCCCTCTATAGGACAGAGTTGAATTCCTTCATAGGATTTGCTAGGCTGTAATCTTTAAGGATCATCACTTCTTCTGTCAGCTTGTCATCCTGTGATAGCTTGTGTCTCGCTATGATGTTGGAAGATGTATCACTGGTATTTTAAATGCCAGCAAGGTCACAAAGTGAACAGGTTTCAGTGACTATTTCAGACTAAGAACCGCCAACAAAGAAGGCCTTGGCTCCTCACATCAAAGGAAAGAGGCACTGAAAACGTATGCACAGCTTCTAAACATTTTTAGTTACTGTGGACCAAAATGGGAAGCAGCACTTTGTCAGAGATAATGTCAGAGAATGTGCCCCTCATGTCTGAGGGCTCTGGAATTGTGACTCTGGAGGAGCCAATTCCTCACCGTGGAGTTGACCATGGTGATGTGAGTGGGGCAAAGCCCATGGGATGCAGCCTGCAGGATCTTCATTTGCTAATGAGGCACTGCTCAAGGTAAAGAGAAGCAGCTGAAAATGTGAGAACTATGAATCTATACAAATCGTTGTAAAAAAATTAATTGAATGCATACAGATCAATATGCTGGGTATTATTGAGCTGAAATGAACTAGCATTGGCCATTTTGAATTAGAAAACCATATACATGGCTTACTATGGTGGGGCCAACACAATCAAGAGGAATGGCATGGCATTCATTTTCGGAAGACATTGCAAAATCAATCATGAAGTACAAAGCTCCTTGTGCTTGGATTATATCTGTTTTCAAGGAAATCCAATCAATACAACTCTTATTCAACTTTATACACCAACCAAAAGAGCTAGTGTTGACAAAATTAAAGAATTTTACCAACAGTTCAGTTGTAACCTGCTCAAACATACATTTAAGATGCATTAATGATTATTGGTGATTGGAAAACAAAAATTGGGAACAGAGATGAAGGAACAGTCGTTGGAAATTATGGTCTTGGTGAAAGAACTCAAGCTGTAGATCACATGATAGAATTTTCCAAAACCAATGACTTGTTCATAGCAAATACCTTTTTTCAACAACACCAGAAGTGATTGTACACAGGGACTTTCTCAGCTGGATGCACAGAAATAAAATTGACCACATCTGTGGGAATACACAGTGGAGGAGCACAATACCAGCAGCAAAAACCAAACCAGGGGCTGACTGTGGAACAGACAATCAATTTTTCACATGTAAGTTCAGAATAACGATGAAGACAATCAAAACAAGTACATGAGAGTCAAAATACTATCTTGAGTCTATCCCACTTAAATTTTGAGTCTATCTCACAAACAGATTTGATTCTTTGAAAAGAAATGACAGAAGACTCAATGGGGTTAAATCAAGAATATTTCTCCTGAAGAAAGCACAAGGTCACTGAAAAGAGAAAAAAAGAAAGGATCCAAGTGGTTATCAGAAGAGATTCTGTAATGTTCTCTTAATCATAGAGTGGTTCAAACAAATGGAAGAAATGATAACGTCAAAGATCTAGAAAGAAAATTTCAATAGGCAGCTCAGGAAGACAAAACCAAATATTATAATGGAATGAACAAAGACCTAGAATTAGAAAACCAAAAGTTCATAACATGCTTCACATACCTGAAACTGCTCGAAGTCAAGGGGGAAAAAAATCAAGCCTAGAGTTGCAATCTTGAAAACTTGATTCTATGGACAAAATACTGGATGATTCAGGAAGCATCAGGAAAAAGTAGAAAGAAAACACAGAGTCACTGTATCAAAACAAACAAACCAAAAATTAGTCGTCATTCTACTCTTTCAGAGGTTGCATATGAGCAAGAACCAGTGTTGCTGAAGGAAGACGTTCAAGCTGCACTAACATCATTAGGCAAAAACCAAGGCTCTTGAAATTGATGAAATGTCAATTGAAATATGTCAACCAACTAAGGAAGTACTGAAGGATTCACTAGCCTAAGCAAGGCAATTTGGAAGACAGTTACTTGGGCAAATATGGAAGAGATCCATATTTGTCCCTACTCCAAAGAAAGGTGACCAAACAGAAAGCTCACTCTATAGGACAATATCATAGATACTTCAAACAAGTATAATTTTGCTAAAGATCATCCAACAATGATTGCAGCAGATCATTGACAGAGAATTACCAGAAGTTCAAGCTCAGTTCAGAAGAGGATATGGAACAAAACATATGTTCCATTTGCCTTTGATGTCACATGGATCTTGGCTTAAAACAGATAATATCAGAAAGATATGTGCCTGTGTTTTGTTGACTATCCAAGGCATTTGACTGTGTGGACAATGATAAATTATGGATAACCTTGATAATAATATAGATCATTTCATGGTGCTCATGAGGAACTAATAGGTGAATCAAGAGGCAGTTGTGCAAACAGAACAAGGGAATACTGAATAGTTTCAAATCAGGAAAGATGTGTGTCAGGTTGTGCCTTCTCACCATATTTGATCAATCTGTATGCAGAGCAAATATTCAGAGAAGCTGGCTTCTAAGAGGAATAATGTGTCATGAGGATTGGAGGAAGACTAATTAACAGCCCTCTGTAGGTAGATGACACCACCTTGCCTCCTGAAAGTGATGGAGACCTGAAGCACTTGAAGATGAAGAGCAAGGATTGCAGCCTTCAGTATGGATGACAATTCAATGTCAAGAAGATCAAAAGCCTCACAACTGGACCAATAGCTAACATCACAATGGATGGAGAAAACATTGCCAAGGACTTTGTTTTGCTTGGATCCAGGATCAGTGCTCATAGAAATAGCAGTCAGGAGATTAAAAGATGTGTCTCTTTAGGTAAATCTACTGCACAAGACCTTTTTAAAGAATTGACAAACAAAGGTGTTACTTTGAGGACTAAGGTGTGCCTGACCAAAGCCTTGGCATTATCAATAGCCTTCTATGCATGTGGAAATTGGACATTGGCTAAGGGAGACTGAAGAAAACTCAATGAATTTGAATTGCAATGCTGGAGAAGAATATGGAATATACTGTGGACTACTAAAGGGACAAACTTATCTGTTTTGGAAGAAATGAGGCCAGAAAGATTCTTGTGATCAGGACTTTGTCTTTCATACTTTGGACAGGTTTTCAAGTGAGACCGTCCCTGGAGAAGAACATCATGCTTGGTAAAGTGGAGGGGCAGCAAAAGAGAGGAAGGCTCTCAATGAGATGTATTGACACTGTGGCTGTAAAGATGTGCTCAGGCAAGGGAACTATTTTAAGATGGTGCAGGATCATGCATTGTTAAATTCTATCTATTGTAAATGTGGTTGTTATGGATCACATCGGACTTCATGGCACTTGAAAAGAACACAACAATCATCAAGGGAACAGGCTGCCACCTATTGCTCTCAGGAAGCAGCTGCTGGTTCAAAGAGACAACTTTTAATTAATAGTTGACCACATAGCCACCAGGGTTCCTGATCTATTATAGATGATGAGAAGAGTGCAATTCTCTCTCTCTCTCTCTCTCTCTCTTTATTTTTTAACCCCTTTTATCTCATTGAAAAGATCTGCATAGGTATTTTGCTTGGATAATCTTCAATTCAAGAGAAACACATAGATGTAAGAAAAAGGCAGATTGGAAGACCAGGCTCTTTAGGGCCCCTCAGTTCTTTGATTTATATCTAATCAATTTAAGAGTTCAAATGTTTTGCTACCTTACAATGCTGATATTGTTCAGATTAATTTTAAGCTAGAGAAGCAAATAGGGTTTCTAGAGTGAGACTAAATAGAGATATCAAATGTGTTCCTGTTCCTTAAATAGCACTTTTGTTCTTTTTCCTTTTTTCCTTACTGTTTAGGGAATCTTAGAAGCAATACCAATGAACCAGGTCAGTGGTTTCCAACCCAGCTGCAAATTTAGACAAACGAAATCTATTGGCAAGGCGCCTGGTTGTAGATAGTTAAAATTTAAATAATCCCCACATAATTAGAATCAAATCTAATAGCCCTATGTGTGTATGTGTGTATGGTTCCACAAATAAGGAAAGCCTTACAAAGTAAATAGACTTTCATTGCCATGGCTGTCCTTGCTAGTTCCCAGCACATGGTGACCCTATTTGTGCAGACTAGAACTGCTCCATAGGATTTTCAGATCTGTGACATTTTTTTTTTTAGTGATCCAAGTGAGTTTATAGAGAATAGAAGCAGTTTCAGTTCCACAGTAAATGGAACACAAACCAGACAGAGTCCATGGCACAGTTGCAGGACTGTGGCCTGGCCGCTGCGGACCATAGCCTGGCTGTGCTACATCGTGTAACTGGGAAAGAGAGAGCCCAGAGTAAATCCTCTGGCCTTTTCAATTCCTTGGTGGGAGGTGTGGTCGATGATACTGGTTGACCCCATTGGCCGAATTGAATTCCCCTGGCCTAGGTGGGCCAATCCAGGTGCAGTGCCCACCCAGGTGTGCCTCCCTTTCCTGGCCAGAAGCCTGAACCTCTGAGCATGCATAATGTACCACCCCTTCCTGGCCAGAAGCTGAGCATGTGTAATGGATGCCTCAGTCCCTATGCTAGCTACCTAACATTTCCCCCCTGAAGAGCTATGGACCCAAATCTTTGGGGTACTGGGTGACGACATCTCTTGCTACTTCCTGCTGACAAAAGGGGTGAAGTGGGGCTTTGGGTCCACATTCTTCCTACTCTGTTGGAAGGGGTTGTCCGCTCAGGGCGCAGGATGGATAAGGTTGAGGTGGTCGAGGAACTTGCACATTGGTACAGGGGCCTAGGTAACCAGAGAACTTCTGGAAAAACAAACAAATGGACAAACAGGTGAACAGTTTAAGTGAGACAAGGGTAAGATTGTGAGGTGGCAGTGATCTTGGAGTTAGGTTAGTGTCACAGAAAATAAATGAAACTCTTGGGATTAATAAGCATGAGTGTTTGTTAACTGTAAATGCAGGAATGGGATAAAAGCATTCACACTTTCCCCTAAGAGGGTATAGGGGCTTGGCACTACTGGGTGCAGTGGAATCACTGCTTCATTTAGATCTGTGATCTTTTAACAAAATATCATCAGATGTGTCTTCCAAAGTGCCTCTGGGTGGTTTTGAACTGCCGAACTGTAAGGGAGTCAAATTCTTAACCATTTTTAATGGCCAGGGGCACCTAGATTACTAGAAGGCATCATTACTTACAAACCAGTATTTAAATCTACACCTGTATAAATAATGTATAACAATTCAATGTATAAAGAGTTCTAGCAGCACAATATTCAGCTATTAGCTAAAATTGTGGCAGTCTTTACTCGGCCAGTGGTTCCAGGAGAGAGAGAGACACTGCCTAGAAAGTGCTACAGAGCAGTTTCACCCTGCCACGTGTTTGAATCCACTCAACAAAAGCTAAAACACAGAACACATGTGCATGAATACATGGCTCCTCTCACATACACATCATACATATCGAACATTTCTGTACAGTTTCAGGCACACATGGTCTTTCAAAACTCAAGAATATTGATATTTGAGGGAGGTTTATTCCTGTTAAAATGCAAATGCCAGGTCACCTTCTGAATTTTATTAGAAAAATGAAAAGTGCAATAATTTCAGTGTATTTGTATATTTCATTTTCTGTGATATTCTTATATAAATGGTAAACTAATAATAAACCCAGTAATTATTGTTGTTGTTTTCCACCCTGTGAGCTAAAATTTAAAACAGCTTGAGCTTTTTGATAAAATTTCTTAATCTAAAAGTACTTGAAATGACTGAAGCAAGGATATTTGTGAGCTCCGTGATGCTGTGTCTTTTGCCATAGTGCAGGCTTTGCGAGATTTTGTATAGAACAGCTTTCTTGCCTAGCAACAGGATTTTCCAAACCTGCATTATTTTCTATTTAGACTTTGGAGAATACTATATCTGTGTACTTTGGAATCAGAAAGTTTTAGGATATTATATTATTTAAATTCTACAATAGATCCATTTTCAATCCTTAAATCTATTTAGTAACATTATAAGCATGAAATGTTTTATCAGTCTAAATTACATACCTGTCTCCATCTGA
>NW_022103908.1:15928324-15929309 GCF_000313985.2 Echinops telfairi | reverse complement strand
TCACAAAATTATGATAAAAGTTAGTGGCACAAAATCTCCACCCACCAAAAATAATTAATAAAAATTTAAACAAAATATTCAATAATAAAAATTTATCTCACTCACTCATTGTTATTAATTCAATTCTGCCTCAGTGACCTTGTAAGACAGGATACAGCTGCCCTGTGTGTGTCCAGAGATCTCAGTCTCTATAGAAGGAGAAAGCCAGTCTTTCTCCCTAGGCACGCCTTTGCAGTTAGCAGGCCAACAAGCAGCAGGGCTCCTGGGGACCATTGTAGGGATCTGGAAACTGCTTACAACTTTACAGCAGCTGAGAAAGATTCTTGAAAATCTTCCTAACTCTTGAACACTGAGAATCTGTTACATTCACGTGTAGATAGCCACACAATCTCCTATTTTGGAAGAATACCTCAGGAAAAGCAGCGGCTTTGTTCCTTGAGGGGGTTCACTTGCTTGGTAGGTGAGAGAGAAACGTCATGAATAATCAGCAACAGCAAGGATCTCAAAGTCGAATTGATAGATGCCAGCTGAGTTAACCGTAGGCTGTGGCGATATCCTGATCGATGCTGACAATGAACCTATGGAATATTAACATTGAAATCTTGAAAAGGAGAAATAATTGGAAACCTGGGGAAGCGTTTCATGAGACTCTGAGCTTTACTATGAATATAAATAAATGTGTAAAGGCCATTTAAGAAAGCATTGCAGAAAGTCAAAACTTGGAATAATTGAAAAGTGCCTACATGTTGAGTAGACATACGAACTCACATGCAGTCCATCAGCAGGGACACACGAGGTCACGAACTGGTAGTAAGAAGTGCTCAAAAGATTGTACATCCATTTAAGCTCATCTAGTTTCACAAATGAGACACACAGAGCTTTCAAAAAGAAATTATTTTATTATTGACAGAAAGCTGCTTACTTCTTGTGTTAGTCCAGGTAGATTAGAGGGGTCCACATTCTTCCTACTCTGTTGGAAGGGGTT
>NW_022103908.1:15914223-15925795 GCF_000313985.2 Echinops telfairi | reverse complement strand
GTAGCAGATAGTCTCATCTTTCACCTGGCCCAGATGATGGGTTTAAACTACTGACTGCATGATTGCAAATGACTAAACGCATGCACCATAAAAAGTAAAAGGCTGAAGAGAGATAACAAATAAATAAATAAAGACCAAAATGGATGTCAGAAGATATTAAAACGTTCTCTTGAGCCTGAAATTGGCAAAAAAAAAAAAAAATAGAATGATTAATCAAATGACAGGGCTGAACAGAACATTGAAAAAGGCACCTGAAAAACATCCAGTAATGGAATGGAGTACACAAAGAACAGGGCTTAGAAAAGGGAAGAATATGCTTAAGGATAGCATGATGACTAATTGAAGCAAAAATTTCACACCTGAAATTGCAACGTTGAACGGTTCTACAGACAATATATTGTGTGTTATATCAGGCATTAGTAGACAAGAGAAGGAATACTTAGTTGCTATACCAAAAACATTTGATCAATTTTGAAGCATTTCACAAGGTGTTATATGCTCAAAAACAGATGAAATTGGGATTAGATTTTCTGAAGCCATCAGTGAAAAAACAAGTCTCCAGGAATTGATGGAATCTCAGCTGAAGTGTTTCAAAAAGCTGGAATATTTGTGAATTTCAAGCCATTTGGAAGAACAATCCCTTTATTAATCATACGATGAGATCCATTCCTACGAAAGTAATCCAAAGGAATGTAGACATTACAAATAATATTAATATCAAGCACACTTAAAGGTTTTTTGAAAATAAAAATTTTAAAAATAGTGTGGTACTACACATGGGGAACTCCCAGAAATCCATGCCATCGTCAGGAGAGGATGAGAATAAGGGACAGCACTGATAATGTCAGATCAATTTTGAAAAGAGGATGCCAGAAGTATGTTTATCTGTTTTATCGACTATGTAATGGCCTTCTAACTTTGTGGATTATAGCAAATTATAAATACCATGTGAATAAGGGAAATTCTCAGACATTTAATTTTGTATATGTGGAAATTGTATGCAGTTTATGAGACAGAACATAGGGGCTTTAGGACTTAAAATCAGGAAAAATACTTACTGGAGATGTATCATTTCATCATACTATTCCTATATATGCTGAGCAAAATATCAAAAATATTGGGATATATGAAGAAGATGCTGGCATCAGGATTGGAGGAAAACCTACATTAATGCAGATGACACTATCTCACTTGGTGAAAGCAAGGAAGACTTTATACACTTTTTGATGAAGAAGAAATACTGCAGCTTCTGTCATGATTAAAACCCAATTTAAAGAAAACAGAACTTCTTAGAACAGTACCAGTAAAGACTATAATGATAAATTGAGAAAATATTAAAGTTGTGAAGGATTTAAATTTACTTGGATCCACTATCAACTCCCATGGAGTCAACAATTGTCTGCCAACCCTGCTGAAAAGAGCATCTTTACAGTACTAAGCAGCAAAAATACCATCTTAGCTGACAATAAGCCCAACTCAAGCCAAAATATTTTCAGTCATCTCATAGCATGCAAAAGTTAAGAAGACAAAAAAAATTGATACTTTCGTGCTATTGTGTTGGTAAGAATATTTAATGTACCATGAGGTGCCAGGAAAACAAGCCTGCCTTGGAAAAATAACAAACAAAATATTGCTTAGAAGCAAAGATGAAGAGATTTCCTCATTTATTTTGGGCATGTCCACATTGGGGAACACCAGGCCCAAGAGAAGGACATTGTTTTGATAGTTTAGTGAACAAGCTTAAACCCTTGATTAGATTTATTGAAACAGTGACTGCCGGGTGTAGACTCAAACACAGGAGCAAGTGTAAGAATGGCATCACATTGGACACTGTTTGTTTGTTTGTCTGTTTTTCCTTTTTTTCATAGGGTAACTACCTGTTGAAACCAACTTGAAAGCACTTAACAGTAACAAACAGTAGGAATAATTCAAATTCCTATCATAAGGTGAATGGACATATATGTATTATGTGAATTCACTGACATTCATTAAAAATAAATAGGCTACTGATTAATTCTTTATCTTAAATAAATCTCAAAATAATGATAAATGAAGTGAGATGCAAATTAAACCATGCTGAAAATGAAACCCTACTTTGATAAGATGTTACAGTAAATACCATAAAACATCTCAGAATATAAATTGGATTAAAAAAAGAAGGAAAAAAAATACTATCTCTTGCCAGGACCCTACACATTACTAACCATCCACAGATACTGCATCAAGTTTATATTCTAGGGGAGATACAATTAACTTAACTGATAGATATTTTTTTCTAAATTGAAAAAAAATGTTCTCCAATTTTGAAAGGTACACTTAGAAGAAAATCTAAAAATGAGAAAAATTAGATATCAGAGAAATGTGAAAAAGAAATGTTCAAATGATGCTATTCAGGAACATAAGTATATCACTTAAATATACAGTGAATTAAAAATATTTTTATTACTATCACCTAATAGTCATCATTAATAAATATCTATTAAAATGCCCCTTTCAACCACAATGTTTAATTTGTAAAATTAAATACTTCTTGTAATCTTGAAGCTCACATTGAAAGGTAGAGAATTGTGTATTGAAGATGTAAGTTTTAATTTATTCCCTACAACTAACTAGTTATACAGCTTGAATAAAATAAAATCTTTAGACCAATGTTTTCTTATTGTCATTAATGAGACATGATGTAAGATTATTGATAAGCCTCCTTTAATAATGTACTTTTATGAGCATAAGGTGCTTCAAATAGTTTGTGAAACAAAGAATGGACACTTAATTAATTGGCCAATTAACTAGATCAGTCAATAATATCAGATATAACTGAGCTGGCATTGAAAAATGCATAACTCATTAGAACAAATTGTCCTTTTATATCAAATTGATTATATGTATTATACCAGATTGAAGATATTAAGAGACAAGGACATTTTGTGACATGATCCCTAGTAGTCTAGTCATCTGTGGAAATGTTGGATACAGAGCAGATCATACAGTTTGCAGATTTAATATCTCACAGAGTCTGTAATGTGCAATGATTTCAATCTTTTTAAAAAGGCTTACACTTCCTACAATTATAAATAATGTGCATTTAGATTTGTGTCATTCAGGTAAGAGATTTATAAATAAACAAGATTATTTTCCAAGAACATACAAATAATTATGTTCAACTATTGCCGATGGAACAGAGAGAATTACTGAAAAAAGTTGCAATGTGGGCAGAAGATACTGACGCCATAAACACCTTTACTTTGTTCTAAACAATGAAACCCAAATGAAGTAATCCTAATGAAGAGACAATTGGATTACTAGAAGAAAGCTTCTGAAAGTGCAGTGATTAAGGCAGGCAAGAACTAATAACATGCTACTCTTGTACTTACTGAAGCAATTATACGAAGAGAGACTTAAGAGCTGTACTGCTAAGAGTGTAGTCCTAATCTTTATTAATACCCTTCCTTCAAGTATCACTTTCCCAATGTTTTCTCCATTTTAAATTATCTTAAAAATATCCCTCATGTTTTCAATCATGTAGCATTTAGCAAATCTATTTGGCAGCACACTGTCAAACTCGAATATTCCATTTACTGCCCTAAAACTCATACATGTTTCTTCAGAATAATTATCTGGAAATTTGCCACACATAATTTTTACCATTCTATTCCCATCACATATCCTATTTTAGAAACCTAGAGACTGGGAATTAGTTTTCATTATTTTAAATTAAATGTTCATGAGGTATTTGGAGAATGACAAAGACAACCCTTAGAGAATACTATTTTTCTTTCCCACATGTATACATTGCTAACTCCCTTCACCTGCTATCAAGTCTAACATAAAACACAAGTATTTTTAAGTATTTAACAAATTCCCAGAATAATATTAAACAAATAAGTATACAATTGATAATCTTGCAAAAACAAAGGGGATGAATGAAATAGAAATGTATCTATTATCTAAGGGCATCTCAAATTGTAATAGCTAGCTAGCATGAGTATTTCACAAATATAGGTGAGGCCAAAATAGTGCATAAATTCAACCTGAAGGAAACATATTTAGAAATGAAAATCAATTTCTGATTTATATTCTGAAACAAATTCATGTTTATAATTGAACTTTGTTATTTTTTTTAAACATTAGCTTAATAATTTGAGTTATATTTTTACTATTGTGGAAGTTATGTATCT
This sequence comes from Echinops telfairi, assembly GCF_000313985.2. Classification (NCBI taxonomy): domain Eukaryota; kingdom Metazoa; phylum Chordata; class Mammalia; order Afrosoricida; family Tenrecidae; genus Echinops; species Echinops telfairi. The sequence continues at coordinate 15,921,620 of NW_022103908.1, read as the reverse complement.
ATTGTCAATTTAAGAGTAGTAAAAGTGAAGGGGTGGAGTTTAGCCTGTCAATCAGGTCTAGCTTGATGACCTCATTTTGAGGTGCTAAGAAGATAAATGGCTCTCTGAAGGCGGGACAAACGCTCAATGCTCTATGAGACATTCCTATTGAGAAGACACATGAAGCTATGTAAAGCCCTGAAGCTGAAGGAGCCACGTGGAGACCACTGCCAGCCCTAATGTATTTCCACTGCCACTGGATCCCCAAGACTTTCCACCCACTGGCCTGTGATCTTCCTGCATTTGGCATCATTGCATGTGTTGCATGAGTCTGAAGAGGAATTTATAGATTGTTATCAGACATATGCGCTAATATAGGACTTCTGGATTTGATATGGACCGGGCAGGGATGTTTTCTCAATATTCAATTGCTCTTGTATATAAAACTCTTTCTTATACACATATGAGTGTCTATGAATTTGTTTCTCTAGTCTACCCAGACTAACACAACTATAATTCTAAATTTGTTGCAACAAATGTTGTGTCTTTGATTTATTGATTTACATGTAACTTGTTTTTAGACACTGTCAAGTTGCTCAAGCTTACAGCAACCTTATGTACAACAGAGCAAAATCAGCCAGGTGGTGCCCCATCTCCAAAATTCCTATTATGCTTGAGTCTGTGACTGTGGCTTCAAGATCAGGTCATTTCATTGTTGGTCTTCCTGTTCTTCATCGACCTTTCGCTTTACTGATCACAACATTCATCCCCGAACCCCTTTGTAATCTATTTTAAGACTAAAAGTGAAGAGAGTGAGGTCCTTGTCTTCCTTACAGCCATGTTTGGCATCTAATCATTGTGTTCCTACTGGGCCGCGCTCTCCCTACCCCCACTGGCACACACCCCTTCCCTCCCTACCCCATTTTGTTGGGCGCTTCACTTATCCACAACCCTGTTTCTTTACTCTTTTGTCTTCCTCCTTCCTTCCTAAGTCTTTTTCATTTAATATTTCACACCCAGTGTTCTGTTTTCAGTTACCTCCACTGTCAGTAGCATCCTCCTATTAGTGATTAATCAATATTTCTTCACTTCCCCCTCCATTTCCCTTTTTTTCTCACTACTTGAATCTTTCTTACTATTCCTTTTATTTGTGTTTTTTTAAATTTTGGATCATTATGCTCCCATTCACACCTACTTTATCTATTTGCCCCTAGCAGTCAGAAACTGTGATTCCTACTCAACTGTATCCATCATGTTTGCTATTCTATTGCACGTCTCTAGTGTTTTGCCTTGGTGTGGTGGGGTCAGCTGGGTCACACATCCCACACTGTGTCTCCAGTGTTGTAACATGTAGGTCTATGGGTCAGTGCAGGATGTCACATCTCGCAGTGTGGTCGGCCATATGGTCCTCACTCTGCATTGGCTGCTCCGAGAGGGCCTATTGTCCTCTGAGCTTGGTGGGCCAGGGTGTGCTCCACTCCATTCCACCCCCTTCATTTGCTTTTGCTTCAGCTGGATATGGTAGGTGGGTTCCTTGCCCTCACCAGAGGGTCTATTGTCATTCTCTGTTGCACACCCTTCCATGGTGGGTGTCAGGCTGATTCGGTTGGGGCTGGGCATATAGTCCAGTCCTTTTATGGATTCCTCCCCGTGTTACGTTGCCCTCCTTGTTTGGCACGTCATGGTGGGGTCTGTATGCACATTCTAGTTCTGTGGGGACACAACCAAATACTATCACCCTGGGTGAATTAGTGCCCTGTTCCCCCCATGTCATCATGAGTTTCTCCCTACCTTGATTCTCCCTCGTCTTTCCCCCTTTCCCCTTCTTTATGTTGGACTCGCATATGCCTCCCTGGCTGTGGTCTGCCCCCCACCCTCACTACCTATGCTTCCACCCATTTATTGTGAGATAAGTGTGTATTCCTCTATTCCTGCTGTGCTGATTGTACTTAGCTCAGGGGACTCATCTTGAATGAGGGGGAGTGCAGGGTAGTGACCCAATGCCCATCTGTACGCAACTGGACATCCCTTGCAGAGGGGTAGCAAGGATGAGATGAGTCACTCAGGGTACAGTGTAGCATCGATGAAACAATTAACTTTCCTCTAGTTCTTAAATGCTTCCCCCACCACCACCACTATCATGATCCCAATTCTACCTTACAAAGCTGGTTAGATCAGCAGATATGCAGTGGTGCAGATAGGAACTGGAAACACAGATAATCCAGGACAGATGAACCCCTCAGGACCAGTGGTGAGAGTGGTGATACCGGGAAGATGGAGGGAAGGTGGGTAAAAAGGGGAAAAGATTACAAGGATCTATATATAACCTCCTCCCTGGGGGATGGACAACAGTAAAGTGTGTGAAGGGAGTCATTGGGCAGTGTAAGATATGACAAAAAAATAATAATTTATAAATTATCAAGTGTTCATGAGGGATGGGGGAGTGGGGAGGAAGGGGGAAAATGAGGAGTTGATATCAAGGGGTCAAGTAGAAAGTAAATATTTTGGGAATGATGAGGGTAACAAATGTACAAATGTGCTTTACATAATTGAAGTATGTATGGATTGTGATAAGTGGTGTATGATTTTTTTTAAAGATATTTTAAAATGATTTTATAAAAGAAACAAGATGAATAATATATTTAATTGAAATTCACAAAACAGAAGACACAAAAAAGGTCCAAAAAAATAGTCAAAGATTTGTTGTAAGATAATATCTATATCATGAAAGGTAAGAAGTATGCATTCAAGAAGCTCATGAACTCTAAATAGTATAAACACTAAGAGGAAAACAACAAGACATAAGATGATCAAACTTTCTGGAACCAATGTTTAAGAAAGAGTCTAGAAGCAGATGACCAAAAATATTTAAAAGCTAACTGCAAAAAAAAATCAATAAGACCAAACTCTGATTTCTTATCAGTGGATAAAAAGGCAAAGATAAGATTTTTAAGTTATAAAATTGGGGGGAAAATTGCCCATGTAAAACTACACATTTAACAAAATTGTCCCATTTATATGATGGTAAGCTCAGGCAATTTCCATATAAACAGAAATTAATGGAATTTGTGACAACTATCAGCCTTACAAGAAATGCTAAAGGTCGGCCTTCAGACAAAGAAACAACAGTGAAAAATAGCAATGGAGATTAAAACACACAGCAACATATGTTAGCATCCAACCCAGATATAGAAGTATTGAAATGAAAATAAACATATCAAAGAAAACAGGGAGCTAGAAACATAAATTTGAAAATTTTTCAAAGTTAAAAAAGGAAATATATTATGTATATAGAAAGTTTCCAAGTGGAAAGGAAGTAAGTACAATATAAATATTTTCTCAGTAATTGCAAAAATAAAAATAGCAATGCAAAAATATTAAGAAAATTCATGAAAATAATGAAAAGTATAGAAAATTATGTAAAACTGAGAAACTGAAAACAGCAAAAACAACAGAACAAAAACAAAAACAGTCAATGCATACTTATCAATACTTTTGCTTAATGTAAATGTCTTAAATGCTTTGGTCACTAAAAAGAGAGTGAGAGAATGGAGTGGAAAAAATGGCATGTCAATATGCTGTTTACCAAGTCCTTATACACAAAGACCAAAATAAATAAATGAATTAATGAATAAATCAATAAAAAGAGCTAAAATCAAAGGATGGAAAAGTATAAATCAAGAATATGGTAATAAAAAAGGCCCCCAAATGAAAATATTGATTTCTTAAAAAATAGACATTAAACCAAGAACTGGCAACAAGGGGAGGACATAAATAATAATTAAAGGTTCAACACGATAAAATGAAATCAGTGTAATAGATATCTGTAAACCAATTAAAAGACCCAGAATACATAAGTCAAACATTTTTAAAAGTTCTAAAAAGAAATAGACAATTCTACAACAGTAAAAGGAAATTTTAATACTCAAACTTCAAGGACAGAAAGCCTAAAAATAAAGTGAAGAAGCATAGAGAAGATTTAAATTCAACCATTGATCAACTTAAACTCTTAAATATGTAGACAACAATTCACCAGACAGCAACACAATATGCATAATTTTCTCTGGCCCCTGGGACATGCCTTCAAGTAGACCATACACAGTCTACTGACCAACCATCAATAATGAACAGTCACAGTGATATCACGAAACATCAGCTTAGATGCTATGAAATCAGAAATCAACAATTTTTAAAAATCAAGAAAGAATAGTGCAATTCATGGATGCTGAGTGACTCACCACTTAAAAACTATTGGATAGGTGAAGAAAACAAATAAGTCCCTTTAATCATATTAGAATGGAATTATACCATACATAAATGTGAAATATTTATCTTTAAAATGAAAAAGCCTCACTGGATAGGGTCAAAGGAGATAAGATATAAACCCAGGATAATAAAAACTATCGAGTTTAAAGGACATATTGCAAGAAAAAGGAACAAATAAAACAAAACAAAACCAAAAAAGAGAGAGAGAAATGTGCAGTAGCTTAATAATCTGTTGAGTTGTGGAAACCCTAGCATCACAGTGGATTATGAGTTGGGCTGTGAACTTCAAGGTCAGCAGGTCAAACCCACAGCCACTGTTCTCACAAAGATTTTCTGCCTTAAAATCAAGTGCTGTTCTGCTTTGTCCTATGACAGAGCTATGAGATTGAATTGATTCCATTCAGTGAGCTTGCTTTTTGTTAATATTTTCTAATTGGGATTCCAAAATGATATTAAATATATAAAACAATTATAGAGAAAATTGGCTAATTTTAGGTGTAAAATAAATATACACAGATATGTACAGATATAGAAAACTCAAAATACTCTAATAAAAAGGGGAAAATTTAAAGGAAAATATAAAAGAAAATAAAAGAAAGTAACACCATAATTAAATTGTTAAATTCTCCTGATAATGATAATACCTTAAAGGATCAAGTGCTTGAAGTGACAATATCTAGGGAAAAGATGCCCAAACTTATTTGGTCCACCACTCCCTTTTAGATTTAAAAAAATTCCCTCTGGCATTTTTATATTTTTGCATTTTGCACTATAGCAACTTCTAGGGGTTATTACTTACTCTGGGAAATACTGACATAGAGGATAAAGAAATAGTAAATTATGGCACAGAAAAGATACAATGAGATTGCACCTTTAATTATCTGAATGAAAGTAGAAAACCCCAAAATTAAATATTCAGAAGAAAAAGAACTGCACAAATAAGTCAAAATGGAGCCAATTTTACATGGTTAAAGAGGCAGAAAGTATAAGAAAGACGATATACTCTAGGATAATTTTACTACAAGAATAATGAAAGTTTTAAGTACGAAGAAAGTGTATATTAAGTATACATAGATATCCATAAAATTAATTGACAATCCCTGAAAACTGCATTTATTTGCTTAAATATATAATGCTTTTTACCCTTTTCTTAAGTTGCTTAAGAAAGTTTATTGTCAAGTTGAAATAACAGTGCATTAGGTTTATGCATCATCCAAAGGACAAGACTTGAGAATATGAAAGAACATTGTTGTATAATTATTATGCTCTATGTGAAGTAAAATCATGATACAATAACAATACAGGTTGCAAACCTTAGGGGTAAAGCCCTAAGAGAGATAAAAACTAAATATGGAGATTCTATATGCCCATTTTTACAAAATATCATTTTGAAAACTAAATATGTAGAACTATTTAAAGAATAATATTGAAAAATATATAACAGATAAACATAACTTTTCAAAAGATTTGGAAAAAGGCACAACTTCCACAATTGCAGTGCAACCATTTGGTGAACCCTTCAGTGAAACAATCATTATCAAAATACTGAGAATTATATAAATCAACCAAAAGTATCTAGAGAATTGGCCTAAGCGCATGCAATGAATAAAAGTGTACTGAATCTCACTCACAAAGGTGAAGCTGTCTATTCCCGTAAGGATTTACACTTCTGAAGCGCTACAGAGCAATTCTACTCTGTCATCTGCAGACTCCTCATTGAGTCAAGGCTGGTTTACAGTGACTCCCCCTGTGTCATTCCAGGACCCTAACTGTTTCTGTCAGTGGAAAGCCCACTCCCCCACAGAGCTGCTGGTGGTTGAGAATCTTGGGCCATGTGGATCACTGCCCAAAGCGTAGCCACACCTTCAGGGCTACTGCTGTATCATATTCAAGTTTACTGTTAGTCAGCTCAACTCAATAGTTTTGGGTCTGATTTTGCTTAATAGCAAATTTAGAGTCACTCTGAGTTATAAATTGACTTTAAAGTACACAACAACAACAATAAAACAGAAAATTAAACAAACAGGCAAGCCAGACATTTTAACCTGAGGAAAGGCACTGCTAATAAATGTCAATCTTTCTAGTGTCCCATTGTTATGTGCATTGCTAACTTTACCCACACAAGAATAACCAATCAATCAAACTCTCCTGATCCAGGTCTAGATGATATTACTATTGAACTTTGTCAAATGTTTTAGGGAGAACTAATACAAATAATTTTCTTGTTGTTCTCCTCCTCTTCCTCTTCCTCTTCCTCCTCGTCCTCCTGCCCCTCTTTCTCCTCTTCTCCCTCTCCCTCACCTTCTTCTGCTTCATATTCTTTTTTTCTTCAGAATATAGTAGAGAATCAAGTAGTAACCTTCCTCTCTTTTTTTTTTGAAGAGAGGATGTCACCAATAGTAGGTCTGGTGGTGCAACAGATAAATACTGAGTTGCTAACGGAAAGACTATAGATTCAAGTCCACACAATGGCTCTGTAGGAAAAATACATGATCATTTCTTTCTGTAAAGATCGTTGTCTTGGAAACCCTATGGGACAGTTCTACTCTATCACCAGGGTTGTAAGTCCGAAGTAACTTAATGATGCACAAAAACAGTTAATTGTTACTAATCCAGACCAATATATCAAAAAAAGAGAGAGAGAGAGAGAGAGAGAGAGAGAGAAGCTACACTTAACATATTTATTACACATAGAATCAGAAATCCTTTTAATGGTAAATTTAACTCAACAATAGATAAAGTAAAAGTTCTTTAACAATTCATTTAATGATAAAAACCATTAAGATAACATCAATGAACACAATTAATTAGAATCAATTCTACATACAGTTGATAATCTCATATTTCCAAGAAAAAATTTAACCAAATTATGAATTGAAAAAATTATTAACATGAAAAATAGAATTCAGTACACTCACTGCCACTGAGTTGACCCAAACACACAGTGGCCCTAAATAACAGGGTAGAGCTGCTTCTATGGGTTTCCAAAAATATAGCTCTTTACGGGAGTATAAAGCTTCACTTTATCTCGATGAAGTGTCTAACAACTGACCACACATAGCCTGGGGTGTCTAACAACTGACCACACATAGCCTGGGGTGTCTAACAACTGACCACACATAGCCTGGGGTGTCTAACAACTGACCACACAT
>NW_022103908.1:15909298-15914123 GCF_000313985.2 Echinops telfairi | reverse complement strand
ATAGCCTGGGGTGTCTAACAACTGACCACACATAGCCTGGGGTGTCTAACAACTGACCACACATAGCCTGGGGTGTCTAACAACTGACCACACATTTGGCAGCCCCAAGAATAACCAGCTATGTCATCAGGACATTATTCCAGAAAACTTTCCTTTTAGAAATTTATAAGTTTCTTCTAAAATCTACAAGGGAATGCAAGAAGATTCAGCATAGTCAAAACAACTTTTGGCAAAAAGAGCAAAAGAAAGAATAAAAGTGCAAGATTTTCATAATCTCATTTTAGTGAGTAGTTTAACCTACTGGCTTCAACCATGAGCTCAAGTAGAGTAATAAACGTGAGACTGACACAGGACGGGACAGTGTTTTGTACTATTACATAGTAAGGTCTTTACGAGGCTGAGCTGAATCTACTGCCACCAAGCAATACCATATGCTTCAGGCATCAAGATCATGTGATGATGATATAAAACAACACACATGCAACAAAGCATAATAAAATATTGAAATAATACCCATACTAATATGGCTAAATGATTTTTAATAATAAAATGCCAAACAGATCGGTGAGGAACATATAGTTGTTTAACAATTTCTGTTTCTATGCTGTGGTATACAGAAATAAACTCTAGGATCCAACAGACACACATACTTGTACACAAAAAATAATTAGCTAAAAATGACCATAGGAAACCTTTAAAAGAAAACCCAGAACAAATTTGTGATATTCGGATGAGATCATGAAAATATGCATTAAAACATAATAAGATTATACTACCAAACTAACTCACTACAATAGCTGAAGTATAAAAAGTTACAGTATAAAAAAATTGATGAGGTTAGTAAGTAATTGAACCTCTCATCTGGAACTGGTTAGCTTGCGAAATGAGATAGCACATTTTGAAAAGTGATTTGGATATCTTAAATAAAAATAGACAGACACATACAACATAACACCAAAACTCTACTTGTACACATTTGTCTTACATAAATGAAAATCTATGTTGACATAATTAATTTATATACAATTGTTCATAATAGCTTGGTTACAAATGTTGGAGCCAATATCAGTGTCCAATAATAGATGAACCATTAAACAGACTCTGGTGTATTCATAAAATTCTACCTAGTAACAAAACACATAACTTATTTTTAAGATCAGCAGGAAAGGTGAATATTTTTAAAACTGACAAGCATAAGATACAGTTAATGTTGAATTCTAAAATAGATAGCACTAATACACTGACTTATTCAGATCTCCCCAGAACCTTGGAAGCAGGCTTTATGTGAACTTAGTTAGTCATCACATAACCTTGTCCATGAAATCTCGAACTCATTGGCTCACAGTGATCCTGGAAGACAGGATAGAAATGTTCCTGTGGTTTCTGAACCTTCAACTCGTTTTTGGAGCTGTATTCTATATTTTCATTGCAGCTATATTTACAGGAATTGATATATTTAGCAAAACATGCCCATCTGTAAACTTATGATACAAGTATTTTATAGCAAAAGTTTACAGGAATACATTATTTTAAAGTTGACAATGTAGTACTAACAATGTAATTGTTAGTAATTTAATACCAAATCTACTCTACTGCTTACAAAGCTAAATTTGAACTTCATTAATAAAGCCTAGTTTTAAAGGATTATCTTTTTTCCACATTGGAATATCTGTGCAACTTTTAACACCATGGATCCCTGAGTTTCTTTATCTCCCAATACCTATGATTCATTTTAGCTAAGGTGTAATTCTACAGGAAGTCATTTAGACAGAATGATGGATAGTTAGATACTATTGGTTCTCTATTTCCCTAGAACCCTCCGTGATACAAAGGTTGGAACTAGGAGATACTAGAAGACAGAATCTATTAGATACTTTGTCTGAGTTTTTTCTGGAATCATTTGTCTATTCTAACTAGATTTAGAGGCATCAGTTACTAGATTTCCAGAAGTAATAGGCTTTCTTCATCCATGGCATGGTTTGTCAACAGAGATAGGAGAAATACCACCATTGATTATTCCTAATTAAATATGTCTAAGAACAAAGGGTCTTGTGAGACACATGCAATATTTTAGAAATGTCTTGTCAAACTAACATGTATTAAAAATGTATTGCTCTTAAGTGCACTAGCCAATGTACAAATAGAAAAGTATTTCAGTTCCTAATTGGAGTGCTGGAGTCACTGATTTGGATAAATAAAGTAATCCAGCCTTTCATGGATTAAAAAGCAATAGTTCTGAGACTCTTTTCATGAGAATAAAATATCACCGTTGTCCATCTGTTAGAGTAGAGCATTAATGGAGGTCTGGTTATACTGAAATTATAATTCAGATGCATTTCATAGTGGATCCATCGTGACTCTGAACACATCTGGTGACTATTTTCCTAGATCTTAAAAAATTGAAACAAGGACACTCACAACCTGAAACAGTCCCCACATTGGTTCTCTGTGGCATGAAGTTATGTCTATTATGGTATGAAAGTTCAAATGTAATATCTAGGTTGGAAATAGAGAACCAAAAGCAATGTAGTCTTCCTCAATAAATTTCTGGGATTAATGAAGGTATAGGTGTTGTAGAAAATGTATATTTTGGAGGCTGATAATAGATTAATATAAATGTAATAATCTATATTATTAAACACATTATAAGCATAATGCAATTGATGATACCAGTTGTAATCACTAGTCCATATATAAGTCCATTATTTGTGCAAGTTAAAACATGCCCTGGTACATGATTAACATAAACTGATGTGACAATTTTTTTTCTCAATTCTTATTTGTAAAGATCATCAGAAGCAATGTGATTTTCAGTTGATAAGACCATTCATGCATTTCAATGCTTACCTAGGAGTATATCAACTCTTTAGCCATATATCATAATTTAGTCTGTGAGAAACTCAATAGCCTTTTCCTTCCACAAGATATTACAATGGCTCATTACATTGTTGACATCATGCTGATTGGACCCTGTGAGCAAGAAGTTGGAACTTACTTTGATTTATTGGCAAGGCATTCAAATGTCAGAGGGTGGGAAATAAATTGATGTGGAATATAAATCGATGAACTTTTAGAAGCTCAGTAAAATTACCAAGGGTTCAGAGGTGTGAAACACATAGCAATATTCCCTCCAATATTTCCTCTTAAAATTGAGAGAGAATAAAGTTTGCAACTGGCCCTACAAAAAATGATATAATATTCAATGATCGATTTTGGATTCTATAGGTATATTTTCCTCATTTGTGTGTGCTATTCTGTCTAATTACTGAGTGAACTTAAAAAGAAAAAAAAAAGTTCAGCATGTATACAAACAAGAGAAGACTGCAACGTGTGTAAATGTATAGGTTTCTATACAAGCTGTTCGGTTTTGATCCTATGCGACAGCAAACTCAATGGCACTTGACATGATAGTAGTGCAGAGATACACTTGGGATTATTTAACAATTTAAATGAATCACAATGAAGATGTTTTGAATGTTAGAGTAACAGCCAGCCATTTTCTGTGCCTAATACTCTGCTGAGTAGGCTTGCTATGAGACCTTGTAGAAATGGAATACTTTATTTATGGGTCAATACATGTAGTTTCCATGTAGGAACTCTGGTGACATTGTGCTTACCCACTGGGCTGTGATCTGCCTGGTCACCAGTTGGAAACTACCAGCAGCTTTGTGGGAGAAAGACTGTTTTTTTTTTTACTCCCTTAAACAGCTACCATCTCAGAAACTCACAGGGGTTAGTGCTGTGAGGCAGCATTGACTCGATGGCAATGAGTTGAGTTCTAAGTTTCTAAGTGACTTTAATGGTTCATCATGAACTGTATATTGTTTGATACATTGAAAACAAATCAATATCTCTTTTGAAGTACATTCCTTTTTGTAATGGTGTGTTAGGCAGGGTTCTCGAGAGAAACAAAACCAGGATGCTTATGATTATATATATATAAGTATTGATTTATACAGCATGAAGAAATATAACAGCTAATCAGTCCACACAGCAGTATAGAGAGCTCTGTTCAACTCACTTCTGTGGAACAGTTAATATACTGGAAGTCCTTTAACTCACTAGTGCTGCTAGGTCTAAGGTCAAGTAAGCAGACAGCTGAGTCTTCCTTAGAGCAATGCAGTCAGAGTCCACCCACAGGCAACAAACATCAGAGCAGGTAACCCACTCTCAGGAGCTAAGTAACTTAGTGAAGCCAGCCAGGATGGGATATCGAGCTCAAGCAATAGAAGATGACAGAATACACCAGTCTGAAGCTCAAGCAATGTGCACACCAGCAGTATGGTGAAGTATGTCTCGAAGGAACCTCAAACTCCAGCGAAATGATCCACAGATTGGCTGTCCCACAGGTATTGTAGCCCACAAGTTGAAACAGATAACTCGCTAAATCAGTCAGACACTGACCCAATTATCAGAGAGCAAGAGAGAGAGGGGTGGGCCTCACCCAGCCATTTATTTCTTTGCCCTCCAATCAAACTGCCACCTGATTAATCCCACGTGTTCCTATTGGCCAGGTTAGCACAATAAACCTACCTGTCACACAGGGTAGTATTAACATGCCTAGAAGGAAGTCCAGCTAATACAGGTATAATTTAAATGTACATACTAACCACTGACATGCATTAGTTTAGCAGACATTGTTCTGCTTTTGTGAATGAGTGTTACTGAAAGTTTCACCCTATCACCACTCCCATTTTTCATATAGTGTCCTGTTTCTTAAGAGTGTAATGTTTGTAAGTCAATAGTTCATGTACTGCAGCCTGAAAAGCTAGCCTCTACTTATATAATTTTCTTATCTCAATATTTTTTTAAACTCTATACCATT
>NW_022103908.1:15898701-15903541 GCF_000313985.2 Echinops telfairi | reverse complement strand
GAGGGAACATCAGGAGAGACCAGGACCTGGAAAAGGACATCATTCTTGGTAAAATAGAGGTCTGCTAAAAAGAGAAGGGCTAACACAATGTCTGCAACAATGAGCTCAAATCTACCTGTAAGTGCAAGCACAGCCCTAGTTCTGGAGGGGTTTCCTTGTCTCTGGTAACGTATTGACTAGACAGCTAACTGTCCAATTTAATAAATCGGACAGTTTTGCCCATCCAAAATGTTGCCCATCCAAAAAAAAGGCGATCCAATCAAATGTGGAAAATAGCAACAGCATCACAAGTAGGCAATATTTCACTGAGGAAAATTCAAAAATATCATTGCTGATGCCAGATGAATTTTGGCTGATATCAGATATTAGAGCATACCAAAAATATGTTTACCTATGTAGTATTGACTATAAATCATTTAATTGTGTGTAGCAAACTAAATTAGTTATAACATTATGAAGAGTGAGAATACTAAAGCACTTTCTTTTGTGTGTGTGGAATCCATACATAGACCAGAGACTGTCGGAATAGAACATGGAATCATGTCTGATGTAAAATTGCGAAAGATGTGCATTAGAGCTGTGACATAAATGTACTTGCTGAAAGTGAAGAGAGATTAAAGGCCTTACTGATGAAGATCAAACACTATAGCTTTCATTATTGATTATACCTGAATATAACGAATATGAAATCTTCACAACTCTACAAATAAACTTGGTACTCTGCAAGGTTCAAGAAAATACTAATGCTGTCAAGAAATTTATTTTGCTTGGATCCACATTCAACACTCGTAGAACCAGTAGTCAGTAAGTCAAAGGACTTATTTATTTAAGCAAATCTGTTGTAAAAAAGATCTTTTAATGTGTCATTGTGGGGACTAATGTGTACATGACCTAAGCCATAGTATTATTTCTGACCTCATAATCATAAGAAAACCAGAGTATTCTGAGTGGCAAATAGCAGATGTCTTTCAGTTAGGGTACTGTCTAAAAGTATTAAATATACCACTGACATCTGTAAGAATGAACAAATTTCTCTTCTAAGAAGTACAGCTAGGAAGTTCCTTAGAGCAAAGATCGGTGAACCTTTGTCTTTCGTGCTCTGGGGATGTAATCCTAGGAGGCCAGTCCCTGGAGGAGGACATCATGCTTGATAAATGAAAGGACCAGTGACACAGAGGAAGACAACCAGGAAAAGCCTTGACCCAGGGCCTACACAAACCAGCAACGATAGTGAGATTGAGGGTGGTACACCTCTAGATGGCGTTTGTTTCTCTTGTACACCGCATAGCCGTGAGTTGAATTCTGCTAAATGGCACTCCATGGTAAGCATGTGTATTTAGCTGTCAGGTTTGACTGATGATGTAGTAGGAGACACAGGTGTGCAGGTTACAGTTGTAAAGATTGTAGCTACAAAAAACAGATTATTGTTTTGAAGTGCAAATATCTGCTTTTGAATAATTCATTTAAAAAGAAAAACAGGAGAATCAAGGTTAAAGCCCTCACTAAATGAGTTTCATCAGAGGTGTGTCGTTGCTGGGTGTATAGTCACTCCTTTAAGAATATAACTTCTTTTTTGAATGTGTAATACTTCTTCTGGCATAGGTTTCATTGTAATGCTGGCAGCATGCTATCACAGACACGGACTTCCCACAGTACTTTATAGTCTCAGATGTCCAAAACGCAAGGGCCAGAAGTATATGGGATAAAGAAACAGAATGAAGAACACATGGAAAATGTGATGTAGGAGGTTTAACGCTGTGTGATTAATGTCTGAGCATAAATAAGATATTCTGTAGCCTTATTTTCATAATGTAGCATTTCTGATGTAAATAGTTTACCATAATAAATGTCAGATAACATCAGGTCTGTGTGGGATGAAGTTACACTTGGGTCTAAAATGAGGTATGTCTTTTATAATGAGGGACAGTGCGAGATACCGTATGCTCCTTGCTTACAAATTAATAAATCCATCTGTTTAACTAGTTGTCAATTTCAACCAATTATGTAGTATGATTGGTGAAGATTTTGGAATATGATAAACATGTTGTTGTTTTTTTTCTTATCATTTCCAGGCCACTGTATTCAGAGAGTAATATCAAGTGATGATAAGGACACAAATAGAATATATAAGAAAATCACAAAATATGAGTCCCAATTCTTAGTTTCTGAATAACATACATAATTTACTGGAGTCGGAATTGCTACATAATTTACGAGGCCCAGCTCAAAATGAAAATGTAGACTCCTTGTTATAAACATGTATTAAGAATTTTAAGATGGTGACAGGAAAGCATCGAACTACAAAAAGGCACAGGTCCTGTGTCGCATTTACCTACTCTTGATTGTAGGTATGTATTTCAGCACATCATAAAACTTAAGCTAAGCATAGTGTAAAATGTACTACTAAATTTAAAATAGCCTTTCAGGTGTGGAAAAATATAAACAAATGCTAAATATGAAATTTAGTAAAAGCAGTTTCTGAATTATTTTTATAACAGATTATGCAAAATGTATCCTAGAAGTAATTGAATATAATTGTGGCAGTTACATAATCTACTGTCAATTTGATCAAGGGGTTGAGTTTAGCCTGTCAACCAGGTCGCAGCTACATAACCTCATTTGGAGGTGAGATGGAAATAAAATAGCTCACTGGAGGCCAGACACACTCTCCTTGTGAGACATTCCTGTTGACAAGCCACATGGAGCTATGTTGATGGATCCAGAGTCCTGGAGCTGGAGGAACCACATGGAGACCTTTGCTAGTGCTGAGATGCTCCTATCACCACTGGATCCCACCCACTGCCCTGTAATCTTCCTGCATTTGGTGTCATTGCATATGTTGTATGAGTCTGAAGAGGACTTTATAGACTGGTATTGGGCATATGGGCTAATGTTGGACTTAAGGACTCGATATGGACTGGATTGGGATGTTTTCTCATATAATTGCTCTTTTACATAAAGCTCTTTCTTATACATATATAAGTGTCTATGAACTTGTTTCTCTACTATACCTGAACTAACACAATAATGTGAAACGTAATTTGATCTCTGAAATGTTAAATTATCTCCACTTCCTTAACACTTGTTTGCCTATTATTCTTGTACTTTTTATGTGTATGCGTATGAAAGCGTGTCTGTTTGAAGAATTTCATACTCTCAAAAGCTTTTACTTATTGATGGAGACATTTTATTAATTCTTACACCTTTTGTATTCTAGCAAGTAAAAGGTACAAACTCGACATGAGGTGCTTTTGTTGAAATCCTACACTGCTGATTGAAATTGTAACACTTAATATTTTTGGTGAAGTTACTTGTTAAATGTCTCTACCTATTCATCTGTTAATGAAGCACTGCGCATTATAAGACGAACGGTTCTGCTTCACTGGGGTCCGTCAGAAATGCTCAGGGGAGCCGCAATCGGGAAAATAGAAAATAGATTGCTTTGGGAAAACTGGTTCAAAAGGGCATATTAAAGTGTTAAAAAACAAAACAAAACAATTTCTTCCTTAATCCGTCTACAAACATACTTTTCCTTCCTGGATTTCTTGACATCTTCTCCCTCTTAGTTCCCAACAGCTCTTTATCACCCTCCCATGAAACCCTTAATATAGTTTCCTTCCCTGTAAGCTGAATGTCCCTGGGGTTCATTGACCTAAAAACAGAGAAACAAGTAACACAACTACAAGAGAGTGATGCCCAATGGTGGTGCATCTCCAATATACGCCCGAATATAAACTTGTGTAACCAAAATATAACAGAATGGCCGTCACAGAATTTCCAGAATAATACATATCTTAACACAGCATTCCCAGCTTTGATGTGCCAAGACCTTGTTTGTTCGCCAACCAACAGTACACCGCTCTGGGTGAAGCTGTCTTCTGCTTTACCAGATGCTGTGTGTTTTCCAGCTTAAGCCTTCAGGTTCTAAGTGTGTCTGAAGTAGAGTCCAGTTCACCAGTGGAGTGCCCATATGGGGTCACACCAATGCAGCCTCTGGAGTTCCAGGATTCAGTGTCCCAGTATGCTAGGGCACCGGGCCTGGGTTCCCCGGAATACCCCCAGATGCCCTAGGTCAATTCTGCCCTCCCACTGCACTGCCACTAAAGACCATCCCCACCTAATATTCCCAAGAGCATCCTTGGTCTCCCATTCCCCCACTTGGGGTGGAGGATCAGCTCACCCTTCCCTCTCCTGAGCAGGCATGCATCTATGAACTATGGAATTATATGACATATGTATTAACTCCAAAGTTACAGAAGAAAAAAAATCCAACAACATAGTTCCAGACATGAGTTTTGGACTCACGCTAAATCCTAGCTCCAACTTAAGAACAATTAATTCTTACATTATGGCCCTGCTTGATATTCACCTTTATGAAATGATCATTGAAGATAAAGTTGCTACAGCAAAGAAGGGTGAAGAAGGCAGATGGTGCCTGGCTATCAATCAGAATAGTATCTGGGATCTTAATGGCTTGTATTCAAACAAGCAGCCATCTAAGTGAGGAGTCAAATAAGTCCACAAGGAAGAAGCACACAGCTTGTGTGATCCAAAGATTACAACAACATTCAAATATGGTGTAGAGAAAAAGTATCAAAGCTAAAAATATGAACACACGATTTGTAGAAGGCTGTGGAAGACAATGATGGTCCAAAACCCATCTGCAGAGTATCTAGTCAGACTGAGCCACTGGCAGATCCCCTCTAGCCACAGGAAAGAGTCCCAAACAGCCTAACTATCAGGTAGAGACCACTGTAATCTTGATTACACTGGATCGACTTAGATCCATGGCCGGTTGACATCCCTATAGACACATCCTGATTTTGTACTGGGTGCAAGT
>NW_022103908.1:15894258-15897776 GCF_000313985.2 Echinops telfairi | reverse complement strand
GGTTGTAAGAATGGTATAGAGCAGTGGCTCTCAACCTGTGCATCGCAACCCCTTTGGGGGTCGAACGACCCTTTCACAGGGGTCGCCCGATTCATAACAGTAGCAAACTGACAGTTATGAAGTAGCAATGAAAATAATGTTATGGCTGGGAGGTCACCACAACATGAGGAACCATATGCAAGGGTCACGGCAAGAGGAAGGTGGAGAAGCACTGGTGGAGAGCCTGGCAGTGTTCTGTCTGTTGTAAATGAATCCCTGTGAGTTGAAACAAACTCATGACATAGTAATACTTAAAAAATCAATATCTTCAGGATAATTTAATTTCTTAATATGGTGACTGGCTTCTAATGCCAAGCATTCTAATAGAATCAGGAACAATATAATAATTTTCTTAATGGCTATAATTAATTATTACTAGTGTCACTTCCACAAACCCTGGTAGCACAATAATTATACATAGGGCTCCTAACCACAAGGTCAGCAGTTCAAAACCATCAGCCATTCCACAGAAGAATGAGTAGGCTTTCTATTCCTTTAAATAGTTGTATATAGGCTGGAATGCCCATCAGGGGGAAGTTCTCCTTTACCAGATATGTGGATGCAATGAGAGAGAATTGACCAGATGGCAGTGAGCTTTTTGGCATGCCACTTGCATTATAATATAATGGAATATAATACAATATAATATACAACATAATATAATGATTATATTGTATTAGTCAGAGCAGTCATGTGCCAGGCCAGATAATAAGGTGGAAAAATGACTGTTGCCTTTTAATGAGGGAATGGCATGTATGAGGGAATGACCATGAGAGTCAGACTGAAATAACCGTCTCATTGCATCGAGTACCGCCTTTTTTTTTCTCTTTGCTATTGTCGTTTTATCTACTGGAGTAGTAGGTCTGAGCACTAAATAATCTTCCACAAGTCTTCTCCACATAAGTCTCAATCTGGTCATACTTTGGTACAAATTCCAAATCTATTTGTATGGTTTCCCAAATGGTCAATCGCTCCTTCCCCAACGTATTTCCTACATTTTCTTGTAGAAAGAAGAGCCTCACTGAAAGTATGCAAAACCAGGCTGTCCGCTGCTCCATAAAGGTTCTGTCCTTTCCCTTTCTGTACGTAAAATCTAAGCCTTGAGCCCTCAGAAAGTTTAATTCTCACATACCATGATTTGGAGCCATGATTTATTCCTGAATTCTTGCCATAACAATTATAATCATCTTCAAAACCAAAGCTAAATCTGCTGCCATGAAGTCAGTTCTCCTGCTTATCCGCCCTGTACTCAATTGATGGGTCAGAAAGCCTCGTCTTTCTCAGAGCAGGTGATGAGATCAAAGTGTTCTCCTTAAGATGATGTTCACGATGCCACAAATTCCTAACTACACAAACAGAGGCAAATACAAAGACACATTTGCAAGGAAATAAAAATATATTTTAATGTATGAGAGGAAGTCGAAATATATTAATACAAAATCGTAGAAAAATATTAAATAAAATATGAAACTATTATTTTTAAACATGCCCTGTGTCTAAGTCTATATACTTTTGAAAGTGCTATTTCCATATCTCTAACCTCAATGTATTCCATGGTATTTTTGACTCCACTTCAAAACAACTGTTCCGGTAATGTTTATTACTCTGCTGAAAGTGTCTGTTGAATTGGAGTGACTTAAACATAATTTTGTATGTTACCAACTGAATAATCTCCCTCTTACTTCATCTTGAAAACTGACCCAAGCTTGTGCGATCCAAGACTGTAAGTAATATAACCAAAATCCAAAGGAGAGAAGGGTCCCAGAGCTTACATTGTGAACACCTGGTTTACAGAGAGATATGGATGACAGTGGAAGCCCGAAATTCATTTGCAGGTCCACATGTGGCTTAAACCTTCAGTGAATACCCTCTTATCATAATCAAGGGATTTGAATAGTCCTGTGATCAATAGAAAGAATTATAAAGTGGATGAAGGCAGTCGTAGGTCAAAATAAAACATCTTATCATTTTGAAAGATGTTTCAGGAGGAAGGTGAAAGGACATAGAGGAAAGAACTAGGAGGCAAAAACTATTTATAGAGGTATAGCTATGGGCATTTATGAATGTAACTATATTAAACTACAATGAAAGGGACAGCGGCCAATGTACATATATTTATATGTTAAGTATGAAGATAGCAGATGTTTTGAAGCTGCTACTCAAGGCCTCTCTCAACACAAGAGCACTTTGATCTGGTAACCTGGCACTCTTTGATACTCACCTTCCTGACAAGATCCCTGAAGACAAAATGGGTGCCTAAGCAAAAAAATGTGATGAAGAGATATAGTGAAGATATAGTGTCTGGGGTCTTAGCGGCTTGAAGTTAAACAAGCGGCCATCATCAGGGAAGCAGAAAAGCCCACATGGAAGAAGCACACCAATCTGTGTTCATGAGATGTTGACAGGATCAGGTATCACATATCAAAAGGTCCAAAACAAACAACTATATTGATGAGAATGAAGGTGGTTGGAGTGGAGACCCAACCCATCTATAGACCATTGGATATCCCTCAACAGAAGGGTTATAAGGAAGGGATGATTCAACCAAGGTTTAGTATAGCACTGATGAACCACACATCATTCCTCTAGTTCCTGAAAGCTTTGCCCGCCCCCCACACCCATGACGCAGTTCTATCTTACAAATCTAGCTAGACCGGAGAACACACATTGATACAGATAAGAGCTCAACAGAGAAACCTCTCAGGAAATGTAGTGGGAGAAGCCATATCATGAGGGTAGGGGGATGGTTGGGGAGGAGAAATGAGGATAAAGGTGGAACCCATCACATGGCTGGATATATAACCTTCCCCAAAGAGGATGAATAATAGAAATGTGGGTGAAGGGAGACAATGGACATTGATCAAGGATTCACGAGGGTGGGAGGATGTGGCAGGGAGGCGGGGGAAAGAGGAGCTTATACCATGGACATTTTCAAGTAGAAAATGTTTAGAAATAATGATGGCAAAATATGTACAAACATGCTTGATTTAATTGATGTGTAGCATGTTTTTAGAACTGTATGAACACCAATAAAATGATTAAAGGCTGAGAAACAATAAAACCCCCATGGAAGAAGCACAACAGTCTGTGAGATCATGAGGCATTGAAGGGATCAGGTATCAGGGATCAGAGACCAAAAAACTCAAAGCACTGTGAATGAGGGGGAGTGCAGAGTGGGGACTTAGGATCCATCTGGGAGAATTGGACATCCCCTTGCAGAAGGGTTGCTTGAAGGAGACCAACCAGTCAGGGTGCAGTGTAGCAATGATGAAGCATATAATTTCTCTCTAGTTCTTGAATGCCTCCTCCCCCACAACTATCATGATCTCACTTCTACCTTACAAACCCAGCTGCACTGGAGGATGTACACTGGTACAGATAGGAACTGGAAACACAGGGACTCCAGGACAGATGAACTCCTCAGGATCAGTAGTGAGAGTGGCGATACAAGGAGGATGGAGGGAAGGTGAGGGGGGAAA
>NW_022103908.1:15892578-15893484 GCF_000313985.2 Echinops telfairi | reverse complement strand
AGTAATGAAGAATGAGCAGGTAAATTTTGAAGACGAAAACCAATTCCTTTGCTCAACTGTCCTGGGATTTTTCTCACCAATGCAGTTTTTAATTTTCTTAATATTTCCTAACAAGTTTCTGTGATTGTCCAATGTCCGTCAAGAATATCTAGTCCAATAACCGCTTGGGAACCCTCAAAACAATCATCATCATCTGACCACTCTGCTTTGAATTCAACTGGTCAGGTGACTGTCTTTGGAAATCAAAGACAGAGTAGCTATACCTCACTCTATATGCCATTTGATAAACCCAGAACTCATTCCTTACAATTTGTTTCATAACATTATCTTTAATAGCTTCTATTTAGTTTAATAGACATAGGAAAGATCACCTCCTTGATTTAGCTAGCCTTCTGAATTTATATTTGTGTGTGTGTGAGAGAGACTTAATAAGACTAAGGCGCGTATATTTCTGAAAGAACATATCTGAACTCATCCAAAGATCGCAGAGACATGTTCAAGCATGTTTTGAATAAACTCAGGCATGTATAAAGTGGAATCATAATAGCAATGATTTTTAAATTCTGCCTAATAAGCTTTCAACCTCAAAAACAACTCCAAAAATCTTATTAAAGCACTATAGTTTAATTATTTCCCATTTAGAATCAGGAACACTACCACAGAAAACACTTAAAAAGTTATTCCTTGGTTATATTGAAAGTTTTATTCAAAGATATTTCTATCAAAATGCTCCCCCCACCCCCACCCCCAAAAGACAGAAGTAGACTTTTTTCTACTTAATTCAATGATGACATTTAGGTCAATACCTGAAAACATAAGAGCTGGCTGTGGCTATGTGATCTGAGGTATTTTAGGTAAAAGCATTTTGTGAGGTATGATGGAAGGGCAAATAAACATGCACTTCAG
>NW_022103908.1:15879664-15891086 GCF_000313985.2 Echinops telfairi | reverse complement strand
TACTTTTATTTAAAAGTAAAAAGTACTACATCATCCTCTGTGTGCATTCATAAAAATAACGAAAACACAAACTTCATAGAATTGCGCATAATCATGATATATTGAATGGGAAGCATCCGTTTATTTACTTACCTAAATACATATTTTTCCCTGAGTGTGATTAATTTTGTCCTTCTAAATTTGGTGTGAGCTTCATTATAATAAAGACCTCAAATGGACCTTTTCAACAGCTTGCTCTTTACCAGCACATGGTTCCATGGATTTCTGAGATTAATAATTCCAAATGAACGCGAGTGTTGAAGCCTCATAACAGGCAGCACAGGGTGTTTGCCACCTTAACAGGAGCCCATCACCACCAGCTATTTGAGAAAATGTGCTTTTGAATTTGGAAATCCAAATAATTTCTTCTGCAGTGGTAAGTGTAAATTCTACCATCATAACACAGCTAACAAATAACAACTGCATCTATTAGAACCATGAGCTTAGTGAGAATTAATTGCTTCATGATTTTAAGTCACCTTGAAAAGATAAAAGACATGTTAAAAGGAAAAATAAACCTAACAACACATTTTGTCTATACTAAAATATTTGTGACTTTGATAATGCATGGCAGTACTTTCTGACAGGTCTTCCGGAAATTTGTGTTTTGATCCATCAGTTTTATCCTTTGATATCCAGCTATATATAAAAAGCTCACTATTTTCTAACCTATCAGAAAAAAAATATTCAAACTGCGGCACCAGAAATGTTAATGCAGGCAGTGAAGAAGGCATGATTGTTTTCTTTTCTAAACACTCTGATTTAATGTGAAGTTTGCCTTATGCAGTTATAATTTTTTTCTTATACATGCTTTCAAGAATAAAAAGGTATATTCCCCTTTGATCAGCAAAAGGAAAAGTAGGAAAGGGTTTATCTTCTTCAACAGATTTTTTTTGTCCTTTGAGAAATTAACATAGCTGTGGATTTGCTTCACTTGAATAACCTGTCTTTAATGCACAAAAGTCAGTCACAGACGGTATTAGGCAGCGCATTAGGTAAGGGGAAAAGGTTTAAGATGTCTTACATTGTCTTCAAGGAAAACAGTGAGGTATATTTATAATTGTTTTGAGCAAATATGTAGTATAAATATTCACATATTTTCCACATCTTAAAGTAAAATTCATAAATATATAAACTTGATTAGAAATCTAATTTAAACCATGAAAGCATTGATTGGAAAACTGCCTAATAAATATTCTTACTTGGATGTCCCATATGATTATGTTGAAAATTCTGTTTTATTTTGCAGGTAAATAATTATTCATTCTTCAATGAGTTTTTGCTATGCCTATTAAATGCATAGAGTTAATTTAAGGGCAGAGCTTGAATGGAAAAAAGTGTAATGTGTGATGCTCCAAAACTGCGAAACATTGATTTTATTGCAGTGGGGTATATTGGTAATACAAATTTCAGAATATATACTGATATTTTATATCTGACTAGATAATAATTGTATTTTTGAAGATTAATTCTACAAGGTTTATATCTAATTGCAACAGAATATATTAATAGAGAGAAAATTAAAGCCAATCCCACTGCTATGGAGTAGATTCCTACTCATAGTGACCCTAGGTAGAGTTTCCACGTCTGTAACTTTGTGTTGGAGAACACAGCCTCAGTTTTCTCCCATGAATCAGCTAGCCAATTTGAACCATTGACCTTGGGGTGAGCTGGCCCACACTTACTTACCCAACAATACCACCAGAAACTTTATTAAGAAATTAACATTAAAATGTTCACTAATTCTTTCAGTACAGTTTGGACTTCTTTTAATATCATTGGTTCTTGATATTATTATATGTCTTGAAATAATTGAATATTCATGCTTCCTTCTTACATCATTGAGCATTTTGCTCATAGATTGCTTCAATATTACACATGAAGGTGGGAATATTTTCTTCAGTTAAATCAGCATGGGGTTTGGTGAGATTGTTCTATTTTGGCTTTCTAACTTCCATGAGTTTGCACATTTCCTTATCAAATCTATTTGTCTTCTCGAGCTAGCTTTCGAAATCTTGTACGCAGCTCTTTGACTTCATCAGTTCTTAGTATGCAAACCAATAGGCAGTCCTACCAGTATAACAGGGGGATACTGACTGCAAGGTTTAAAATCAAGAAATGTATTCACCATGGCTGTATCCTTTCATCGTATTCTTTGAATCTGTATGCTGAACAAATCATTTGCGGACCTGTACAATATAAAGAAGAGCTGGCCATCCGGTTCAGAGGAAGGCTTACTAACAATCGGCGATATGCAGATGACACAACCTTGCTTGCTGTAATCTAGGAAGATTTGAAGCACTGGGTCAAGAAGATTAAGAAGTGCAGCCTTCAATATGTATTGCCACTCAGTGTAAAGAAAATAAAATTCTTCATAATTAGACCTATAGATGATATCATGGAAATCAGAGAAATGTTGTTAAGGGTCTCATTGTGTTTGAAACTATAGTCAATGCTCAAGGAAGCAGCAGTCAAAAAATCAGTGATTTTTTTTCATATTACAAATTTGCTGCAAAAAACCTCTTTAAAATGTGAAGGAGCAGTGAGTTCTTATAAAAAAAAATAGTGTTTCTTACCAAAGCCATTACGCTTTTTATACCTAATATGCATGTTAAAGTTGGACAATAACTAGGGAAGACAGAAGAGTTACATTTGAATTATTGTGTTGATGAAAGATATGAAAATTACCAGGGAGTTCTATAACACACAAATTTTTCTTGGAAGAAGTACAGACCGAACATTCCTTAGGACAGTGGGCAAGATTTTTGTTTCATGTACTTTAGACATGCTATCAGGAGAGGTCAGTCCCTGCCAAAGAACATCTGCTTGAGAAAATATAAAATTTGCAAATAACAGGAAGACTGTTAAGAATAGGGATTGACAGAGTGGCTAGAACAATGAGTTCAAACATTCCAATAACTGTGAGGATGACACAGAGTGGACGATGTTCCATTATGTTGTTCACAGGATCTCTATGATTTATAACAGACTCAATGGCACCTAAACCAACAATAAAAATTTGGAGAAAAAGTGTTCATCCCAAAATGCTTTTCTAGGTTTTCTACTAGTAAAACACATTTAACCTTCTGGGCTGATGACTACCAGTCCAACTAACAATAAGGTGTACGTTTTCCGGGTTATGTTGTTGACATTGATGTTAGGTGCCGTCTAGTCAGTTCTGACCCACAGCATCCCTATGCACAAACAGAAGGAAACATGCGTACTCCTGTACCACCCTCACAATTGCTCCTATGCCTCAGTCCATTTTGGCATCACTGTGATGATCCATCTCAATGAGGGTGTGTTAGTCTAGGTATTCTAGAGAAACAAATCCACAGAAACTCATGTATAAGACAGAGTTTTATATAAAGGGTAAGTGTACATCAAAGAAACATACCAACAGAGTGCTGGCCAAGCCCACAACTCCAACATTAACCCATTAACTCATATGTCCAACACCAATCCAGAAAGTCCTCCTCCATCTCACAAAACACATGCAATGACACTGACTGCAGAAGGAAAGCTGAATCACTGAGCATGTAAGCATCTCAGCGCTGGCAGGGGTCTCCACACTGCTGCTCCAGCACCCAGGGCTGCATCAGGGTAGGTCCATGTGGCTTCTCCTCAGGGATGTCTTGCAGGAAGTGAGCTCTGCCAGCTGAAGCAGGGAACTGGCTAAGGCAGCTGCACCCTCATCCGACCATCAGAAAGCAAGAGACCTGAGAATTAGAAAGGCGAGGCTCACTGAGCCATTTATCTGTGCCCTTCAATTAAACCCACATGTGCTTTCCGGCCAGGTTGGCACAATAAACTAATTATCTCACAGGGCATTCCTCTATTTGCTGCCCTCTGCATTACCAAGAATATTGTCCTTCTCTAGGGACTGGTCTCTCTGGAGATAATGTCCAAAATATGCAATATGACATTAAACCATAAATTAAGAGATAAATGTGGCATGTGATCCTGAGGCATGAGCAAAAGACTGTAAAGAGAAATTAATTGCAGCGAGGGTAGCCATATTTTGCACAAAAGATGAGAGTATATTCTGTTAATTTGAATTTCAGATACACAGTTAATACATTTAATACAATTGTGCTCTATAATATATAGGGCACACTTACACACAAAAAAATGATTCTTATCTTGCCTTAAAATTTAACCAGGCATCTTGTATTTTAATTAATATAATCACACACTCAAGCAATGTGTTATCCTATGAAAACATTTAATACAGTTTAATTACTAAGCAAGACATTTAATATTTTATTACAATATGTAATGATGTTTCTAGAACTCCCATCATCATCTCTTCACTCACATTTTTTTTTCTTTTTCTGAGGAGGTACAATCAGAATTTCTTTTCTTTCCTTTTTTATATAATCTGTCATATTTCAGAAGGTTTATACACCTACATTCTATTGGCATTTAAATCACATATCATACAATTAAATAATTCAATCATATTAAAGAGATTTGTGGAATCATCACCACAATCGATAATAAAACACTTTCTTTTTTTTTTGGTACATATTAGTGTTAATTCCCTATTTCCCCTCAGGCTCCCCTACCATGTCCATGGTTTATTATTAATCCATTTACCATCTCTATAGATTTACATATCCTAGATTCATATATGGAAACAAGATTCAAAATATAATTTTAAAAATTAAACTAACAAAAATAACAAATAAGGCAGTGAAAACTTCATTTGAAAAGAAAGCAAGATAAATTAAAAATCAGAATAAATTTGTAATGGGGCAAAAGACAGATAAAGTGATACGGTGTTACTTTTTAACCTAAATGAATTTGCCATCGTAAATTGACTTTATGATGCTCTATATCTGAGAGCAAGGCAATTCACATTTTTGTACTATGGTCACAGGAAAGCCAACAAAGGCTTAATCTACGTGGGGACCCTGAAAATCGATTTGGAGCTCTGAGTTATCCATTGCCTTCTGAAAAGTGGGTGTTCAGAACTTAAGCGCTGATACCATTCCCACCTTCAGATTTGGGTTTTATAATTTATAATCCTTGGATCACATTGGCTGGTGTGCTTCTTCCACATGAATTTAGTTGAAGCCTCACTTCGATGGCTGCTTGTTTTAAGATATGCCTTTAAGACCCAATGCACTATTTCTGATAATTGAGCACCATCTTTGCTATAGTCCCCTATCTTCAGTATCTCTCCAGGAGGGTAAGTTACAAATAGGGCCCTCTCATAGGAACAAATTGTTCCTAGATTAAGGTTATGATTAAGTGTGAACCCAAAGTCCATTTATACATTTATCCATCATATATTCATACATTTATACATCATATATATTTCACTATCATTATAATTTTACTGGAGAATAGTATAAATCAACACTACGAGACATAAAACACTGTAAAGAGATTACCAATAGCTTGCAGATGGTATAGAATTAAAAACACTGTCAAGAGGAAAAAATGATGTTTAGACCAGCTTTTTAGACCACAATTCATGAATTGTTAACTTATACAGATTAAAACAAGTGACTGCACAGTATTTGCACAAGCAATGAAGTTTGAGAATAGGGCAACATTTTCAGTAACACTCATTCACAAAGGCAGAACTATGTCTGGTAGACTCAAATGTATAATAATCATAATAATAAAACAAAGAGCATGAAAAGAGTATATGCATAGTAGTCCTGAAACAATAATTTGGGCATTCTCAAGGAAGACATCCAAACCAAAGTCCAAATATCACCAATTCTACAACCTTGGGATAAAAATAATATGCGTCTTTTGACACTAAGATATCTCAGCTTTAAGTCCAAGGCAGTATTTCAGGACCTTCAGTTTGCTACAGGTGAGTTTAAGTGTGGCCCATGAAGGGTATTGTAAACTAAAAAGGACAGAATCTAAACTCCCAGTAGTCGATCGTATGAAGCCTGGGTCATCCAGTAGCTCATTGTGAAAGTCAAGTTTTGACCCAGCATGAAGCCAACACAATCAGAGGTAAGAGTGGGAATTTTTCCAAGCCATCTTAAATGAAAAATTGTGGATAAGAAGACCTTAATTAAATGAGAAATAGATGTAATATTAAAGAAATTCCCATTCATAGAAGATTGGATAAGGAAACTTTCGGTACATAAGCCCAAATGACTACTATGCATTGCTAGGAAACACCGATGGCACGGATGGACCTGGAGAATGTCATACTGGGTGAAATTAGTCACACAAAAAAACAAATAGATGAGACCACTGCTACAGGAGAAAATGATATTAAAAAAACAAGACACAGACTTTCTTACCAAAGACTTTGGAAACTGCCAAGGTGGGGAGAGTAAGGAAGGGAAAATAAGGCAATTGGCTCTGCTATTGATGAATGTCAAATTGAATGTAATGGAGAATAGGAGTCCACAAAAGTTAGAAGAGAAATCAAGGAGTGGGAGAATGGATTAAGACTTTAAACTATTGAATACAAAATTGCTGATCTGAAGTGTAGAAACCCACCTAATTTATAATAAAAGAATTCTTAGGATTCATCAAAATGCAAAATTTTAACCTTTAATCTAAATACAAATTATATCGATGGATTATTTCATTTATTTTTTAATTAAAATGCATTGAATAAAATAATTGTTTTCAGACACAATTTTACATACTATTCATATTTAAAGAAGATATATGAAGTTCTTTCATCTCATGATATTCTATTGTCAATTCAGAATAAAATAAGTAATTTTTAAATTACTTACAAAACTATTGCTATTAAGATAGGCAATAATTATTTACCTATGACAGTGTGTGGACATATGAGAGCTAGTTTCATCTGGCTATAAAAATACATTAAGATAGCACCTCCTCTCCACATCCATGTCCACAGCTCCAGATCCTCTTCAATCTCAAGGTATGGGCTACACTATAGTTGTGAAAACATTTTTAATGTTGTGTTTCTTATTTAAATTATATTATTTAACTCTGAACTTATTTACTTTGACATTTCTGTGTAATGTTTTGTATAAAATGGCAAGGTTGGGGTAACAACTTGGTGATTAAGAATGGATTGATCCGTTTTCTTATTTCTTATGGAAAAATTGATTCGGCACCAATCTGCATCCCATCTCGACGCTCCTTCTAGAATGGATTAACATCAAGCTCCGGGTTCTACTGTATTATGTTCATGGGTATATGTGCCTTAAGCCTTTTTTGTCTCTTGTCTTTCTCTACAGCTTGCTTTTACATTTTGTTATTATAGTGAACTATTTTAATCCCCCTTATTTCCTTTGTGTTATTTTTTTATATGTCTTCTTAGTGAATACCAAGAACAATACATTAATAGCTTATACTTACAACATTCTACGGTAAATTGGTAATATCTTAAATTCGGTAATATGCAAGAAGTTCTATATCTATGTCATTACATAATTATTTTTGATTGTCATTGCTAAATGTGTATTTATGTGTCTTGTAAAATAAGTTTCTATTATTTTAGCATATTATTATGATGGTTGAAGGTCAACACAGTTAGCATGGTTATTAAGTACCATCAAATTGGCAATCTGGACTTGATGTAAAACATATCCATCTGTAATACAGAATTTGCCACTGCCTGTCCTGCACATCCCCACGGTCATCTCCGTGGCTGCGCCCGTTGTTCCAGTTACTGTGCCAATCTATTGCACTGAGAGGTTTCCTATCTGTTCCCACTCATCTTCTGCTTCTCCTAGTCCTCCTGGTCACACGACCAAATACAGGCGACAAAGAGTGCCATCTTTGCTTCAAAAAAAAAGGACCTGGCTCTACTCATCCAAAGATAGAACTATGTATTCTTCTAGAAATTCACTTGCCAAGTGTTTCAGAAATATACTAAATATTATCGGTCAGCACCATACTTCAAAAGTATAATTCCTTTTCTTGGTCTTCTTTATTCACTGTCCAACTTTTCAATGCACATAAAGTGCTTGTAAACAGCCTGACTTAAGCCTATCACATCTTAGTTCTCAAAGTTATAACTTCGCATTGTAACGCTTTAAGCAGGTTTTTTGGAGCAGATTTCCCCAATTCAATGCCATCTAACTTTTGACTAATACTACCCTGGGTATTGATTGTAGACCCAAAATAAATACTAGACAACTTAGATTTGCCCTGTTTATTAATTTCCAGATATTGCTTATTAGTCCAATAGGAACCAATAAATATAGCTTAATTAATGTGGTTGTAGTTTTATATTCTATGTAATGTGTTCTATGTTTTATTAAGAAAATATGAAATTATAATGAGCTATTAGCAAGTATCCTCTGTGTTTTCTGACTTTTTAAAAATATATTCATTGCAATAGCTCTGCATTTCCCCATTCTATTTGACTAATTCTGATTTAGAATTGTTTTAGTTGTCATAATTATTTGAAATTAGATAATATATGATGTTTAAATAAAATATCATATGCAGTGTTACATTAATTTTAAAATTATAAATTGTAAGGAGTCTACTTTGGGGCATTACATTTCAAACTTAACACTTTACTGCTGAATAAATTTCTCCTCAACATGTATTATGCCCATTATTTGTTCCAATGTTGAATTAATTAAACTGGCCACCACATATTTTGATGCCTCAATTGTTAGACTTGTGTCTGGGTATATTGGACCTGCTGATTCCAAAAAAATGACACCAACTTTCTCTCATCATCCCTTGTCTGTGACGTAGAGAACATATACCATCGTACTAGTCTTCCCTCTGCTTGTTCCTAAAATGACAGCATATCGCAATGTAATGTGAGTTAGCCAAAGAGAGTGGAAATGCAAGCTGGCTTTATTTAAAGTAGTTGGTGTTATACGAAATATTTTGGTTATGTTATACTTTAGATGGTGTCTTCGATCCAAAGATACATTTGAACTGTGCAAATTACATGAACGACATTTTCACCAAGTATAACTTCACCTTTATTAGGAACGGAATAGCAGGATATTCCAATTTGTTATCTTCAAAAATGCCCATAAACAAGAATTATTGTACCATAAATAGAGAACCTTGTAATGGGTTTAAGCGCATGACTGTTAACCATAGGTCAGCTATCTTAGGCTGTGAGCTACTCTACAAGAGGAAGGTTAGAATTTGCTCCCCAAAGATTCACAGGTTCAGAAACCCACAAGGAGAGTTCCACTCTGCCCTAAAGGACCACTGTGATTTGTAATTGGCTGATTGGTAGTGAGTTTGTTACAATACAGAGGGATTCAAATGCTCGGAAACCCCAAAAGGACATGCCAGATTTCAAACTAGTCTATGAAAATTAAAATGTTCCAGTCTTCTTATAAGATGGCATGACTTGAACAATAAACTCAGACCTTGACACGAAAAAAAAAAAAAAAAAAGATGGCATGACTTTGCCACCAGTGCACAAAAACTTTCCAAAGAAAATTTAGAATTTTTCTTATCAACATGCTTAGAGTCAACCACACCTGTGAAAATATTTAACATGAATTATCCATTAATTCATATATATATAATTTGTTTTAAAATATTGACTGCATAACTTGAAGAAAAAATATCAGATCTTCAATATATTTATGAAAATTGCTATGAAGTCGTATATTTTTTACATTCCAAATAGGTCACACCTTCTATAAATGTGCATTTTCTATTTTTTTCCTCTTTTTCACTCATAAAGATGCTACAGGAATGAGAAGAACTGTCTTTTTAGGTTTCCAAACCTTTAAATCTATTAAAGGCTAGAAAATAACTGACGAGTTAGAACCATGGACCTGACTGATAGCTCAGGGTATCACCAGTTAGCCATGATGGACTCATATACAGCTCCACTTGGAAGTCCCTTAACATCTAATTCTTTTAAAAATAGTTCTTAACAGTTTGCCTTTTTTGTAATGTGTGAGTCTGACTTATTTTCACATTTAAACAAGAATGATAAATCTATGTTATTAATTATCTGGGATAATTGATTTAGGAACGAATCTAAAAAAACCCAAAAATAAAACTGTTGGATTGTTTGTTACAGGCTTTTCTTTATCAGATTGAGAATCCTAAAGGATAAACTTCATATTTATATGTACACTTTACACACATTATTGAAATCAGTAGATTAGTTATATGAAACAATTGTATTTGAGTTAATATAGTAGTTTAATGTGCTTAGGAAGGAATTGATAAATGGAGAAATGCTAACTGAGAAAAGATTGATGTTGTTAAGGATTCTGATAAATGGAGAAAATACTGACGTTGTTAAAGATTCCATCCTGCTTGAATCCATAATGTATGCTCATGGAAACAGGAGGCTGGAGGCGAATGCACTGCATTGGATAAATCTGCTGAACAAGACCTCTTCAAAAGTGTTGAAGCACAAGCATATTGCTTTGAGGATGAAGGTGCCCTTGGCCTAGCCAAGGTATGTATTTTCAACTGCCTCACATGTATATGAAAGTTGATTAATGAAAAAAATGATGCATTTGAATGATGGTGCTGTAAAAAGAAAAAAATAAATAAATCAGTCTAGGAAGAAGTCCAACAAGAATGCTCCTTAGAAGCAAAGATGGTGAGACTTCGTCTCTTGTACTTTGGACATGTCATCTGAGAGACCAGTCCCTGGAAGAGGACAGCATACTTGGTAAAGCAGAGGGTCAGCAGAAACTAGGAAGACCCTTGACAACATAGATTGACACAGTGGCTGAAATAATGGGCTAAAACATATGGAAAACTGTGAAGATGAATCACAACTAGTGTGTTCCTTCCTGTTGTACATAGGGTCGCTACAAGTCAGAACTGACTGGAAGGTACATAACAATGAAGTACCAAATAATCATATAAAAATATATTTTCAATTAAATCATAGTAAGTTTCATCCAAAAATGGACTTATACCTATTAATTGAATGGAATGCCAGTCCCCATAATTTTCTGTGGTTATAATAAATCATAATTTTTGTTTATTCCAATGCCCATACCCACTTAGAGCTTCATGAAACCAGAGTATATAGCACATGCTCATTGCTTGACGTCATGGTTCAGGTAAAACAACAAACACACTCACTGACATACTGCTGATGCTGATTCTCATAGTGACCCTGTAGGGCAGAGATAAACTACTTCTGTGAGTTTCCCAGATTGTAAATCTTTTCAGAAGCAGAAAATCTCATCTTTTTTCCTTCAGAGTGATTGAAGGGCTTGAAATATGGCTGTTTTGTCATCAGCCCCAGGTCACGTCCCACTAAGTCACCAGGACTCCTCAAATACTGCAGGAAATATTAAAATACATTTTTGATATGGCAAATAGGATTTCTACAAAGTTGATTAGTTAATTTTTTTTTATTAGATATTGTGAACTATTTATTTCTAGTTACAAATAAATGAAAGTTTGTCTGGAAGCATGGTGTAGCATGGGTAACAGTCTTCTTTTTTTTTTT
>NW_022103908.1:15871852-15877967 GCF_000313985.2 Echinops telfairi | reverse complement strand
GTACACTGGTACAGATAGGAACTAGAAATGCAGGAAATCCAGGACAGATGAACCCCTCAGGACCAGTGGTGAGAGTGGAAATACCGGGAATGTGGAGGGAAGGTGGGGTAGAAAGGGAGAACCCATTACAAGGATCTACATATAACCCCCTCCCTGG
Organism: Echinops telfairi; assembly: GCF_000313985.2. Taxonomy (NCBI): domain Eukaryota; kingdom Metazoa; phylum Chordata; class Mammalia; order Afrosoricida; family Tenrecidae; genus Echinops; species Echinops telfairi. The sequence continues at coordinate 15,877,810 of NW_022103908.1, read as the reverse complement.
GGGATGGACAACAGAAAAGTGAGTGAAGGAAGACATCAGACAGTGTAAGACATGATAAAATAATAATTTATAAAGTATCAAGGGTTCATGGAGGTGGGGGCAGGAGAGCAAATGTTTAGAGAATGATGGAGACAACAAATGTACAAATGTGCTTGACACAATGGCTGCATGTATGGATTGTGATAAGAGTTGCACAAGCCCCCAATAAAATGATTTAATAAAATACAATAAGAAAGAATTACAGTCTTGGAAACTCCTGGTGCTTTGTCTACCCTGTTCTATAGGTTCGCTATGAGTCAGCACTGACTTGATGCCATTGAGTTGTTTCCATATATCCTTCATTTCTACATTTATTATCATACCGTTTATGCATCCTTATCGAATTTATTAAACTGTGCCCTGGTGGTATAGTGGATTGAGTGCTGGGCTTCTTACTGCAAAATCAGAAGTTCAAAGCAACCAACCACTCCTCAGGAAAGCCATGAGGCTTTCTGCTCTTGTAAAACATTATACTCTTGGAAACACACACAGACAATTCTACTTTGTTCTGCAGGGTCAGTATGCATCAGCATTGATTTGAGTTTGCTTATTCCCTCCATCCCCTAAGGTTTTCACATTCCTATTTGTTAGTTGTATAGAGGAATTTACATCTTCATTTTGTAGTGATAGTATTTCTAACATCACAGGGTTTTCTAAAAAATATGAGTTTTAGCAGTGAGCTAGGGCCACAGGACCTTCTGTACAAAATGAAAGAAAGAACGTTTCTAATATGTTCCAGTCACAATTTTTCACATGCCAACCAATACTCTAAAGCTTTCAATAGATCAGTATAGAAAAATATATAGTTCTATGTGTGTAAATAAATTTATATGGCTTGTATATGTAAATAAAAATATAGTTTATATATGAACTATGAATATATAGTTATGTTTATATATATATAGTTAACTCATCTATTTACCTGTTTGCCTCTAGGAAGTTTGAATTACATTGATGAGAAATTTAAGAGAGATTTTCTAAAGGAAAGATGGAATTTCAATTTGAGATTATATTTATGTATGGTGAGTGTGTGTCTGTGTGTGTCTGTGTGTGTGCATTCATCAGTGGGTACAAGAAAGAAGAAAATGCCCCAAATTTAATTGTGCCAATGATTACACAACTCTCCTTGATATAATTGAATTGTACGGTATGTTCATTAGAGCGCAATAAAATTTAAAGAATAATAATAACCCTTTGGAATACTTGTTCATTCTGAATATTCAAAACATGAGGTCTATCGCTTATTCTTTATAATTTTAAAATTAATACTGAAGGAGGGAAGGATATGTAAATCTTAACTGATGTCTACAGACTTTTTTCTAGTTAAAAACACATTATTGCTTAGAGACAGTATTTCTGAATGTCAGCATGAATGGAGGTGTCAAATTGATGCTTAATACTAATTTGTTTATTCATTTCTTACTGCACTGAGATGGTAAAAACTTAGGTATCAAAAAATAAAGATTCTTTATTTTGAGATACTGAAGTAGATTTTCCTTTGGTTTCACTGCCATAAATCCCATTAGTGTTAATTGGAGATTTGCATGTGCATTGAGAGAATAATATACCTCATTATTCTTGAGAAATAGCTGCTGAATTTTAAAGGCCATTTAGAATGTGTGACATGAAACAAATAAAAGAATACCACTTAACTTTTTGAAAGTTATTTTCATGTACTAGAAAATAAAACAAAGGCTTAACACAGTTTCTGATGCCATCGTTTTAACTTTGGTATTTCAACAAGAAAATCCTTTAAAACACACACACAAGAATAACTATTTGTAGCTTAGCTAGCTCCTGTATATGTAAACATAACTAAATCTTCAACTTTTTTCATAGTAAATGACCTTGGCTCTAAAAGCTTAGCCCTGGTTACTATATTGCTATTGTTTTAAGTATTTGAGACATTAAAACTTCTATGAATAATGATAATGCTTATAATAATAAAATAATTAAGATTTCTTTAAACACCTTCTAGAATGCTAGATAAAATATCTATTAATTTTGGAGGAATTACTATTTTTCAGTAACTGTTCTAAACATCTTTGGGATATTATGTTATTCAACACTCACAACAATGCTGTGAGGTACAGATTATCATTTTTTTTACCTTTGAAATGATGAAATAGAGGCATCGCCAGTCAACTAACTTGCCCAAATTCAAATACATAGCAAGTAATAGAGGTGAAATTTACTCTCAGGCAACATGGCTCTAGAACGTAGACTTGATGAGGTTATATTGCTTCAAATAAACCAGCTTTGTCCTGTACTATAATTAGCCAATTAAAACCCTTAAGCCATTTTAATTTATGCTTTCTGGAATGTATGTCAGAGGAATTATTATTACACATGCTACATACAGGCCTCTCAACAATCACTTCATATAGGGCTAAGGGTATCTTTCTTTCCATATAGAGTATCCTTCCTCACAGGAGTTTTCAGAGTCAATTTCAGAGTCCATGTCAATAGAAGTTAACATATGTATTAAGAATAGTAAGTAATAGTTCAGGGCTAAAATCTCATCTTCCATACGAGAATTCACATTTGACATCCAACCAATGCATCTCCAGCACAGAGACTACCCACTGTTACTGGAGTTGTATTAGGCTTAGCAGATTGCAGCAGAGCTTCCAGATATGATAAAAAAAAATCTAGTAATCATCTGTTGCACATCATCTACCCAAAACTTTATAGAATAAAATGGACTAATTCCATTACCAATGGTTTTGCCATGCAATGGGGACTGACTAAACAGAAAATAATATCAACAAAAGTAGCACAGGGACTGTGCATCCTGTGTTAGGGGTTTCAAAGTGTTTTATAGTACTCAACTCAATCTAATTATGAATTTTGAGATAGACAATATTACTATATTTTTTCAGATTACCGTATATGACTAATGTTCATAATCCTCAAAAGTACACAGAATTTGACACAGTCATAATATAGTTTGTGAAAAATGGAAGGGGTACTGAGATGGGTTTAAATCCTATAAGATATTCAGTTTTGAGTGGCAGGCAGAGTATTACTTGTAGACACAGTAAAAACAGTCAAACTAAATAAAGGCAAATGTTCTATTATTTTTTGTTGTGTGCTGGCAATTCTCCCCAATGATAGGAATAATCTTCATCCCCATCTAGATTGGACTCTTGAATCACCTCTATCATGTTCCCTTACTTTCTATTACTAAGATACTCACTAGATTTTTGATCATCAATTAATAATGTGAAGGTAAGGGTAGTAATAAGTGCTTCACAGGAGTGTTGTAAATTAGATAAGGTTATTAAAATAAGCAACAGAAATAGGTAATCATTGAAAACATAATAGGAGTCATTTAATTTGAGGTTAAATTTGTATCAACTGTTTTCTTAATTCTACAGCATCAGCTAACTCTGTTCCTCGACCATATTTCACTGTCCATATCTCAGAGCCTTAATGGTATTTACACATAAAGACAACAAAAACATGGTCACAGTAGTATTGACTCTCACTTTCTTTTCTTTCTTTTTCTTTTTTAATTAATAAATCATTGTATTGGGGCTCTTATAGCTCTTATAACAATCCATACATCAATTGTATCACACATATTTGTATATATGTTGCCATCATTATTTTCAAAACATTTTCTGCTTGAGCCCTTGGTATCAGCTCCTCTTTTTTCCCTCCATACCCCACCCTTAAACCCTCATGAACCTCTGATACATTATAAATTATTATTATTTGCATATTTTACACTGGCTGCTGTCTCCCTTCACCCACATTTCTGTTGTTCATCCCCCTGTGTGTGTGTACCTGTGTCTGGAGGGGGTTATACATAGATCATTGTAGTCAGTCCCCCATTTCTTCCCCCTCTCCCATCAGCCTTTCACCTAACCTCATGGTATAACTACTCTAATTTTTTTCCTGAAAGGTTTATCTCTCCTGGATTCTGTGTGTCCAGAGCTCTTATCTGTACCAGTGTACATGATCCAGTCTAGCCAGATTTGTAAGATCGAACTGGGATCATGATAGTGGGGGATGGTGGAGTGGGGGGAAGCATTAAAGAACTGAGGAATGTTGTGTGTTCCATCAATGCTATGCTGCACACTGGATGACTCATTCCTTCCTTGTGACCCTTCTGTGAGGGAATATCCAATTGTCTATAGATGGGCTTTAAATCTTTTCTCTGACCCCCATCATTTGCATCAATATATTTATTTGTTTGTTTTGTCTTTTCTGATACTTGATATACCTCATGATCACACAGGCTGATGTATTTCTTCCACGTGGGCTAGCTGTCTTTCTGCTAGATGTCTGCTTGTTTAACTTCAAGCCTTTAAGACCCCAGATGCTATACCTTTTAATATATAGGCACCATAAGTTTTCTTCACCACATTTGCTTATACACCTACTTTGACTTCAGCGATTGTGTGGGGAAGGCGAGCATCACAGAATGCCAAGTTATTAGAACAAAGTGTTCTTCCATTGACGGAATACTTGTTTAGGGAGCCAATGCCCATCTCCTACCTTAATACTGAACATATAAATATATGTACATAGATCTATATGTCTATTAATATATTTCCATATGTGCATGCCTAATTTTGTACCTCTATAAATGTCTTTTGCCACCTAGTTCTTTCCTCTATTTCTTTTTAATTTCCTCCTGTCCCACTATCATGTTCGATCTTCATTTGACTCTCAGTAGTTTCTGTCTGCTACATTGCAATTGAACTGATCTCCTCTGGCTAAGCAAGTAAGAAGGAGAAACTAACACCATCCCAGTCCAAGGCCAAATGGAACCAGGTAAAATTCAGAAATGCTACCATCTTTCTTTATTCATCAATGAACCACTCTTCCTATGACACTTTACTTTTCTGGTAGGTTCAACAATCCCTTCCAATGGTTACTCAGAACTCACAGATCATACTCACAATTATGGGGATTTATTAGAAAAGTTCAGAGAATACCCCACCACTGGTATGTCAGTTTGTCGTACTTTGGTGGCTTGCACATTGTTTGTTTGACCCCGGGAGCTATGTCATTGGATTTCAAATGCCAGCAGGGTCACCAAAGGGAACAGGTTTCAGAGGAGCTTCCAGACTAAAAACAGACACCAAAGGACTTGGCTCCCCACTTTGGAGGAAGAAGACACTAAAATACGTATGCATAGCTTGAAAGCACTCTCAAATACTGAAAGTCCATAGAAAGGAAGCAGAAGATACTGCCTGAGGTTCAGCCCCTCAGGTCCAACGGCACTCAAAATGTAACTGAATAGGAGATGATTTCTTGGAGGGGAGTCAATCATGTTGACCTTAGTCAGATAAAGGCTGTATGAATGGGCATTTTGGTTCTTCATTTGCTATTGGCTATTTTGAATCAGAAAATCATATGATTAACTATTCCAGGAATAACACAATCAAGTGGAATAGTATTGCTAAATTCATCATGAAGGCCATCTGTGATTAGATTCTATCTGCCTTAAAGCAAATCCAATCATTACAACTATTATTCAGCTTCATGCAACAACCAAAAAAGCTAGTGATGAAGAAATTGAAGAATTCTACCAACAACTTCATCAGAAATTGATCAAACATGAAATTAAGATGCATTATTAATTGTTTATGATTGGAATGCAATAGTTGGAAAGAAAAGGGGAGCAATATTTGGAAAATATCCACTTGGTGATAGATATGGAGCTGGAAATTGCATGATAGAATTTTGAAAACAAATTACTTGCTCATAGGAAATCCCTTTTTCAACAACACTAAAGGCAACTAAACTATGGATTTCCCCACATGGAAAACACAGAAATAAGAATGACTACATCTGTGGGAAGACACAATGGATAAGGTCAATACCAACAGGTAGAAACCTGACCAAAGTCTGACTATGGAACAGACCATCAATTGCTCATGTGTAAGCATGAGCTTAATAAAA
>NW_022103908.1:15869367-15871151 GCF_000313985.2 Echinops telfairi | reverse complement strand
ATACCAGGAAATTTAGAAGAGAGCTACCTGGTCAACTGAATGGAAGAGATCCATATTTATTCTCATTCCAAAGAAAGGGGACCCAACAGAATGCCAAAACTATAGAATGATAACATTGATATCACAAATATGTAAAAAGTGCTTAAGATCATCCAACAACAGTTTCACTGAGGTGAAATTTCCAGAAGTTCCGGTAGGATTTAGAAGAGGATGTGGAACAAGGGATATCATTACTGATGTCATATGGATCTTGGCTCATTTTTTAATACTGATTTATGAGCAAGCATTATGTCATCTGCAATTTTTGTTCCCTCTTTCCTTACCTATTCCCAGGTCCCAGGGGTAGTGGTGGTCGCTCTCAGGTGACATCAATTAGGTTCAGACCTATAACGGCCCCGTGTGTTCAATGTAATGAAGCACTGGCTAGTCGGGTTATCTTCACAATTGGTCTTATGTTTAAGCCCATTGTTGTGACCACTATAATCCATCTGTATAGACCACCAGTCTTCTTTGTCACTGTGCCTCTCTTTACCCAGCTTGATGTATTTTTCCACGCATTCATCTCTCCTCATAATTTGTAAGAAGGAGTCTCTCAACCTTGCTTGTAAGGAGCATTCTGGCTGTATGTCATCCAAGCCAGATTTGTCTGCTCCTTTGGCAGTCCATGTTACTTTTATAATTCTTCATCAAAACTGTAATTCGACTGCATTCATTCTTTTTTGGTATTCCTTATTCAATGTCTAATTTTCACATGTATATGAGGTGATTGAAAATACATGTCTTGGGTCCTCAAAATGACAGTGTTGGCTTTCAATGTTTTAGAAAAGTCTTGTTCCACAGATTTGCCCAGTACAACACGTCTTTTAATTTCTTGACTGCCGCTTACAAGGAGATTGCTTATGGATTCAAGCCAGATTAAGTCTTCAACATCTTCAATATTTTCTCCTTTTATCATGATGTTATATATCAGTCAAGTTGTGAGGATTTAGGTCTCCTTTACTTTGAGTTGTACATGTTGAAGGCTGCGATCCCTGATCTTCTTCAGCAAGTGCTTATGGATCATTATTCTGCCTACCACCAAATCTCTGTTCACATCTATATTAAAGTTTATTGGATTAAGATACTGACTTAATAGTTAACATATAATAGGTACTTATAAATTGTGACGAGTCTTGTGAATATTTTACAGTGATATTGTGCTTACATTGAGGAGCATTCATATGTGTTAGGGGCAATGTTCCTTAGTTAAGGTTTCCACACTTGTTTGAGGTGTGGAGAAAGAGCGCAGTTCGATTGGTGAGGTGAGTAAGGGAGGGTGTCCTCATAAAACTGCACTCAGGGACTCAAAGGGTTGAGAATTGAACGAAAGAATACCAGTGTGGAAGAAACACAGGGAGTCCTGCGATATTGCAAAGATATCACTTGCAATTCTGCATGATGGTCTTAAGAATGAAATGAGGATGATAATTTGGGTTCCTGTTTCTCTACCATTTCCAGTAATGGCTCATTTCCTTTTCAAAATGTCTTTTCTTCAAGGATTTTTTTATACTGAAAAAAGCATTAACATATATTTACTGAGAGTATTGCATTTTATTCATATTTGCCAGGATGTTTTTAAGCATCTTTCAAATTAAATCTTCAATTATTAAACATAATTAATTAGCACTTGTAGTGTTTTAATATGCATACACAAAATTCATGTCATTTTCATCAGTATAGAGTTTATAATATATAGTATTATAATAGCTATCAATTTTAATATACTAACATCATTAAAAACAATT
>NW_022103908.1:15860531-15866354 GCF_000313985.2 Echinops telfairi | reverse complement strand
TGTTCTATTTATCCCTTTAATAGCAAGCTCCGAGAAAAATCACAGTATTGAAGAGGAGAGGCAAAGTAAGACTCGGTGGCTCTTCTAAACTCAGTATTTTAGAGGGTTTAGTTGTGGTGTGATGTTGACCTTTGGGTATGTGTTTCAAGTCTTCTTGGGTTTGATGTTTCCCAACCTTCTCTGACATTCTTCTGACCCTCCCAGCAGTTTTTCTCTAGTTCACTTCAACATTTCCTCAGCTTCCTGGCTGTGCTTCAATACATTTGGAAATCTTCCCAGACAATTCATAAAAAAGCATGTGCAGAGCAAGAACCTCAGGGTCACAAACTTAGGAAAGGGAATTCTGAAGGGTAAAATAAGGCTATCCACTACAAAAGTAGCTCATAACAGAGAAAATCTTACTAAAAGAAAAGATTATTGTGTTGAATAAAATAAACATATGAAGATTATCTAGAGTCCAATAAATCCTCCGAAGTCAAGAAAGTTGAACTGATTGGGACTGAACTTTCTAGTGAAGATTTTTATTTTAATATTGATTCTTTTTTAGGTTGCCATATCCAATGGGGAGTTTATATATCCAAAGCAAGTAGAATATCTTTATAATGTCTCTTAAAAATTTAATAAAACAAATAGAATCTAGATCAAAGGCCAAAGAAAGGCCATAGTTCTAAAGTACATTTTACTTTAAGAATATATATGCATGGTTGATGTTAATAGAAGTTTTAAAAATTAATGTTTTGTTTTAAAATTTCTTTTAGGAATCAGTCTGATTTGTAAGGTATATATATATTTTAATTGATTGAAATATCAAAACACTATGATGAAGCAATAGCTAGAAATGTATGTGCAGATATATAACAACTACAAGATGGCACTGTTTGGGGGGTTGAACAATGGGGCTTTATCTGTCTAAATTGGGAAGTTTTCATCATTTTTGGATTTCAGAACATCCCAGGGCTCTAAGATAAATTCAGATATGATAAGTTCCTTTAGGCTGTTGATGTATTATGGTTTAGCTCACACCAAAACCAAACAAAAGTACATCCACGGAATCAATTCAGACTCATAGTAACTCTATACAATGTTTCTGAGGCTGTAAATCTTGATGGGAACAACCAATATCAGCCTTTCTCCCTCAGAATGGCTAAGGAATTTTGAAGGACTGACCTTGCATTTATCAGACCAATGTTTATGAGACAGCACAATCAGGAGTTCTTTGTTTAAGTCACAAGATCGCTCAGAATCTGACGTCCCACATATCAGCATATTCATGAGACACGGGCCTCTCTGTGGAGGGTGAGAAGGGCAGCCTGGAGTATTTTCTTCTTGGATTCCAGAGGTCATGGACCTCAGAAGTTGTGATGCCAACCAGAGTGCCCCTCACACCTGAGCCCTTTCCCTTACTATGCCCAAAGGCATCCTCTTTCTTTTCTTCTCGGGACTTCATTGTATTGTCTGGGTTTAGAGTTTACAAGGGTTTGGAAGAGCCCATACATCCTTCTTTCAGGCTATTTTGATTCCCTACCACTTCAAAGAATACAGTTTAATAAAGGAATTGGAATGTACTTAGCTACCTCTTTGAAATGTAAACGAATAAGGTTAGAAAGGAATATAGACCATCACATACTTACATACATATTGCTCACCCATCTTTTAATTTTGTTTTGTTTTGTGAGGAACAGTTTTTCTTCTTCAGCCTGTGCAAGATATTATCACCTTAAGTCTGATCTTATCCACAAGACTCTGTTTATAAAGTGTCTTTTATGAAGCAGATAAGTGCTTCAAATCTTCCTTGTTTTCAGCAAGCAAGATGGCAGCATCTGCATATCAAAGGTGGCTAGTAAGCCTTCCTTCAACACTGATGGCATATTCTTCTTCATATTATCTGCCTTCTCTCATTACTTGCTCAGCATATGGATTAAATAAGTATGGTGAGAACATACAACCCATGGTAAACTTGTGTAGCACACAACTTTCCAGGTGTTAAAACATGCAGTACTTCCTTGTGCTCTCTTCACAACTGCCTCTGGATCGATGTACAAGTTCGCCATGAGCACAATGAAATGTGGAATTATTCTTCTCAATGCTATCCATTGATTGTTATGATGCACATAGTCAAATGCCTTGCAACAGTGAATAAAACACAAGGAAAAAACTTTCTGCTATCCCCTATTGTAAGCCAACATCTATCTGAAATCAGATAGATGATCCACATCATTTTCTGAATCCAGCCTCTATCACAGGAAGCTCTCTGTCAATGTACTGCTGTGACCATTTGGGGATCATCGTCAGCACAATTTTGCTTGCATGTAATATCAGTGACACTGTTCTATAATTTTAGCATTCTATTGGGTCACCTCTCTTGGTAATGGGTACAAATATGGATCTCTTCCAGTCAGTTGGCCAAGTAGGTATCTTCCAATTTTCCTGGCCTTGCAATAAGTAGCAAATAAGGAAAAACATAACATGAGTGGCTAAAAAAAATTAAATGTTAAGTAATTAGTGAGAAACACACACAAACACACACACACACACACAACAGGAGAGTGGTTTTTGAAAATCTTAGAATCGTTGGGGAATTAGGTAGCAAACAACTCATACAGTTAAAATTGTCTTCTAGGAGATAAACTAAGAGGATGATATATTTGAAAGATGATTCATAGCAGGACCCTAATATTCTGTGTATGTTCAAGGAATTAAATATTGCAACTACCAGGAATTGATCTATAAAATCCCTGCAAAATCAACAATTACAATAGGGAAGCCGAGATACCATGATAAAGTTAATTTCAGTCTACATGTCCTGAACTGATAGTTTCTAAGACCTTAAAATTCAACTTTATAGGGAAAATTATCTTTAAAGTATAACTTGAGGATGAGGAGGACAAAGCCATATAGGCAAGGATGCTGGTTGTCCAGACAGAAAGAATAAACGTTAGAGTTAATCTTCATTGTCTGCTCATTGGATACCTGAAGTGATGTAGTTTATTTGTGTTTTCAGGGGTCCCTGGAGGTGCACTGCCTCCACCTATCCTGCATGTGGGTTCAGAGTAAAAGAATACAGACAATAACCCAACCCTTGTTCATCATTAGCTAGGTAAAACTGTTATTTCAAATAAAAGCAATTTTTTTTAATCTGAGAAAAGATTACAAACGACTCAAAAGCTTAGAAGCGAGTGAAATTGGGGTGGGGTGGGGGATAATGATGCCTTATAGATTCACAACATTTCATCCAATTAAATAGTATTCATAACCTGATTGTTCCTCTTTCCTCTACTTGAACTTAAAACGCATGTGCAGTGTCATTCCTCTGCTAGCCATAACCCTCTGGTGACATAGCTTCTGTTTCTTGAGCTGGCAATGGCATTAAAATGGCATTACATTACGTGACTGTTGTTTAATGTGTATAAGCAGCATTTATCTTTATTTTTTAGATGTCTGATAAAATGTCTGCATTCCTTATAAGATTTTTAGTTCTGATGAAATTCACAATGAACTTATTGCAAATTGCATCAATACAAAGTTTAGAAAAGAAACAAAGATTGATAATTAAATGATTTCTTCAAGTACAGTTGAATTCTGTATCCTTGTAGCATGAAGAGTCCTTATGAGTCGAATTTCTATTACATTTCAGAAAGAGTCATTCCCACTTGGAAACATATCTGATGGAAGGTAATTTTAACTATCAAAAGAGAAATGTAGTATTCAAGCAAGTTTTATAAAGTTAAGGTTTATGCCCTACAGAGGTTTTTTTTAAATTGTGAATTATCACTCTACATGGCAGGGTATTATTAATCACTTGTGGTGTGTGTGTCTGTGTGTGTCTGTGTGTATGTGTGTATGACTACCTACTTTCTTTATTGTATTAAAGTAGACCTGCCTTTAAAAATGCATGGGCAATCCTACTGTAAACAGAAAATCATGTGTGAAGAATGTGAAAGATGGCATTATGTATCTCAGACAGGGTGTCCGTGTATAATTAGCTATGTTTTCCTTGGTTCATTGTGACCCCCTGTGACATTGTTCTTTTCAAAGTCCTTTCATAATGTAAACAAATGTTGCCTTGTTCCATGATGGACACCTTGGACAGTTGTGTAATGTCAGTGATGACGGGGCTGCCACGAATGTGACAAGAGAAATGATAAATTTTGAAATCATTTTATACTCCACCAAATGGTATGAGAAAAAAATCACTATACTTTGGCCTTGGAAAAATACACTCCACCAACTTCCACAATTTAAAAGAATATATATATTTTTAACGCCCGGAATGATTTCCATCTGTGGGTTTACCAAGGGAAAAAGACATTTTTAATTTCACAACTATATTTTCGCATGAGAGAAATAGAAGAAACAATTTATCCTTGGTTAGACCAAAGCAGCAAGTGAAACTCTGTTCTAATTTTCCCCTGGGAACTGTCCTAATAGAAAGTGACTATTAAGATACAACAGCTAGTTTTAATAAGGAATATACAATTTTATATTTGAATTCATTTGCCACAATTCTGAGCAAAGTTGGATTATTCATAATGTATTTTCTGAAGACAACGGGACATAATGTATATATCATCCCATTATATTCTCATAAAAATTTTATAATATTATTTATACATATCTTTGTATTTTAATGTTGTTTTGAAAATAATATAATGAGAAATAGATCCAAGTGTCCTAAAATTTAACCTGGTTATGTTACTTAAATATTTAAAATGGTAAAAATACACTTTTATCCAAGAAGGAAACAAAATGATTATACATTTTTTAAAAATGGTTTTTAGGGTCTTCGATATGGCAGCTTACATGACAAGTACTATAATATTTCACCATATTTTAAATAATTTAAAAGTTGTACATTTTGAGGACTATAGAGATTACCTTACATGGCACAGAATATAGTCTCAATGAATGAATATTTCCTGGAATAGAGGCATGCATTAATGGACAGAAGCTTGAGACATAGCTCTGTATACACAGATAAAGAATACAACACCTCTTGAGGAAGTTAACAATGAATAACATTAATATTAATTATTTTCCTCCTTCACATTTTTATTATTCTAAATTTTAGCAGATAGACACCGGTAACCTTTTAGGGTAATCAGCTTTGGTAGAAAGAAAAACAGTGAAGTCATAATATTTTTCACTTGCTCAAGCATAGGTGAATCCGTTCTTCCTCATTATACTATGCAATTCAACACAGGTTAAATCTATGTGATTTTCCTGTTCTATTACAAATTGCTTTCTTACAACCCATGTGCAAAAAGATACACCTATTCAGGAGAAAGGCACTAAAAGATGACTTGTGTGTGTCTTTTTGAACTGAAAGCATGTGTAGAGCAAGGCTCATCATCTTCACAACCTCATTTCATTAATGCACAGTTAATGGAGTGTAGAATCAGGTACTAAGACAATATATGTGATTTTCTGCTCCCCAAAGGTTTTGGAGGTAATTTTTATCTTCAAATGATTTGATGGGCAGGACATGTCATATCAGGACAAAATGTAGTTCTACTAGGAGGGTTAAGGAAGGGATGGGAAATTAGGACGAACCCATCACAATAAGCGATGTATGGCCGCCCTCCCAGAGGGACAGACAGCAGAAAAGTTGGTGAAAGGAGACAGAAGTCAGTGTAAGACATGAAAAAAAATTATAAATTATCAAGGGGACATGGGGAAGGGAGGGTGGGGGAAGAAGGGGGAAAAAGGAGGAGCTCATACCAAGAGCTCAAGTGGAAAGAAAATGTTTTGAAAAAGATGATGACTTTATCTAGAGCTCTATAAATACCCTTTGCCTCCCAGCTTTTTCCTCTATTTCCATTGATT
>NW_022103908.1:15839610-15858481 GCF_000313985.2 Echinops telfairi | reverse complement strand
GGGAACCAATTACAAGAATCTAAGTATTGCCTCCTCCCTGGGGGATGGACAGTAGAGAAGAGGGTGGAGGGAAACATCGGACAGGGTAACTTATGACAGAAATATAATTTATGAACTATGAAGGGTTCATGAGGGAGGGGGGAGGGAGGGGGAAAATGAGCAACTGATATTAGGGGCTAGACTGGGAGGAAAATGTTTTGAGAATTATGAGGGCAACAAATGTGCATATGTGCTTGACACAATGGATGGATGTATGGATTGTGATGAGAATTGTACAAGCCCCCAATAAAATAATTTTAAAAAGATATGTACAGAAGTGTATGACACAATGCATATATGTATGGATTGTGATAAGAGCCCCCAATAAAACAAAAACTAAATGAATAAACAAATGATAGATAGATAGATGATAGATAGATAGATAATGAAAAAATGTTGTTATCATGCTCTATAATAGAAAGTATAAGAGTTAAGTTCACAACTTTTCTAATTATTAAGCTTGAACATGTAAGTTTACTTTTCTTCACTTAGAAGAAATGGTGATATGTTCTTTATGGACATTGGTTTTATATATATATATAATTCTGTGTAACTCAAGTTGCTTGAAATAATTGCCATTTGTTATTGCTCGGTGGATTATATATGTATATCCACTAATGATTCCTTGGTTTGCACAAACTACGATGAGCTACTAAAAAAAATATTGGCAGTTCACATGACCTTGACGTGTAACAGCTGGAAAACCTATGGAGTAATAAGAAGAATCCCACTTTGTAGATATTGATAGTCCATGAATAGAATCGACGTGATAACAACAAACAATAGCAACATTTTCTCAAGCTGTTGGGTCACCAGGATGGTGACGCTGTTCTGAGTGAGCTGTACGGGCACATCTTGGCTGATTTTGTTCATATATCTGTTTCACCTGACATGTCAGCTGGAGAATGCCTTCAGCTGTTTTATCTGCCTATCTATCTATATCCACTATATATATATATATATATATATATATATATATATATCCACTAATTTTATTTATAGCCACTAATTATATATATACATGTGTATATATACAGTATATATCATATATATCTCTCTCCACTAATTATATATATCCACTATTTCTGTTTCCTATCTCCTCTGCTCTTCCCACAAACTAACTTCTTCCCTTTAACTAAAACATAATGAAACCCACCCCACGTATTGAGTGGATGGTGTCTTACAGTGACCCTCTAGGATAGGGTAGAATGCCCCTGCAAGTTTCATCTTGCTTCTGAGGAGCAGCTGCTGCTTTCGAACTGCTGACTTTGTGATAATCAGTCCAGCTCACAGCCCGTCACACCTCCCAGACTCCCTTTTTTGGATAGACTTTTTTATTTAGAGCCATTTTAGTTTGAGAGAAATATTTTGCAGAAAGCACAATTTTCATATATTCTCTTCTCCACTGCATATTTTCATTAATACCTCATATTCCCACAGTACATTTGTTATTATTTGTCAAACAAAAATCAAAGGACTTTCCATCTAGGTCATTGAGTGGTGATGCATAGCAATCCAGTGTAAGGTTTCTGATATTGTAGAACTTTTGCGGAACAAACAACCTCATCTTTCTCTCACGGAGAAGTTGGTGGCTATAAATGTTTTACTACCAGTCTTTCAATTAGCAGTTCAATTCTTACCCCACAGCTCCACCAGGGCTCATGTGTTATGAGTAATGAACTTATATGTATACATTACTAATATTTAACACTCATTACTTAAATTAATGTTCTTTTTTGTGTACTAAAGCCAAGAGGTTTTGAGAATGTTTAACGCCATATGTCCGCCATTACTATATTATGTAGACTCCCTTCACTGTCCTAAAATACCCTACAGAAATATCTAATTTTTACACTCAGAATATTAATTAGCAAAGTGCTAGCTTTTCATCAAAATATATGTAAAAGAGGGACTTGCAGTATCTACTTTTAAATCGCTTCGTGGTAGCAATGTCTTAAACCACCTGTTGTCCGTTACCGTGGTCTCTTACATGTTGCTATGATGCTGGGAACTCTGCTATTGTTATTTTAAAACCAGCTGAGTATCAATGATGGCGAGGCTTTAACAGAACTTCCAGAGTAAGAACAGACTGTAAGGAGGTATATGCTATTTCCTTCTGATGGATTAGCCACTGAAGCTCATGAATAACAGTGAGAGACTGTCATATAGAGTGTCAGTAGATGAGTCTGAACCATTCAAAATATAACCGAGGAAGAGCTGCCTCCTCAAAGGAGAACAGATTGCTGTGGATGAAATGAAGCTTCGATGACTTGCAGGGCCTGATGGAGGATGACTCAAAGTAAAAAGAAATTGCTGTAAATATTATTTATAATCAAGATGTACAGAGTAAAAATCTAGGAAATTGCAAGTTGTGAAAATGAAATGGAACCCATAAAATTAATATTTGTGTTGAAAGCAGTACAGCCGAATGTGCCTTAGAATGAGATTAGTGCGATGCTGTCTCAGGTATGTGGGCATGTGATCAGCAGACCCTTGGGGAAAGACGCCATGCTTGATAAACCAGAGGGTCGGCACAAAGAGGATGATCTTTGAAAAGATGATTAGCACAGTGGATGCCACGGTCCATTCAAACTTAATAACAATTGTGAGGCTCAGGCAATATTCTACCCTGTTGGACTTATGGCTCTTATGAATCAGAATTGTCTTGTGTGAGCACATAACAACAACAATATATTCTTGAGACTAGTTTGAATCTGGCACACTATCACATCCACAGTTCTTTAAGGGTTAAAGCAAAACAACTACCCATGTGGATTCAAGGGTGGGACATGCACCATACTTTGAGGAAATTTGAGGTCTCATTTGGAAGAGGCAGGTGCAGAATTGAGGCTATTTTTAAAAATTACATCACAAAATGTTATTAAATTTTAGTCAGATAATGTATAGTATAAGTTCAGTTCTTTCCATGGGTGCCTTCTGCCTTTATACCCACCTGTTATATGAGAGCTGAGAAGATTTCTCATAGAAAGTGGCCTGGGCTTGTTGTATAAAACATAAAATTAGAAAGTATAAAATAAAAAAGTATATTTGATCCTAGAACTTAAGTCTTCAATTTGCGATGTATATTCACAGTACACATTTCTTATAGAAAACTCTAAGTGGTATATTAAAATAAGAAAGCAGATGGAACTTAATGAGGCCCATAATTTGTCTTACAATGAAGTAGTAAGCGTGTTTGGTAATTCTATTACATTCTAATATTGTACTCCTCCTGAACAACGGAAGTTGTGCAGCTCTTTTATTTGTTGTCTCATTATTAATTTTAGTAACCTTCAGTCTATTGTTACCAGCAAGGTAATCTGTAACATGATAGCAGCATATGGGAAACCCTTTCAACTTCCATGTGCCTCTAATTAGAAAGGGACATGGTAGCTCTGTTGGGTAAGTGTTAGACCACTAATCCCCACAAGGTTGACAGTTCAAATACACCAGAACTCAACAGGAGGAAAATGAGGCTATCGGCTCCCCTAAAATGTACAGCCTTGTAAACCCTGCATCCCCAAATAGCAAACTTAGTGCCATTGTGTCCCTTCTGACTCCTTGAGAGCCTGACTCATAGGCAGGTAGACTGGAAGAGCCCCTGTGGGGTTCCAAGACTGTTAATCTTTATGGGAGTAGAAAGCTGCCTGTGGAGCATCTGGTGCATTCGAACTGTTAACCTTGCCGACTGTTGAGCTTGCAGTTGGCAGTCCAAAGCATAACCCAGTACACCACTGGAGATTTTTATGTGGTTACTGTAAGTCAGAATTGATTCAATGTCATTTTTTTTTCTTGCTGGAAGGAAAAAAAATCAAATCAAGCCTCTATAATAAAGTGCCTGCTTCAACTTTGATATGTGCTATTTTTAGTGTTCACTTTTTTATTAACCATGAATTTTAAAGGTATGAGAAATGGTTTTTCAATTTAAAAACAATATTAACAAGTATGCAATTGTTTTTAGTATAAATTACTGGTCAATATAGAATTTTATCCTATTTTTAAACAGAGATAATCTTCTACTTGCACAAATTTTTTAAAAATTACACCCATTCCTATTGAGCAATAATAATGAAAACAAAGGAATTCTTAAACATAGTCCATCTGCAGTATAAACTATAAAGCATTGTATTTTTATCACAATGATTTGCAGAGTAAGAAGTATAACACTTATTTTCTTGAAAAAAAAAATCCCTATTACATTACTAGTTCTAATAATACCCTTTTTCCTAGAATCCCATTACTTAAGTGAACCTTTGACAAAGTATTTAATACATTTGTAATTCACACTGGTGTGTTTTATTTCTCAGACTCTAAAATGACCACTGTACCTCTTTTTGCATGCTGTCTCACTTTCCATTTTGATGAGAAAAATTTCCGATGCCATGTCTGTATTGAAAATGTAAAGTATGAGGTTCTCATTTATTTCTTTTCTGGGTTATTTTCCTTATCTTCGCTTCAAAGATTGAATTTGAATTAGATGTAGGCATACGAGCTGCTCATTTTGGGTGGGGTGTGTTCATTTATTCTGCTGTGATGGTTTCAGTTCTTACACTGATGTTAGTGCAGAGAAAATGCTTCTTTCTTTAGCTGAATAAGGACAGTTAGTCTAATATTAAGAAGACTTAGACATATTATCATGATCATTTTATGGGTTACTGAAAGGAGAACATCTCAGTATGTTTCAACCAAAGAAACATATCTTAACGGCAGGAGCCCAGGTTCAGTTTTAGATAAGTCCCCTCAAAGAGTTTTTGTGAGCCGCAAATATTTTCAGAGAAGAATTGAAAATATAGTTAACTGGACATCAATGGGCATACATTAGGATGCTAACTGGATCTGTGTGACCTTTAGTTAATTGATTAAACATGCCAGGTAGCAGATATTTCTTCTAAAAATTAGACTTTTGACACACAATCACTCAGACTTCTTGCATTTAATTCTACATTTGTATAGATGCCTCTTTGAAAACATTCAGACAAATATAAAATACATTTCTTGCACTGAAGATTTCTATGGAAATTTGTTCTTTTGAGTGGAGTTTACTTTTCTCAATCCTCAGTACATTTTGGTGATGACTATGAAGTTGTATTATTTCCTTTTGTTTTAATAATCATTGAAAATTAATTTCCAGCACATAGGATAAATGTAAAATGTTAACTAGTATTAGAGATTACGTGTTTTCTGAATAAAAATCCTTAAAAATCAAAAGGCCGTAGTCTGTAAATAATATGGATAAAGGATTTTTTTTTATATTTATATGTCATGCTGCACTGTCAAAATAAAATATTTATTTTTTATTGATAGAAAAGTAACTTATAGCACCATTTCTCTTTCCACTGAAATAAATATTGCCAATTAAATAAAACATGAGCTCCAGAGAGAGCTCTTGCTTTCATTTCTCCATATGGATTTCACAACTCTCTGTTCTCTCCTAGAGCATACCCCAAACTGATCTCTAGCTAGTGGATTATTATGCATTCTGGCACTCTGAATTCTAAGACAAAGCAAATTCTTGAATAAGTTAGAATATCAAAAAACTCAGGACATGGGTTTGGATCCACTGGCTAAACTTTGATGTCCACTAAGGAGAAAAATATGAGGAAGTTATAAATACGAATTTTCATCGCGTTCTTTGTGAATGGGAAATGAACGGGAATGGGAAGAATTCCATTCTACTAAACTTTAAGCATCGCATGAATGATGGGAAGAGATTCCAATATTACATTCACATTTGAACCAATTAGAATGAGTCTGGAGTGGTGGTATTGAATTATCAGAGGATAAGCAAATCATGATTGCTGCTACTTAAATATCTAGCTCATTCTGAAATGTGCTGATGTTTTATTGCTCTAGAATTTTATTGTCATTTTTGGCAAGAGGAATCTAAATATCAAAACTTGTCTATTTTTTATGATTTACTCTTTCCATCTGACTTAAACAAATGAGAATTTAAGACAGCATATCAGCATAATTCTCTCCCCATCTACGTGAGTTCTTTGTGAGGACGGAGTAGGTAAGGCATATTGAGGGTATGATTTTGTGGATCCCTTGAATCACTGTGAAGCAATTAGATCACTAACAGAATAAAGTACAATGTGTGTCCTCATCAATTGGAGGTAATCATAGCAAGGAGAAAAAAACAAATATATATGTAAACATGCTGAGACATTATAATATCTAAAGGATAGAAGGAAGCAGTCACGTGCAAAATCGTAAGTCCCTAGGCTTGACTATGTCTGAACCAGGTATGGACACTAGGCAAGCTGGTGGTGCCTCAAAACACCAACAGATGGAGATGTAAACTGTTCTAAATCCTCTATGTGCTCTGCAACATTTTTCAAGAGGGGAGATTTGGGGAGAGTAAAAAGCATTCTTGAAATATTGTATTAGTGTCTGAATTTCTAAAGCAGAAGTAAAAAAATCCTCAATACTTTAAATTAAATTTGGACTTTCCTGTTGTGCCATCTGAAGATCTGATGCACACCTATCAATGCCCATTTGGGATCTTTCTGTTTCCTACAAGCATGAGTTCGTAGAATCTGTGCTAGACTCTATACTTCATTAGGATCACTGCTCCAGTTTCTTTGAAGGGAGTTTGACAAGGTCTGCTGATCAGGCAAACATTTCCTCTGTTAGGGGCAGTTAGTTAAATATGTGGAGGTTCTCACATCACCATAAAATGGAGTTTGAACCAAGGAAAATGTCTACAGATTTGAAATTGCTATGAAGGTGAGTCTTTCCAGACTAATTTGAGGAATCCTTTTTAAGTAAACCAGCAAGTGGAGCAAATGGCAAGACATTGCCTCACATAATTTGGAAGTGTCATCAGGAGGGTTTGGTGCCTGAGAAAGAAAACCATGCTTGGCAAAGTAGAGGGCCAGCCCCAAAGTGGAAGACCAGCAAGGAGATAGATTGTCCCAGTGCCTGCAAATATTAACAATTGCAAGGCTGAATATAGTGGGAAGTCTTTTATTCTCATTCAGTTGTACTTGTAAATCTGAACGGACTTGATATATACCTCTCACTGCCATCAGTTCAATACTGATTGATAGCAACCCCCTGTAGGTTTCTGGGACTGTAATGGTTTACTGCAGCAACAGCAAAAACAAGACAAATCCAAAATTTAGAAATATATTTATTATAAAGGTATTTCATTAATCTCTTAAACTTTTATATGGAAGGATGAGGTCATACAGAGAATGCAATGTCTCTGCATGGGGGAAGTGTGGCTCTCTGTGTATCTATTTAAGTAAATGAATTTATTGTACTGTATGTTTGTGGAAGGGGAGAAGTCAGAATGAGCAGTATCAGGATTGTCACATAATAACTCTGCCTTCTCAACAGAGAAGAATAGAGATCTCCATTTGTGATATTTATATTTTTTCTCTCTCTTCTTACCATCCATCCATCTATCATACATTTCTATCTATCACATATAGCTACCTGTAAATATCTACCTATTTATTTTTAGTGCATTTTGAAGAATTTTTTGTGTATACTGATAGAAAAATTTCATTTGAAAAGCACATCCATCAGTGGTGTCTGCAGCTTTATCAACATCCAGAACTTAATGTGCAGACTTTGTTGTTGCCGCTTGCCTTTCCTCACATCATTGGACAATTAGATTATCTGATGTGTTGTTAAAGTATTCATGAGCATAGAACT
The DNA here is from genome assembly GCF_000313985.2 of Echinops telfairi. Taxonomy (NCBI): domain Eukaryota; kingdom Metazoa; phylum Chordata; class Mammalia; order Afrosoricida; family Tenrecidae; genus Echinops; species Echinops telfairi. Next base: position 15,850,777 of record NW_022103908.1, on the reverse strand, counting down.
GTCTACCTGTGATTATGACAAATACCTGTCATGCTGTGCACTATCTAGAGAAGTGTTCAAATTTATTAAGAGGCCTGATGATCTCTTTTATAATTTATTTTGCTCTAGGCAAAGGCTGAGATGACAGAATTAAATACAAGATTACTCAAAAGCACTAGATTACCTCAGGAGCTATCATTAATGAAGGTCAAATAAAAAGAAGTACTTTTAAAGAATCTTACATATAAATTTCTATATAAGTAAAATTAGCAAAAATCATTTATTAATTCATTCAAGCCCATTCAAAGAACCACTGAGTGGTAATGTTTGCCATTCACTAAATTTGATACCAAGGCTTAATGACAAGCCATTTATCTTTCCTTCAGGTTTTATAGTTTGATTTGATGATAGTGTAGAGTTAAATGCAACCTAATATAAAAGTGTAGCAACTGCAAAAAGGGCCTAGGGCAGGTCATAGGATAGGGTGATAGTAAAAGTCTCAAAAGGAAAAGATTAAAACAAGTCTGAAGAGGTATTGTGTTAGTCTGGTTGACTAGAAAAACAAATCCAGAGAATTTTACATCAAAGATCCATTTTTCATGAAGAAAACATCCCAGCCCAGTCCAGGTCAAGTCTTTAAGTCTGACATTAGCCCATATCTGATACCAGTCCATAAATTCCTCTTCAAACTCATGCAACACATGCAATGACACCGAATGCAGGAAGACCACAGGCCAGTGGATGGAAAGTCTTATGGATCCAGTGGTGGTGGAAGCATCTTAGCACTGGCATGGGTCTCCATGTGGCTACTCCAGCTCTAGGGCTTTGGCACCATCAGCGTAGCTCCATGTGGCTCGTCAACAGGAATGTCTCACAGGGAGACAAGCAAAGAGTGTCTCTGGCCTCCAGTGAGCTATTTATCTCCTTCATGCCTCCAGAAGAAGTCAACAAGCTGTGTCCTGCTTGACAGGATTGACTCCACCCCTTGGCAAGTTGACAGGAGATTATGTAAATGCCACAGGTATAGAAGCATTCTATACTAATTCTGACTTGCCATGGATTGAGTTATGCATCCCCTAAATATTAGGAACTCGGCTAATACATGATTCCCAATGTTGCAGGTTACCTCCTTTTGGGTGGTCTGAGGTAACCACTTTGTAATATGTGTGTACATTCTAACCTCTATGTGTTAGTGAGGTAGGAGTGGAGTTAGCTGTATCTTGACTCACAGCTTAATGGAGGTATGAGTTAAATCCTATCTTTGCTTAGTTCACAACTCTTACTCAAGACAAGTTTGAATCACATCTTTTATATTTCAATAAAGAATAAAGTAGCCAGAGAGATGAGAAACCAGACTATCACTGTGATATTTAAGGTTTTGTGTCAACTTGGAAGGGTCAGAATTCTGGAATTTCAAAATAATCCAATTTCAGTATTTCTATTGTAATATTCTAGCTAAATTAAATATATATCATTTACAAACTACCAAATAGTTCAAAGAGCCTTATTCAATCAGTAAACTAAAAATAGTTCAGTCTGGCTGTAGTATAAAAATACATGTCCTCAAATTACACATTATCAGGAGATGTAGTAAGGATATTTAGAATCATTAGGCAACCAGTTCACATTTCCCCAGAGGTTCAAAAGGGTATAAATACTGGAGAAACGGGAGCCTGTTACCCAAGGACAGAGAGATATGAGGACAATAAAGCCCCAAATCAGTCAGCACATTCCAGCGCAGTCGAAGGCATAACTTACACGCTGACATGAACGTGAGGGTTGTACGTGAGATTACATTTTAGTTTGGCTTCAACCTTACTTCCCCCTTCTTCTCACTTCACATTTTCTTATTTTTTTATCCTCTGAAAGAATTTATTTAAGTAACTTGGCCATAGGTTTGTTTGCTCAGATTTGCTTTGAACAATCACTTTTAAGACATAGCCTTTCTTATTTGACCATCATTCCTCCTGAATTTCTAGATGCCTACTCATCCCACTCAGACTCTGCCAGCAAGTCAATTCTGACTCACAGGGAACATCTAGGACAGAGTAGAGCCTGCTCTTTGGGCTACTCGGATTTTAAATATTTACAGCAGCAGAAAACCTTATCTTTCTCATTGGAGGTGGATTTAAACCATGGATATTGCACTTACCAGCTCAGTGCATAGCCCACCAAGTCACCAGTACTCCTTTGCCTGCTCACAGGAATCTCTAAAGTGCTTGAGTTCCATTTTAACACAGACCTTTAGCATAAGATACCTCATGTTTCATACAATGCTTGAGTTTATGACTTATGTATAAAATTACATACATCTACATAAATACTTAAAATTTTGGCTCTACAGTAAATGTTTTCTCTATATGTCTCTGTATGTATGTATAAATATATGATTTACTTGTATTTTCAGGATTATTTTTCAACTGCAAATGACAGAAGACCAACTAAAACTATGTTTAAAACAAAGGATAATTTATTTCCACAAATATACCACATGTCTAAAGGGTCTATCCAGTCTTAGATATTGTTGAGTTCAGAAATGACTAATGACAATATAAATTGAACTTCCTCTTTCATGTTTCGGATATGTTTTCTTCACTTACTTTCATTTTCAAACCCTCTTTTCAATGAGAACATATTATGGAAGCAGAACATATTAAGCTTATATCTTCCTCAAAAACCTGGTTTCTAGCATTGCTATTAAAACAATTTAATTCCTTTGATGATCGTTTGTTGATGACCTATTTTTTTAAAGTCTTTGTTTCAGAAGCTTTGAGAATTTTCCCCTGATACCTTCTGTTCTTCCGTTTCACAGTGACTTGCCTTGTTATAAGTATTTCTTTTTTGTTTATTGTCCTAGATCCTCTGTGGACCCCTTTAGTCCAAAAACTTATATTAATCATTTTTATATCACGACTTTGATAATAATGCCACTTCCATTTTCTCTCTTTTCCTGAATTCTCAAACTTTTTAGCCAAATATTTTTATCTAATTACTTATCATTTCCATTATTCTTACACTATTTTCCAGCTGATAATTTCCAATTTATATTTCACTTATATTACCTATTTATTGCCATTTTTGCTTTTTAGTTCTAGAGACGTCTATTCTCTAAAAGTTCCCTAACAGTAATGTTACATTTTTCTTGTGTAACATCTCTTCTCTTTTTCAATAAATCTTAAACTTTCTTCTGATCCCTGCATTTCATCTGTTTCTCCCAATTCGTTTCTTTCATAGCATCTTGAAATAAGGAGCTCTAAGAAACACACCAATCTGCATGCATGGGTACAAATTGTTCATTGATGTATTTGCATTTTACTGAACAAATACAAATGGAGCTGTTTCACTGGGATACAGTGAAATGTCCCGACCTAGAAGTATTTCCTCGTTATTTCAGTGAGTTAATGCCCTCGTTATTTCAGTGAGTTAATGCCCTCCTTGAGGGCATGAGGATTCTGGGAACATCCTTGCTTTCTCCCTGGAGGTGGGCCACACTCTCTCTCTGCTTCACCTTCCTGTGGAGTAGTCACTCAGAGAGCCAGAGGAGCCACATGGAAACCTGTGCCAGCACTGGATGCTTCCCCCACCACTGAAGTCACATGAATTGCACACACCGGCTTGTGATCTTCGTGCATTCGTCATCATTGCATGTGCTGCGGGGGTCTGAAGAGGAATTGATGGATGAGTATTGGACATATTGGACTTATGGACTTGATCTGAACTGGGCTGGGAAGTTTTATTGATGCGTAATTATTTCTTGATATAAATCTCGCTCTTATGCATATGAGTGTCACTGGAATTTGTTTCTCTAGTCAACCTGGACTAACACAATATATTTCCAGACCTGGTCTCAGAAGTCACACAAGTCCAAAGTATTCTAAGATGGGCTATGATCCACATAGTCTGCAGTTCAAAACCAACAGCAGTTCAAAACCAACAGGAAGACTGGGTTTTCTACTCTTCTCAACAGTGACAGTCTCAGAAACTTAGATGGTTAAGTTCAGAGTTCAAAGTTCTAATAACATCTCTTTGTGACTGCTTTTGTTTCCTTCCTTTATGTCTTATCTTTGCACTCTTTCAATAGGGGGGGGGGTTTGAAATGGCTGTAGCATCATATTTAGTATTTATATTAAGTGGGAAAGAATTAATGAAACAAAATGGGAACTTTCAGATAAGTATTTGCTTTTAGCTTTTATCTAAATACTCCTGATTAATGATGCCTGTACATTCTGACTCACAGCCACTTTATACAACAGAGTGGCATTACTCCCAAGAGTTTGCTAGGCTTTAACTGTTTAAGGAAGAAGAACACCTCGCCTTTCTCCTGTGGGTTAGCTGATGGATTCAAACTACTGACCTTGTGGTTACTAGCCAAATGCATAATCCACTATATCACTAGTGCTCCTCTTTTATTTGAAGGTACTTAAATATCCATCCATGTTTGATCCATGTGGAAATTATCTCAGATGGAGATTTTTTTAGATTCATTACAAAAGGAGATCCTCAAATCTTAGTAAAACATTTTGATCTCAATGAGAAACAAAATTACCAAAGTTTACTTGAGTTGCCCCACTTTCCTCATACCTCCTTTAATTTATTGCTGTTTTTGCTAACTGAATGACACATTTTGTTCATATTTCATTAGTTTTCTAAAATTTTCTTTTCCTGTTTCAGAATTTCATTCAAAACATCACCTTACATTTACTCAATATGTCTCTTCAGCTTCCTCAATACTATCCTAGTTAGTTACACTTTCCTTAGTCTTTACTACTTTGACAATTTTTAGGAGAATTGGCCAACTATTGTGTAGAATGTCCCATAATTTAGGTTTCTATTTTTTTTGTTGTTATATGGTTAGACTGGAGTTATGTGGATTTTTTATTAATCATGTTATTGGGAGCTCTTACAGATATCATAACAATCTACAATATAATTGCATCAAGCATAATTATTCAATTGCTGCTACCATCAGTTTAAAAATGTTTCTTTCTTCTTGAACTCTGATATCTGCTCCCATTTATCCCCTCCCTCCCTACTGCACCCCTATGAAACCCAATTATTATAGCATATACTATTATTATTAATAATAATTATATATATTTGCTGTATCTTACACCATCCAATGTATTAGTTCACCTCCAATTCTGTTATCTGTTCCCCTCGAGTGTAGTTATACAGTCATCTTTGCTATCAGCTCCTCCTCACCCCTGCTTCTCCTCTTCCTGTACCCTCAAGGAATCCTTACTCCCCATTGCTGTTTCCGAACGGTTATCGATCTTGGCTTTTTTGTATCAAACTATCTTAATTATAAAAATGAACCTATGAAGATCTAACCCCATTAATGAAGTAAAACAATCACCATAATAGCAAAGGGAGCAATATTAATGAACTAGAGAATAGTTTTCTGTTTCATCAGTGCTATACCACACCCTGGATATATCACCCCTGTACAATTATCATACGGGTTTAGTTGGGGATCTCCACTTTGTCCACAATCCTTCATGTCAATTTGATTGCTTGTTTTTTAAATTCTAATACCTATTCCCAATGACACCTCATAATCATACAGCTATTGTGTTTATTCTATGTGGGCTTTCTTGTTTCCCTGCTAGATGACCGTGTATTTAATTCAAGCCATTAAGACTCCAGACACTATATCTTTTAACACCCAGGTACCATCAGCTTTCTTCACCCTATTTGATTTTGCACCCATTTTGTCTTCAGTTATCTTGTCAAGAAGGTAAGTGTCCTACAGTGCCACATTATTAGAACAAAAGATTCTTGTACTGAGGGAAGATTTAAGTAGAGACCCAAAGTCCATCTGCTTCATTCCTTGTTGCTGTTGTGTGTGTGTGTGTGCGTGTGCAGACAAATACACCTATCTTTGTATATTTATATATTTAAATATACATTTATATTTATATATTATGCTTTTCTTTCTTTTATTTTTTCTTACCTCTTGCCCTACTATCATGTTCACTCATCGTTCACCTCTCAGTAAGTCCTCTCAGATACATTTCAATTGATCAGACATGACCAGGAATGGTCCCCATCGTACCTGTCATTTTTAGATCCCTTTGCTATTCCCTCTCCCTGTTGTTATTGGTTCACCGCTCCCCTCCCCCTGCTTCCTGACCTCCCATAACCATTGGTCCCGTAACTATTTCCTTGCCTTTTTTATATAGATAGACATCAAAAGGAAAAAAAGATAAAAGAAAGACCATTCAAATAGTTTCAAGTCTAACTGTTACCCTAAACCAGAAGAGATGAATACCTCTGTGTTAAATAGCGAGCAGGCCCTGTTATAATGCATCAGCCCAATCCCCTTTTCTTTCAGGGTTCCATACCCTGGGACCCACTTATCTAACCACTTCTACCCTTTAAGTCCTCAGCATTCGTGACTTACAGGTGTGCTCTTCCTGCAGTCATGAAGAGAGCAGTCTATGCCCCCACCTACCCTGTTACACCTTCAGACTTTCAGTGTGGCCCCTTGTGAATAGCCCCCAACCAGTTTAGCTTAATTGCCCAGAGCTGTTCCCTGAGTCAGAAGTCTACCATTAGGATACCTCAGGGACTTCATAGCTTTGATCTCATTGCTGGTCTATTGCACTCCCCTCTTGGTTGCCCCATGTGGGCCGGTCAGACCAGCCTCTCTCCTGGAACTTTATCTTCAGTGCTATCCTCTGTAGCACTGTCATCTAGGCAAGGGAAATCATGTCTCAAGCTAAGGCTGGCCCTACAGGCCTCTCTGAGAACCAGCTGATCTGAGCAAGAATGTCGTCCTCAAGGATTGGCACATCACAATGAATTCTACTCCCTCTGTCCCTTTCCTGTGGAGACATAAACAATATCTCCTCTTGGGTGGATTAGTGCCCTGGGCCCACACTGTCGTCTTCTTTCCTTCCCCCCACCCCTGGGGGTCATAAAGGCATATGAAGTTGGGGGGCTTCGTGTGTGTCTTTCAGTACAGGTGATATCTGTATCCTTTTCATTTTTTTCTTCTTTCTTTTTTTTTTGGATGATATATACATCATTGGGTTTTGTCTGGCTCTTGCCAAAGTGTCCGGTACTCAGTCCAGAAATTGTGCAATATGTGCATTTTCCCTTATGTCCGTTCTACATTTGAACTTACCTCAGTGGACTCAAATTGACTTGTCCTTTTGTGCTTGGCTAACTTAACTCAGTATAATATACTTCAACTCTTTCATTGAGACTAGGTGCATCACTATTTTTAGGGATGTGTAGTACTCCACTGTGTGTATATACCAGAGATTTTAATCCATCTATTGATGGAAATTTAGGCTGTTTCTAATCTTTGTTATTGTGAACTGCATAGCAGTGAACATTGGACTGCAGATATCTGGTTGTGGTCTGTTTCTTACTTCTTCTGGGGATATTCCCAGTAGTGGAATTGCTGGATCATAATGGAACTTGATTTCCATCTATTTTAGGTATCGCCAAATTGCTTTTCACAGTGGCTGTTCAGATCTAAAAGACCAACAACAGTGTATGAGTGTGCCTATCTCACCACACCCCTCCAACATTTGTTGTTTCCTGATTTTTTGAATAGGGCTATCTTTGTGGATGTTAGGTGGTATCTCATAGTTGTTATAATTTGCCTGGTTAATGATGGCGTACATTTTCTCATGTGTTTTGGCCATTCTGGCTTCTTCCCCTGTCAATCTTCTGTTCAAGCCTCTTGCCCACCTCCTCAGTGGACAATTCAATTTTTCTTATTGGAAGCTTGCAGGATTCTGTAGATTTTAGTAATAGGCTCTTTGTCTTATGTGCCTTTGCGAAATACCTTTCCCCAGTCTGTGGACTCTCATAATATTCTCTTCATGAAGTCATCCAATGTACACAGTGTTTTGACTTTAAAATGTGCCACTTGTCTATTTTATCTTACTCTGAATGTGTAGCTTTCCTTATTTCTGATAGCCCATATATTAAGTGAGCTGAAGTTCTTAGCTTTGTCCCATTTTTCTCATTGATGATCCTGATTATTTGAGGTTTTATCTTGAGGTTTGTGATATACCATGAATTTGTTCTTGTGTATGGAGTAAGGCAAGAGTCTTGTTTCATTTTTCTTCACATAGATATCCAGTTTTTCCAGCACCATTTGTAAAAAAGGGCATTGCTTCCCATTTGGGGCCTTACTGAAGATCAACTGTTTGTATGCTGCTGATTTTATTGCTGGATATTCTCTTCCTATCCATTGATCTGTGTACCTATCATTATAACAGCACCATGGTGTTTTGTAAACTGTGGTTGTATAATAAGTTTTAAAGTCAAGTAATGAAAACCCTCCCACTTTATTCTTCTTCTTGATGGGTTCTTTGCTAACTGTGGCTTCTTCCCTTTGATAGTCAGTTTTTCCATTTCTTTGAAAAAAGATACTGGTATTTGTATTGAGAATGCATTGAATTTACATGAGGGGGTAGCCCTCCACTTCCCACCTCCCCCCCCAAAAAAAAAAAAACAGGAAAAAGGTTCACTGGGTGGAGCTTTCATAGCGTGCATTTAACCTGCTAGGCAATCATCGAGCAACTTGCTTTGAGTGAGTGCCTCCAGTGGTGTCAGCTGGGGTGTCTCTCTCTGGTCACAGTGAATGTTTTCATTAAATCAGTTTCACTTGAATGTGGGGAACCAACCTCCCCACCCCACACTGAATGGGTCTAAGGGACCGTTGTGTAATTAAAGACCATTGTGTAATTAAAGAGATAGTAGATAAGATAAAACATGTAAGGGCTCACCTCCTCATTCATGACTTCAGGAGCCAGGTGGGAGCAGAGAGATTGAGTAATGTAATCTCACAAGTTTATATAATCTGAGACACACAGGAAGGGCTTATACAGCAGGCATTTTGTAATAGGAGAGGCACGAGCTATGGGAGCACACCCAATAGGAAAGGAAGCACTAGAGGCATGCATGTGACAGGAACGTACATACATAACAAGATGTGTGGACTTTCGAATCAAGTTGGCAGCCTAACCTTGGTCAACTGAGTTGGCTTGACCTTAGGTGTCTTTGAACTCTTCTTCAGGGAAACAATTTATTATCCTTGTCAAATGGGAGTGGCTTCTACTTAGGGTGGGACAGACACTATATTCTGATTGCCTTAGATGCCTTAGATGGCAAGTTTATAGTCGGTGATCATGCATTTGCACCTTAAATATGGCATTATTATGGGGGGACATCATGGGACATAACTTTACTTAGGAGAATGTGAGTGGGGCACAACTACAACCCACGGACATGAAGCTTTCCTCAATGGGAGCCTTGGCCTCCAGACTCCTTAGTGCATGAATGTTGAGAATTTGCCCACATACACGCTCTTCCTTGTTCTATTTCCCACACTGGAACCTCATTTTTTATGATGGCCAATTTAAGAGAAGAATATGTGGCTGTGAAATGTTGTCTCTTGTTCTGGAAAAAATGTCAGAAACTGTTGTGAATTTGAATGTAGCTTACAAGACCAGCACTATGGGAAAAACTCAAGTGGTCAAGTAGTGTTCTCATTTCAAAATAAGGTGAAATGTAGATTGATGACATTGTTTTGAATGTCTGTCAACTTCCCAAATGGACAAAGATGTCAACAAAATTTTAAAAATCGTGCACTTGTGCTCAAAGACCAGTGATGGACCAGTGAAAAGATGGGGAAGTTATCGGCACTATCTTGGAGGTCAGTTCAGTGAATTTTAATGGAAATTGGGAAGAAGAAGGGTCACTGTGAAATTTGTGCCTTGGGTTCTGACAGACTATGAAAAAGAGTGTCAAGTAGAAACATGCTGTTTTTTAAAAAGAAAAGCCCCAAAGAGACCCAGAGTTTTTCCCTAAGGTCGTTACTAGTGACAAGACATGGTGCTATTTATACAACCCCAAAATAAATATCAATTAAGCCAGTGGAAGACACAATCATCATCTTTCTCAAACAAAATTCGCCAAGTGAAATCAAAGATTGATATGATGCTCATTCGGCCTTTGGTTGTGAGAAGGATAATGCATTTGTTCCACCAGGACAGACTGTTAATCAAACTTTCTATTTAGAGTTTCTGAAAAGATTACTTAACAATGTATGACAAAAAAAAAAAGGCCTGATTATGGCAGATAGGAGACTGTTTTTTTTCCCACTAAGGGAATGCACCTGCTCATGTAGCCATATCAGTACATCAGTTTGGGGCCAAAACAGGATGCCTCTCTTGTCCCAACCACTTTACTCACCTGCTCTCTTTCTGTGCAACTCCTTTTTTTTCCATAAATGATGAGGAACATGAAAGGACAGCAATTTTACCACATAGAAGAGGTGAAGGACAAAAAGAAGGAGGTGTTGTCAGCCATCCCAACAGATGATTTTGAACGATGTTTCCAAAATGGAATCAGAGATTTTATAAATGTATTACGTATAATGAAGAGTATTTTGAAGGTGATTGTTTGGTTAAAAAAAATTAAAGACATACCTTTGGGGGAAATAATTCCTTCTTTTAAAAAAATTTTTTTGAGTAGCCCCTCATATAGTGCCTTAGGTAGCCCCTCATATAGTGCCTTAGGTAGGATTGTTTTCTTTACAATATTGAGTTTTCCAAATCATGAGCATGGGATATTCTTCCGTTTCTGTAAGTCCTTTTTTGTTTCTCATAATAATGTTCTGTAGTATTCATCATATAGTTCTTTTGGGTTTTTTTGCTTAGGTATTTCCCTAGATAAGTCTATTTATTCTTAGCTATTGTGAAGGATACAGCCTTCTTGATCTCTTTTTATGTAATACCCTGTTATCTATAGCAATCCAATTGACATCTACTTGTTGATCTTGTATCCTGCCACTCTATCAATCTTTCAATAATTCTATTGTGGAGTCTTTGGGGTTCTCAATATATACAATCATATCATTGGCAAATAGCTATACTTTCACTTCTACTTTCCCCAGATGAATACCTTTGATGTCCTTCTGTTGCCTTGCTTTATTAGCTAGCACCTCCAAGACGATGTTGAATAAAAGTGGGGACATGGAGTGAGATAGTTTACTGTGCTAACCTGGCCGATAAACACATGTGGGGTTAATTTAAGGGCAGAGAGATAAATGGTTCAGTGAGACTCGCCTTTCTAGTTCTCGGGTCTCTTGCTTTGTGATGGTCGGACAAGGGTACAGCTGCCTTAGCCAGTTCCCTGCTTTAGCTGGCAAGGCTCACTTCCT
>NW_022103908.1:15831962-15833717 GCF_000313985.2 Echinops telfairi | reverse complement strand
AATAGTGTGGCGAAGCAGGTCTTGAAGGAACCTCAAATTACAGTGACACAGTCCACGGGTTAGGTGTCCCATAGGTAGTGTAGCTTGTAAACTGAGGCACAAAACAAGCAAGGCATCCTCACACTAGTCCAATGATCAAAGAGCAAGAGACAAGAAAGGCAATGCTTTCTGTACCATTTATCTCTCCAACCTTCAATTAAACCCACATGTGTTCATTGGCCATGTTGGCACAATAAATCTACCTATCGCATCTCTCTTTCTTCATATGCGCATTTATTGTTATCAAACATCCTCTGTAGCAGTTACATAATCTCCAGTCAATTTGAGTGAAAGGGTGGAATGTAGCCTGCCCATCAAATTACAGCCTGAGTGATCCCTCCTTGTGGATGTGGGCTCCTGAGGATTCTGGAAACTCCTGTTTCCTCTCTGATGGTAGGACACACTCTCTCTCTGCTGTACCTTCCTGTTGACAAGCCATATTTAGCCATGTGGAGCTCCATACCAGCGCTGAGATGCCTCCACCACTACTGGATCCACCACTGGATCCACCACTGACCTGTGACCTTCCTGCATTTGGCATCATTGCATGTGCTGTGTGAGTCTAAAGAGAAATTTGTGGACTAGTAGTGGACATATGAGCTAATATCGTATTTATGGATTTGATCTGGATTGGGATGTTTTCTTAATGTGCTCTTTGATATAAATCTCTCTCCTATACACATATGAGTGTGTCTGGATTTGTTTCCCATCTCAACCCAGACTAACTCATCCTTTGATAAGGTCCTTTGCTGTATCCCATAGGTTTTGGTATGTTGTATTCACATTCTTATTAGTTTTCAGAAACTTCCAAATTCTATCTCTCATTTGGGCCAGTTCCTTTTTGAAGAAGGAGGTTATTTACCCTAGTATTTACCCAAGTATTTACCCTACCCACCCACCCCGCCTTTTTAAAATATGTTGTTGATATCCAGCGTTATGGCATAGTGGTCTGAGAAGGAAGACTGAGTGCCATGTATATGTTCAAATTTACTGAAGCTTGACCAATATCTCATTGTGTCTATTTTCAAATACCTGCCATGTGCACTTGTAAAGAATGTGAATTTTTTGGCAGTTGGGTGTGCAGATCTGAATATATCTATCAAGTTGAGTTGTCCAATTGCACAGTTTATTTCTCTAGTCTCGTTGTTGAGTTTTTCCCCACTGATCTGTCTTTCTTAGAGAGCAGTGCATTGCAGTCTCCTACTATGATTGTTGATCCTGTAATTACTTTTTATTTCTTTTGAAGGATTTGCTGAATTTTGTCAATCTCTCATTGGGCATTTGTTTATTTATTATGCTCACAGGCGTTTGGTCTACTTGTCCCTTATGCATTATATAACGCCAATTCTTGTTGTTAGTTTTTCCTACCTTGAGATCAATTTTTTTCAGAGATTAGGAAGGATTACCACTCCTGCTTTTTAAAAAATGCCATTAGCTTGATATAATTTTCACCAGGCTTTTATACTCAACTGTTTTTGTCTGTGACTTTGAGATGTCTCTTGCAGACAACAGATTAATGGGTTTTGTTTCTAATCCATTCTGCTATTCTTTGTATTTTAATGTGTGAATTCATACCATTGAATTTCAGTGTTATTACATCCATCTGTGGATTGTTTGGTCTCATCTTGTAATATTTGTGTTAAATATTTTCCTACCTTCTTCCTTAGCATTGTGTTGTGTATGTCTGTGGAGATTTGTTCTTGCCTTATTTTCACC
>NW_022103908.1:15815133-15830506 GCF_000313985.2 Echinops telfairi | reverse complement strand
AGCTCTGACATGCATATGTTGGGGAAAGGTAGTTCAACTCTGGGGATAAGGTTGGTCCATGAGCCAAAGCAGAGGCCTGAGGTGCTGCAAGGTTTGATCACATGTCCCAGAGCATTTACTTAGCCTTCCAATCCTCAAACCCAGCGATTACCACAGAGCTCCCAATGCAGACACCCTTACCTCAGCACCAATTTCCCTGAAGTCTGTGGGGATTATTTTTGTTTGTTTGTTTGTTTGTTTTTGAGGAATATCAAGTAGATGACATGTCACTCTCAAATGATCATAATAAGGTACCTATTTCCAAATGACCTTTCACTGTTGATCTTATTCTTGATCACCTGGCGAAGGTTGAGTTTGCAAAGTATCTCCATTATTTGCTTCCTTTAAAATATCTTCCAGCTTTCCATATTAAGCTCTTTGGAAAGAAATTACTAATTACAGCCCATGATCAAAATTGAAAAGCCAAGTTCTACTTCCATGAGAGAGATGTATGTATAGAATATATTTTAAATTCTCCTATATCTGTCCCTTCTTCCACATTCATTCATTCATTTGATCAAAGATGTGGAAACACATATTCATGTGTCTGGGAGGATCAATATGGACTCTAGGGTTTAATACTATACTATTTAGTTGTTATTCAAGTAAATAGCTCCAGCTTTGATCTCTGGACATTATAAGTTTGTGCTTTTTGTCCATTTGACTTCTTCTCATATTTTTTGCTCTTTTTTGTTATTTATTATTATTATTTTGCCATTCTAAATGTCTATACCATTTTTTCTTACTCTCCACCTTAGCATAATACTTACCCAGATTACTTTTATTGGTGAAGTGTTTGGGATAATATATGTTTAGTGCTGCGTTTTCATTACTATTGAGGGGTATTGCCTATACTCCAAATCAGTGGGCAAAGTAGGGAATAGGCTATATATTACTAAACCACATAGCCACTTATGATATATAACATTTTTATTATATCTAGTCATCTCTATGTATGTTAAGCTAAGCAAAATTTCAACCAATATCTTCAACCCTATTCCTACCCAAAATTGGGTCGACATTAGCTTTGCAGAAGATAATCTGAATACAGGATCATGATTGAAAACTTCCCTTTGATCAAATAAGATAAATTAACCTTTCCTGAATTTTAAGATTCTTCCACAGGAAAAATGTGATTTTGAGTTTTCTTTTAGGGATACATTTGTCATTTTCATTTCACTTTTCTTGTGTGCATGCTTTGTTCTAATTTAGGTATCTCTGATTTTTTTTAAATACTGTAATAATGGGTAATTTAGTTGCAATTAATTTCAGTATTTATCATGTCATCATGGGTTATGTTTGATGTGATGTCGGTGGTACGAAACTGATTAAGATTATTAATATTTTATGAGTTGATACCCAAGCAACACAGTATATTACAACTGTTTTTTAAAATCAGTGTCTCTTGCAAAATTTAACTTTCATACCAATAAACCTGGCAATAAACCTAGGATAGTGTTTCTAAGAGACAAAGATGGCAAGACTTTGTCTTAGATTGGACATATTGTCAGAAGAGACCAATCCCTGGAGAAAGACATCATGCTTGGTAAAGTAGAGGGACAGAGAAAAGGAGGAAGGTCCTCAAAGAGATGGATTGACACAGTGACTGCACCAGTGGTTTCAGTTGTATGACAGATTGTGAAGATGGTGAACAACAGTGCAATGTTCATTCTATTGTGTAATGAAACACTGGGTCGTTATAGGGAAAAACCAGCTCTATGGCACTTAACAACAACAGCAGTAAACCACATGAAAAGTTGGGTCTTTATACACAGTATTTAAAGCTGTTTTGTTACTTATAACTGAAGCACCTTCCAATACAACACAAATCAAAGCCAAAAACATGATTTATGATAAGTAACATTAACTGCTTTAACTATAGTGATGCTACTGAAGGGGAAACCACAATTACTATTCTTTTATCTATACCTTGCCAAACTTTTTCCCTGAAATTAGAGGGGAAAAAAATTCTTTGGACTAACCCTTAAAATTGTATTAAAGTGAAAATCCACAAAAATTGTGTTATCTGGATGTTAATACATACTATTGAATGACAGAGTTGTGGATATTTTATAGCATTGTTCTTTAGAATATCTAGTATAACAAAGACATTAACCATATAAAATATTAACTGTTAATAGGAAAAGGACGCTTGTTGGCATAGTGGTTCTGCCTTGGGCTGCTAACCACAATGCAACCAATTCTAAACCCCCAGTGCCTCTCTGCAGGAGTTCAAATCCTGTAAATATTAAGAGTAGGAGAGGAATAGGTTCAGTTTATAGTTTCAGATCAAGCAAATTTGCATCTCCTTTCCCCAACATACCTAACATATAATAATAGGGGGAAAAAAACATATTATTCTTTTTTTTTTACTTTTTTAAAAATTTTTAAACATTGTATTAGGGGCTCATACAACTGTTATCGCAATCCATACACACATCAATTGTGTAAAGCGCATTTGTACATCATTCTCAAAACATTTTCTCTCCACTTAAACCCCCGATATTAGGTCCTCATTTTTCCCCTTCCTCCCCGCTACCCCCTCCCTCATGAGCCCTTGATAGTTTATAAATTGGTATTTTGTCATATCTTGCCCTCTCTTATTCTATATAAATGTAATTGTTATTTCCATTTAATATGATGGCCATTAGGATTAAATTTGAAAATATGTGTAAATCACACTAGTCACAGCCAAGAATTAAGATTACTCAGTCCTGACAGTGAACAAGGGATGCATCCTAGATAGATCTAATAATTTCAGAACACATAAAGCATCCTTTTAAAGGAACTTTATTGTTTTATCCTACTTCTGTTTAATTGTTTATGTCTTTGACTGGTTCAGTCATTTCATACCTGCTAAATAAAAGGTGCGTGTAGAAAAGATGTGGTGACTTAATTTCTTAATTTCAAAAGACTACTATTGAAAACCTTGTGGAGCATAGTTCTACTCCTCTGATACACATAGTGTCATCATCATATATCAGAATCATATTTCAATATAAAAAAAGAAAAAGATTTACCTTTGTACTGACTCAGACAAAAGGAGCTGTGGTGTCATGGTGAGTTGCAAGTTGGGCTGCTACCCTAAAGTCAACATCCAAATTCAGCCTCTTCTCTGGGTAGAGATAAGGCTTTCTGTACACGTGAAGATCTACTGTCTCAGAAACCAAAAAGGGCAGTCAGTTCTCGCTCACTTTGATACAAAGTGACTTTGTATCAAAGTCAGTTCTCGCTCACTTTGATACAAACTCTCTATGACAGAGAGTTCTGGACCCAAAGAATACACCAGGTTCAGGTTAGTTGTTGCTGTAGACCCAAGTATAGGTGTCATAAAGACACGCTGAATATCAAATATAGGTCCATGAACTATTGTTACTTTACATTTTTGAATCCAATTCCCTGCTATTAAGACAAAACCTCAAAAAAAGTAATAAAATAATATAATTCAGAATCATTATGGGCAATATAACCGTCTAATTTTCCATTTTCCAATCCAATAAGCATAAAGATGAAATTCTATGCACACACAAACATTTCTTTTAGTAAGCTAACGATTAGAAATATCATGGTCAAAAGTCATAGTCACATATAATAAATCTTTCTCTGAGGTAATCATTTAGATTTTCTTCAGTATTCTGTAATCCAAAAATTTAATATTTTCAAAATTTTTAATTTCTTATAATTTATAAAGCAATATTAAACAAAATCCTAAAAAATGTACACATTTATGTTATCATACTAATGTGACTTTTAAAAAAATTATATGTACCCCTTCAAATATTTAATCCATAACATTTGTATTAAGATAAGATTTTTATTCTCATCTATTAGGAAGACATACTTTAACTATGCTTGAGATTATTTGTTTTAGAAATTATACAATTGTGTGCATGTACAAAAATAGCACTGTATGCATGAGCATCCATTTGCTTCATTGATTTTTTGCAGTACACATCACATCATGATGCTATGCCCCAAATGTTTGCAGGTGCAAATATTTAAAAGATCACAATGACAAGAATTTGATCATAATCAGTTACTCACAGCTGCAACTGATTATACTGTTAGCCCCTCATTTATAACGTTCCTAAAGAGCTAAGAGCATAAGAAGACTTCTGTGATAATGATGTAACAATACAAACACATTTAGATAATGCTGACATTTTGAATAGTTTCTTTACATGGATAATTTCATTTGATTTATTAAAAATTATGCCTTTGGAAATATTGCCTTCATCTTATCTCTGGTTAACTGTTTCTAGTCCTCGGTTTTTTCCATGATCCTCAAATTGTCGTCTCCTTTCTGAATCACACTGCTGCCCAGCCAGTGAACCTTTGTGAAGTCCGTCCTTTTACCTCAGGATTCAGACTTGCTCCTAAATGTGTCCTCTCATAATCAGAAGTTCTTCTGAACGTCTCACTTCTTTTATCAATATTCCTTTTGAATTCACTGCTCAGCTTCCCTTTACCATCTAAAGGAAGTCTTTTATTGTGTGATAATGTGTATCAACTAAATGTAAATTACCATATACCCTAATTCTCTTAGAAATATTAGCAACTTTTGGGATGCAGTTCAGTATGAACTAATCTCATTATAGTTACACATGCACACACACGTTCCTAGATTACTTTTTACCTCAGAAGAGATGTGTTCTTCTTTCTTCATGGCATCCTATACATTTTTTGTTTGTTTCAACAAGTTGGTTTGCAATCCTCATGGTCTGCAGTTCGAAACCACCAACAGCTCTGCAGAAGAAGGACTGGGTTTTCTACTCCATGTACAGTTTCAGTCTCCAAAACCCACTGGGAAATCCAATGAGTCAGTATTGACTAGATGCCAGTGACAGAGTTAGTTTTTTTCTTTTCTTTTTTTCAGTATGATTAGTATTAATATGCATTTCTTTTTCTGCTAAAATTACAGAATGTCTGTCCAATTATATATAGATATGTAACAAAGCACTACAAAGTTTAAAAATATAATCCTTTTATTATTTGTAATCAAGGGATTAGCTGTTTGGACTGGGCTCAGTATGGAGATTCTTTTGTTTGGTCACTCTTAAAGATAACTTATGTGACTTTACTCATCATTTGAGGCTGAAGGAATTATTATGGACTCATTCATGTGTCTGGGTTTGGTCCTAGCTGTCCAGTGTCCATGTGCTTCAGCATGCCAGCACACACTTCCTTATGGATTATAGAAGAGTCCCAGCCAGTAGCATAAGAAGAATGGCTTCACAATGAAAGTGTATCTGTTAACCTCAATTTTCATTCTATTTACAAATATCTCATTGGTTTAAGAAAATAACATCACCAAGTACCAATATAAAATAGAATATGTTAGGACACAATTGTAAAGACAGTAGTTGATGCTATTAACATATTCATTTTCGATAATTCATTCACATTTTCAGATGGCTTTTGTAGGTGACATCCATAAAGGAGAAAATCGGCAGATTATTTTTCCCCTAAATATGGCAGGTAGCAGTCCTTCATTTGGAGAATTTAACAAAATCTAAAATATTAAATTGAGGGGTACCTGTCAAAGGGAACTGTGAAACACTGAACAGTAACTTAGATTACATTTTATCTGGTTTACACACATTTATCACAGACATAGCATTGGGCAATTAAACCAAAATGTCCATTTGGAACTGCATAAAAAAAAATCCATAGATGTTGTATCAGCTGGCATGATATCAAGTTATGATTATTCATTTCATGGTAGAGAAAGCATTCCTGGTGTGATCCAAACTCTCTTTTCTTTCACTTACGAAGAGGTTTTAAAGTACTACCAAGAGCTAGCGTAAGCATAGCCCTCTGTATCAGTTATCTGGTGCTGCTGGGGCACAAAAAGTACAGGGAGGTCGCTTTAACAATCGGAAGTTTATTTTCACACAGTTTAGTAAGTCAACTTAGGATGCTGGCTGTCAGAGAAGGTTTTACACTAGTTTAGAGGGAACTCTGTCTCAGTTTCACTAGCATCCTTCTCAGAATTACGTGTAGAACTCCATGCAATCTCTATCTGCTCTTATTCTATGCTTCATACTGCTGTGTGAATCTGCTCTTTTCATGTTTCAAAGG
Source organism: Echinops telfairi (assembly GCF_000313985.2). Taxonomy (NCBI): domain Eukaryota; kingdom Metazoa; phylum Chordata; class Mammalia; order Afrosoricida; family Tenrecidae; genus Echinops; species Echinops telfairi. Next base: position 15,824,386 of record NW_022103908.1, on the reverse strand, counting down.
TGATGGAATTTGACTGGTGTAGCCTCATTAACGTAGCAAAGTAACCCTATCCCCATGGAGCGGATTTCAACAGCGACACTATAAGATAGAGTACAAACACAACTCCACCAGAGAGTTTTCAAAACTGTGAAGTTTTGCTGAAGTAGACTACATCCTTTACACATGGAATAGTTGATGGGTTTGAACTGCCGACCTTTGAGACAGCAACAAGCCCTTGGCCATTGTGCTTCCAAAAGTCTATCTCACAAATATGGGAGTTAGTGCTTATAACACCTATATCTAAGGACAAAAGTTAATCTCTTACACGTGTCTAGGTGATTTTTACCTAAACATTTTCATTTTACACTGAGTCAGAATCCCTTATGGCAATGAGTTTGAGTTTTTTAGCTCACTATTAAAATCATTTTTAAACACTCATGCTAGTACTTATACATTTATAGATAAATTGTATCCAAATCAATAACATACTAATATATTTTAAACATTATAAAACCCACTCAGAAACATAGACTGAAATAAAATATTAATAGTACTTACAATATTTTCTTTATATACTGCACAGGATTGACATGACCAGACACCACATTTGAGGAACACTGTCCTAAATCTCTACTTTTTCTCATTTATAATGTCAGTCAGTGATCCCAATATAAAGTTTTATTTGCATATATTATTATATGAGAAAGTATTTTTCTATAGAATCATTATTCTTTTTGTTTGTTTGTTTGTTTATGTTGCTAAAAAAGAATTTATTACAGCAAGATCTAAATAACCCAGAATTGTTTTTTGTTTTGTTTTAAATCTGGGGCTCTTACAACTATTATCATAATCCATACATATAACCATTTTGTCAAAGACATCTTTACATATGTTGTCATCATCTTTTTCAAAACATTTTCTTTCTACTTGAGACCCTGGTATCAACTACTCATTTTCTCCCTCCCTTGCCATGCCCCCTTGATAATTTATAACTTATTCTTTTTTGTTTTCATGTTTTACATGGACTTCTGTCTCATTTCATCCACTTTTCTGCTGGTCTTAAAGGTTTGAAGATAAACAAGCAGCCATCTAGCTGATAATCAACAAAGCCCAAATGGAAGAAATACACCAGACTGTGTGATCATGAGGTGTCAATGGGATCAGGTATCTGGCATCAAAGACCCAAAACAAAACATACAAAAAGCATATCAATAGGAATGAGGGGGAGAGCAGAGTGGAGTCCCAAAGCCCATCAGTAGTCAACTGGACACCCCCTGTCTGGATGGCCACAAAGAAGAAAAGAGCCGATCAGTGTTCAATATAGCACCGATGAAACACACAACTTCCTCTAGTTCTTTAATGCTTCTCCTCCGTCACTACCATGATCCCAATTCTATCTTACCAATCTGACTAGACCAAAACATGTATACTGGTACAGCTAAGAACTCAAAACACAGGGAATCCAGAACAGATGAATCCCTCAGAATGAATAAGGGGAGCAATGATCCCAGGAGGGTAAGGGTAGGGGTGGAGTAAGGATGAATCAATCACAAAAATCGATGTATGGCCACCATCCCCTGGGGATGGACAAACAGCAGAATCATTATTCTTTTGTGAAACGTTTATATAGCAGGGAAAACCTATTTCTTTCAGGTGGCCGAGCTATATGTGAATCTTGGTACTCATGTTGTGATCTTACAGATGAACTCTAATCTATATTTTTCTCATTATCAAACAATTGTGGCAAAAGTCTCATAAGTACATTTATCACTATTGTAGTGTTTCCTTTAATATGTTTATAAGTCAAATTACCCATTTAAGTATGTGTCAGAATGTCTATTTTAAAATCATAAGGATGTTGAGTTCTTGCAATTTATTTCTTGATGACAAAAAAGTATATTTTCAGATACACATAAAACATAAATGATGTTGAATATAGCTTTATAACTTTGATTAATCCATAGGATTCCAAAGACTAATAAAGAAACACCTTCCATATTAAATTAACTGTATTTCACACATGTAGCAAGGTGTTATTTGAATATGTGTTTTTTAATGATATTTAAAAATATGGCATTTGCTACATTTCAAATATTTACCCCTCAGAGACTTTGATGCAGTGAGATAATTTCAACATTTTTTCTGATTTTCAAAAGTAAAAAAAAAGTAAAAGGACTAGTCCAGTCTTTAAAGTAGCTTTATTTTTAACGTGAGTAGTCTCTTCAATTTAATTCTATACTAAAGGATGAGCAGATGCATATTTTAAAACAAAATATGCTGCATACCATAGTCTAGATCAGCGGTTCTCAACCTGTGGGTCGCGACCTCTTGGGGATCGAACGACCCTTTCACAGGGGTGACCCAAGTCATAACAGTGGCAAAATTACAGTTATGAAGTAGCAATGAAAATAATGGTATGGTTGGTGGGCCACCCCAACATGAGGAACTATATTAAAGGGTCGTGACATTAGGAAGGTTGAGAACCACTGGTCTAGATTCTGGAAATTTTGTTTTAAATGAAAACATACAGGGCTGAACAATTGTATAGTATTTCTTAAATTACCTTGGTAGAAATGATTGAATGCTGAGTAGATTATTTGAATAAGTGTCTATCCTGTGAAAGGTTTTTGTTTTTGTTTTGTGACAGTGTGGGATCATACGGTTGGGAATTTAGCCTGTCAAACAGGTTGCAGCTTGATGACCTCCTTTAGAGGTGCAGCTGAGGTAAATACCTCTCTGGAGGCTCCCCCCCCCCCCCCCAACACACACACCTCTCTACCTCCACCTTCCTGTTGATGAGCCATGCTAAGACCTGCACAAACCCTGTGATGCGGCCACTGCCATCGGAGCCACACAACTCTGCATCCTTTTCACAATTTTTTAAATGTTTAAGCCATTATTTGAGACACTATATCAATCAGTCCCCCCCTCCTCCTCCACAGAGGAGAGCCCATACGCAGAGTCCCACTACCACCAATTAGGCAGTGGAGTTTCCCACATTTGGGGAAATCGCAGAGGTCAACACACTCAGAGTGCAAAGGATAAGTCTCTCCCTGGGAAAACCACCTTCATGATCATGGTATCTCCCCTGCCAGGTAAGTATGTCGATCAGTCTTATGAAAGGTCTTCATTTTTTCACTGATGCTCTACCAAGTATGATGTCCTTTTCCTCTCTACACTTCTAAGGGATATCTGGCTGTAGTTCCTCCACTGCACTTTTTTTTTTCTTGTGGAAGTATACAGTGTATATTTCCAATATTCCTTGTTAAGGTAGTTAGTTTATTGTGCCAACCTGGCCGATAAACACATGTGGGGTTAATTGAAGGGCGGAGGAAAAAATGGCTCAGTGAGCCTCGCCTTTCTAGTTCTCAGGTCTCTGGCTTTGTGATGGTCACACCAGGGTGCAGCTGCCTTAGCTAGTTCCCTGCTTCAACTGACAAGGCTCACTTCCTGCAAAAGATCCCAGAGGAGAAGCCCCATGGACCTGCCCCGATGCAGCTCTGGGTGCTGGAGCAGCGATGTGGAGACCCCTGCCAGCGCTGAGATGCTTACACGTTTACTGATTTGGCTTCCTCCTGCAGTCGGCATCATAGTATGTGTTTTGTGAGACGGAGGAGGACTTTGTGGATTGGCGTTGGATATATGGTTTAATGTTGGACTTGTTGGCTTGGGCAGTGCTGGGTTGGGATGTTTTCTTGGTGTGCACTTAACCTTTATACAAAACTCTCTCTTATACATGAGTTTCTGTTTTTGTTTCTCTAAAGTACCCAGACTAACACACTTGTCAACACAATAATTCAAATCCATCATATCTTTTGTGGTCTTCCTTATTCGTTGTCCTGCTTCATATGCAAAGGTAATTGGATATACACTATGGCTCAGTTCAGGTTCACCTTAGTTCTAAAAGTCATATCTTTGCTCTTTAACACATTAAATAATTGCACAATTTATTTTCCCAATTTAGTTTGCCTTCTTGAATGCTATATCAAAGAGCATTAATTGTGAATCAAGCAAAATGAAACCTTGGAGACTTCATTTATCATGATACTGTATATTGGTCCAATTGCCAAGATTTTAGTTTCCTTTACATTGAGTTGCAATACATACTGAAAGCTGTTGTCTTAAATCCTCATGACTCCTTGTCTCAAGGGCTCCTTGCATTCAGTAAGCAAGGTTATGTAACTATATACGTGTATGAAAAATCCAAACCAAACTCAGTGTTAATGAGTCAATGACAATTCTTGGTGACACTATAGGACTGATAGAACTGCCCCTGTGGTTTTCCAAAACTAACTCTTTCTCCTGATGAGGAGCTGGTGGTTTTGAACTGCTGACCTTGTCGTTAGTTGCCAATACTTAACCCACTGCTCCATTATATTATTCCAGGTTGCCTATAAAAAAATCCAGAGACACTCATATATGTATAAGTAAGAGCTTTATATCAAAGAATAATTTTATATTAAGAAAACATCCCAGCCCAGTCCAGACCAAGTCCATAGACTTATATTAGCCTATAAGTCTTATAATTGTCCATAAATACATTTTTCAGACTCATGTACCACATCCAATGATGCAAAATGCAGGAAAATCACAGGTCAGTGGATGCAAAGTCTTGTGGATCTAGTGGTGGTGGAAGCATCTTCAAGACTCTCACTGGTCTCAGTGTGGCTCAATGTGTCTAGTTAACAGGAAGGTGAAGACAGAGAGAGGGGCTCTGACAGGTCTCAGCAAGAGAGGGAGGCCAACCTCCAGAGATCCATTTATATCGGTTGCCCTCCAATCGAGCTGCAACTTGATTGAAAGGCTAAACTCCACCCCCTCAGTCTTAACAGCCTCCAGTTGACATCAGATTATGTAACTAATATATATATATATATCAGGTTGTTCATGAGCATCCCTACAATCCTGATGTCTGTGTTTGTTTATTTTCATGTATCCAAGCATCTCATATTATTTGTACAGCATGCATATTGAAAAATACAGTGAAAGGATATATAAAAAATAAAATGTATGAAGACAAATCGGGTCTGTGGTAAATTATTATAATGGTCTGAAATCATTATCAAACTATCTTCCTATAGTTTTAATTTTTGTGATGCTTGCTAGTTTTTGGAACTCACAACGCCTGTGATTTACTTTCTGATAATACATAAAGGCACACTATAACTAATACTGTCTTCATTTTCTTAAAGAAAAATCTATATTTTGTAACTCTTGGGAACATAAATGCTGTGTCCTCCCTATGATAAATAGTACTTTGCACTTTTCCCAATTCAGAACAATGTCTTTCTTCCTTAGAAATGTGTGGGGACAATCATGTTAAATGTCTAGTAATGAAAAGACAGTTCTATGCAGTGAAAAAGGTCATATTCATTAAGAAACAGTTAGTGATATACACAATGAACTTTTTCTAATAAAAATTACACAATAAACATATAGTGTACTATCTATGAGAAAATTTTAAAAATTAATATGTGAAATTCATATTATTATGGCGATATTTGTGTTTCATATACTTGAAAACCTCTGTTCACTAAGTATTTCATGACTACGTTGTTGTTGTTGGTTGTCATGGAGTCAGTTCTGACCCATCATGACCCCACTTCCAGCAGAAGGAAACACTGCCCAGTCCTGTGCTAGCCTCACAATTGTTACTAAGTTTGAGCCGATCGATGTCATCACTGTGTCAATCCATCTTGTCAAAGATTTTCCTCTTTTTTGCTACCTTGCTATTTTATCAAGCATGATGTTATTCTTCAGGGAAGCGTCCCTCCTGGCAACATGTGCAAAGTACAAGAGAAAAAGTCTCGTTGACTTTTGCCTCAGAAGAGTATTCTGCCTGTACTTCATCCAGGAGAGATTTGTTGGTTCTTTTGAGAGTCCATGCGACTTTCAAGATTCTCTGCAACAGCTCGATTCAAATGTATTTATCCTTCTTCGATCTTTCTTATTAAATGTCCTATTTTCACTTGCAAAGGGTGCAATTAAAAAGAGCATGATTTGTGTCAGGTTCCCCTTAGTCTCCAAAGTAGCAGCCTTTCTCTTCAACATGTTAAAGAGGTCCCGTGCAGGAGAATTACCGATGGAATGCAGCATATGATCTCTTGATTACTGTCCCTATGAGCATTGATTGTACATCCAAGCAAGACAAAATCCTTGACAATTTCAGTCTTTGTTTACCCAGATGTTACCACAACGTTACTTCCCTTCTAAATAAAGTTTAATATATTCCGCTGTTTCATAATTGTTTTTAATGATCAATTATTATGTTTTCTGGTTATAAAGTTAATTGACTATGAATATATGCTCATTAAAGATAAGAACAAGCTAAGGGTAATATATCAATGATCATACATATATTTTCGGGGAAATGTATTGATAATTACATCTGTTTGATATGCTCCTTTTTCATGGAGACATAACTCTCTTTTTTTTAATCCATTCTCTAACTAATTCCATGAACACATAAATTAAAATACATCACTTGGAAGCTCATAGAAAAATGAAGTTAAGTCATAGGAATATGTTGTTGAATGGTATGGTTTTAAAGTGCCTCCCAATTTGAAAGAAAAATAATTATTTCTGTAAAAGAGATACAGTAGTTACTCTTATTTTAAAGGCATGGAAATTGGAGAAGGTAAGTTTGAATAATGTGTTCATAGGTGTCCATTTGGGGATAGGATTCATTTTGAAGGAGCTATGTTTTAGAGCTTAGAGCTTTAGAGCTACCATCCAGGAGGGCTTGACCCCTCTCAGATCTTCTTGCAATGCCCATGTTCTTTCTCTATCACTATTATTGTTACTTTCTATGATTATTCCATGTACTATACAAAACCATAAAAACAAAAAGTCCATAGTTAATTCATTATAGCCATTATCTAATTTTCTATTGTGGCAGCCAAATAAATGTTGCTCTCAGATTTTCCAACTGTAAGGACCAAACTGACCCAAATTTCCAGCTTTTCCTCAAAGTTGGATAGTTTAACTATTATGTGCCTTGATGACTTCTTCCTGGGGTTCAGTCTAGTTGGTGTTCTTTCAGACTCCTGAATGGTTGCCTTTGGTTTTCATTCATTATGCTGGGGAAGTTTTCCTCCAAGAATTCTCTCACTATTGTTGCAGATGACTTCTTTGTTGTGTCTTCCTCTGGTAAGCCAATAATTCTAATGCTGTTCCACGTGATAGCATCAGACATAGCTTTAGGTTTTCTTCAGCTTCCCTGATGATCTTATTAGTTTTTTGTTCGTGTTTGTTAAGGTCTGCTTGGCTGTCCTCCAAGTCACTTATGAGGTTCTCTGCTTCCTCCAGTCGATTCTCGAGGTCCGTGTTTCTGCTACTGGTTTTTGTTCTCTCCTCCCTAAGCTTCTGTATTTCCCTTTGGTGAATGGCCTTTATCTCCTCTATAATTTCATCATTTTTCTGTATTGTTTCCCTCATATCCTGTATGATTCCAAGTAGCTTTCTGAAAATTTCTTTCTGTGGCAGCTCATCTTCTGCCATTGCCTTTTGTTTCTCTTGTTTTTCTGTTGAGGTCGTTGGGGGGGTGCTGTTTGCATTGCATTGTTTTAGAGGAGCCAGGTGCCATTTTCCAGGGAGTCCAAGAGCACAGCCTCTCCGGGGGAGACTTGTAGGAATGCTTCTTCTAACTGCCTACAGCTAATTTTACTATGGGATTAACCTACCACTTTATCTTCCTGTGGCTTCCCTCTCAGAGGAGTGCCCCAGAAGGCTGCTGGGTTGACTGCTTTGGTGTTGCGGAGGTTGGGCAGAGGTTCCTGCAACAGCTTGGAATGTTGATGAGTGTTGGCTGAGCTGCCTTATGCCCCCAGGTACATAGGCAGGAATTCTCCCATGAGAAGTTTGGCAGAGTATCCCCTGGAGGGAAAGCAGGGTTTTACCCATCCTCCAGCTAGCTACACAGGGTGGAGCTCACCTAGCTGAGTGTAGTGCAGGCATAAGTGCCCTAGGCTAAGGGGAGTGGTCTGGAGGTCAGCAGTGGAGTGTGAGAGAACAGGAAAGAGACAAAGAGGAGAAAAAAAATTTTAAAGTAAGACTGCTTAGCCAGTGGAGTGATATAGAGAAGAGAGCGAAACAAAAGCAACAATATAGCTGAGTCCCGATCCCTGCCTGTGGAGCTGCTAGAGTTTAGTCCCTGTCCAGAGGCAGTGGCAGCAAGCCTCAGCTGAGCAGAGAAAAAGCCCCTGCGCAGCCCTCAAAGACCGTGGGGGGACAGAAAGGACAGATGGAAACAAATGCAACAATGTAGCTGAACCCTGATCCCTGCTGGTGGAGCTGTGAGGGTTTAGTACCCGCCCTGAGGCGGTAGTGGCAAGCTGTGACTGTGCTGAGAAAAAGTCCCTGTGCAGACCTCCAGGACTATGGGGGGACAGAGAGCAGAGATGTAAACAAAAGTAACAATGTAGCTGAACCCCTATCCCTGCCTGTGGAGCTGCAAGAGTCCAGTCCCTGTCCTGAGGTAGGCGGGGGCAAACTATAGGCTCCAAATAGTCCCAGCTCCAGCAGAGATAGTGGCGGCGCCAAGGTCAAGCCCCAGCCAACTTCCAATGAGGTAAGCCAAAAGTCCCCAGCCCCTCAAAACCCCGTGGGTCTGTGCCTACTTATCTTTATGATGCTCCTCCTATGGTCCAGCTGTGTTGAATTTCCCTCTAAGCAACCCTCCTGTTCTGGATTCTGTGGAGTCCCTCTGGTATGTCTCACTCTGTCACCATCTTCAGAAAAGTTCTCTCGACCCAAATTTCCAGCTACTGCTTTCCGAAACCCACAGCTCTGTTTCTCGTTTCCCTTCTGCTCCCAGCCAATGGCTGAATTTAACAAGCACACCAAAGCTAGCTCTTTCCAACATACAGACTCATCTAATGGTTGTGACTTTTAAAATTATTTTTTTAATCTATATTATTTTGGACCTCACACCTCTCTGATACTTTCATCCAATAACTGTTCTTTCTCTTGCTTATGTTTAACAAACCAGCTCTGCACTATTATTTGATAGTTCTCTAGTCCCTTTTACTCCCTCCCCATTTTTCTTTGATATTTTCCCCCAATAAATTCATTGTAGTGTTAAACCAATCTTGGCTAGGCTTCTTGGAATCCTCTTAAATAGCATCCATCACTTACAAGGTAGCTAATGACAACAAATTGTAATTTCTACTTGTTTCGTTTCACAAGGTAAAAGATTATCACAGCCAAAAGGTATGCATTAGTGTGTGCATTGATTATTAAGTTACATATTATTCAGGCTTCAGAGATATTTCCG
>NW_022103908.1:15792600-15815033 GCF_000313985.2 Echinops telfairi | reverse complement strand
GGGGCCTGCAGTCTTATCTCTAGAGTTCTACTTTTAAATTCTTCACATTTTCTATTAAAAGCTTATATTGTTCTTGGAAACTGAATTTTTCAGAATTAATAAATAAAGCATGTGTATAAAATATAGTTTATGAAAAGTTGTCTTTAGAATTTCATTTGATAATTTTATTTAGATTATGTTAAACTTTAAATGGTAAAATTAGCCTTTATTACATTACATTTAAGCACATTAAATAAATATTTATTGTGAATTTATATAAAAGGCACTATGTAAGGCTTCTGAATAAAAATATGAATACATAAATGTGACTAATTTTAAAAATATCAAAAAGTGTTTCTAATACGTTAGAGTTTCTCATGTAATGAGATAGTTGAATGTGTTTGTAAATAATAGCAATGTTAGTAAAGAGAGTGGTTATGGTTAAGAAAGTCTGATGGAGAGTTACAAAAAGTTTGAGATGCTATGCATATCATGAATATAACATGGTTCCCAAGGAGCTACAAGTATGATGGAATATTACATTTCTAAAACTGGCTTTCAACAGAAAGCTTTTAATGACATGGTGATTTAACAGTTAATGGTTGGTTAAGTTGGAGGAAAGACTTTGGAAAGCATACCTGTTCAATATCATGATATATTTATTTCCTCAATTAAGGATCTTAATTAAGGGAGCTATGACAAATAGGTGAGTGGTCAGAGAATTAATCCTGAACTTAATATTTATGGTCACCGAAGTCTTGAGAACGAATTGTCTGCCGATGTACTAATGTTCATTCTTCCTCAAATAGACAAGATAATTAAAACATATATATTGTACTCCCTTGGTGAAATCATTAAAAGGCAAAAAAGGTATGCTATTTTTAAGAACTTGGAGTGGAGAGAACATTCCATGCCATATATAGGTTTTCTGCTTCAAATTTTGCTTTTCCTTAATCTACTTGTGAATTAAAGGATTATGGGTGAAAGATCTCAGTACTGTGGCCAGATGTTTATGAAAAATCCTACATCCCTCCCTCCAAATAATTTCATCCCCAGTAAAAGAACATGTACCTCAACTATGTCTTCTCTTTGGAAAGGAGAGCTTTGATCCCAATGCTGATATTGATTTTCTTACAAACAAATACATTATCTTATTAAGAGCTGATATCTTCTGAAGTATCCTTCTTAGGATGGTAGGATATATATTTAAAATAATGTCTTCCTCTGACTGAAATTGGTCTTGACTTACATATCCATTAACCAAAATTAGAATATGCCTGTAAGTGAAAATATTGCCAGTATGATTCCAGTTCAGGTGTGTATGGATTTATTACAAACAAAACATGTTTCAAGATGTCTCTGCCATCTGTGAGTGGGCGCAGACAAGTGCTCATAGTAATACACTTACCTTAGCACCATTGTGGGGTCTTAATACAAAGAAAGAAAAGGATACATTTTGTGCTGTGGGGGAAAAAAATTAAGATCAGCAATAATATAAATATTATCGATATCAAAAGATCAGCAATAATATCAATACCCATATCTTTGAAATTATGTAACAAGTTTATGGGAATTCTGCTTAACATAACATATTATAGATGGATATAGCATGCTAAGGAAGTTTGGGAAGACTTCCAAAATAAATTGAAGCCTTAGGCTCCAGTAAGCACTGTGAGAGATTCCAAATGAATAAACTTCATCTAAACCCATTTTGGCTAAGCTTCTTTGGGTTCTTGGAGGAATCACATTTTTATGAAGTAGTCATTAGCCAAAATATCATAATTTTTAGCTGTGTAGTTTCAGTAGGTGAAACATTCTCATAACCCAAAGGATGATCACTTAAACTCATTTTAAAGGAGTTTTTGTTTTGATTTTAATTCAAAACTGTATTGGTAGATCAAACAAAGTCCAGAATTGTCCTGAGGATTTTTGTTTTATCCTCAGATTGATGAAGTAGTTCATTTTTTGAGAGTAGCAAAGTTGTCCCATGGGAATTCCCTTGGGAAATCTTATTTAACTTACAGCCCAGATCTTATAGCTTATAGCTTCATCTTTTTTTCTTCCAAAAAAACCCAACATACAATGGAAAGAAACACTAGCCAAAACTGCTGTTTGCATGTGGTGAAATGTGAGGAGTTCAGAATTCTTTAAGAAGGGTGATACAGATGGAAACACTCCTCAGAAATGGATATAGTTAGTGGAGAATATATTGAGAAACCATAGGTTAACATTGTGATGTTTTCATTTATATTTTTTACTGAGTTTATAGCAATCATTTGATATTTATAACATTGAAAATTTGAAAATATAAAATAGGTTGATATATCAAATTGATGCTAAAATATTGAAATGATATCCATATTTATAGAATTCCAATTTAATAATAATATCCCTGAATCTGTGATATGCCAGGCCCCTTAATCAATGTGTCTGAGGTTTCTAAATCTGCTTTTGCTCTATAAAGTGATTTATCCTGTCTGCTCTGAGCTCCTTAAATTTTGCATTTTCCATTTTGCTCTACTATGGAATGAAAGTTAACCATATGAGAAAGATAGAAAATGGGTCATACAATCGCCTTTTGTACATTTTTAACATTACCTAGCAAAATGTTCAAATACTAAAATCCACTATGAAAGCTTGTCTTTACTGTCTTACAGTATACCAAATAATAAATTCCAAAGGTATTACAAAAGACAGCTAAAGTGGAGTTAAGGACAGTGTACTTGGGAATAAAATACTATGTTCTTACACAACAAAGAAAAAGATATAAAATGGACCGCTACACACACCTTTTCTTGAATAACTGAATTAATGAGAATTTTCCACATGCCAATCTCTTTCCTTGGCTATATACTGCTGAATATATACACAATAGAACTTACCACCACCTGAGGAAGGTACGTATCATTCAATAAGGTTAATGTTGATGTGGCAACTTTATCGTTATTGTTCTGCTTCTGCACATCCTTGAGATGAAGAAAGACATTTTCCCATTGCACAGGCAATGTAACTATGAGTCTTATGGTCACCTGGGCTTGATTTTGCATTAACCTCTAGAATAAGCTTAGATAAGCATTATGAAATTGCTCAAAATATGATACTATATCATATATTATATCTGCATAATGCCATATACAGTTGAGTTTGTTTACTATGTAAAACTTACAATTCTAACTGTATGTTGACAATATCATAACTACTTGTATCATTTTGTTTTCTCAATCTAGTGATGATCGGTATACATTTGATAAGACTATGTTCTTTTCTTTCTCTGAATTTTTATTTATTTTCTTCTTATTATTTTTCCTTTCCTACAATTTTCTAATCTCATCATGTTGTTTTTACCATGCATCTTAACTTTCTCCTTTTCTTTGTTACTATTTTCTAAGATATTTCTTCTCTTTCTACAAATTTTAATTCTCCCTCTGATCCGTCATTACTTTTACCAACGTACCTCCTCACACAAAATTTATCCATTTTTTTCTTTATCCACGTCTTACATATTTCTAGTGGCAACACAATTTCTCTTTTATCAAAGTGTAAGTACCACATTAAAACTCTATTACTGGTAATAGAGTTAATAGGAAAATACAGATTACCTATAATTTATGACAAAGTAATTCTACATTTTAGTCACTATAATGAGTTGCCAATTTAATTTAAGTATATTAGGTATTCAACAAATGGATACTGAACTCTTTATGCATTTAGTACAGAACTGATCATTATTGATTCCCTAAAATCTTCCTGCAATATTTTTAGCTTAATAAATTTGTGGGGATCTTAAACAATAAGGAAACAGCATTAATAAAAAAAAGTTTTATACCTTATATTATGGTATCGTTTCTTTATTTTGTTTCTTAGAAATTGATTTATTTTTATCAATTTCAAGTGCTTTTGAAAGAGAATAAGGGAGTAGTATTGAGATACTTATAAAGAAATTATAAGATTTGGATAATAAATCGAGTTAAACAGACAGCTTCTGAATTACCTGCATAGCACTCATATATGCCCTGAGAGTATCTGTTCATTTGTTAACACTTAGCACTTTCTATGTGACAAAACTCCATAAAGCACTGGGGATATAGTGATTAATAAGACATCACCTCTTTTCTAAAAGAGTTTATAATCTTTCTGAGGAAGGAACATATTATAACAGAGTGAACATATTATTTCACTCTACTGAGTGAAAAGTTGCAAGACAAGCTATGGGGCTAGATGAGCACATAAGAAATTATTCTAACTTAGAGTATTAGGAGTTCAAGGAAAGCTTCCAGAAGAGGTGATGTTTCCATAGATTTTTGATAGGTGATGGAGAGTCAATAAACAAGAGGAACAATTAAAGTGGAGATATAAGTGGATAATATGGAGCTCTCAAACATCTAGGAAATTTTCTAGATATCACTATATATTAATTTCAAGTCATGTAGGCTAGAGAAATGTTGGGAAAGGTTTATGAAACAAAACTCATTAAACCTGAAGCACAGTTATGAAGGAGAGAGAGTTGCTGTTCTTTGTAACTGCCATGGAGTTCATTGTAACTCATGGCAAGCCTATGGGTAGCAGAGCAGAATCACAGGCATTATTTCTGAGGACCCTGTGGATTTGTTTGAACTGTCACCCTTTGAGTCAACAGCCAGGTGTTTAATAATTTGCACATCCCAAGTTCTTGATCTACCACTTGTCTGTCAGTTTGTCATGCAGTGGTGGCTTGTGAGTTTCTGTGATACCGGAAGCCACGTCACTGGTATTTTAAAGGCCAGTAGGGTCACTCAAAGCGAACAGGTTTTAGATGAGCTTCCAGACTAAGAACCACCAACAAAGAAGGACTTGGTTTCCCACATCAGAGAAAAAAGCTGCTGGAAAACCTGTGCATAACTTCAAAATCTTTTCAAATTCTGAAAGCCTAATTAAAGGAAGTAGAACATTCTTGGAGATACTGCATCCAGATAAGACCCTTGGGTCAGAGGACATTCAAACTGTGACTGAAAAGGAGCTGATTTCTTGGAGGAGAGTCAACCACAGGAACACGAATCCTGTAAACCCTGTGGTAGCAGATCCTTATGAGTCTTCATTTGCTGATGGGCAAATTTCAAGATAAAGAGAAACAGTTGCAACATTTTCCTAGTGACTGAAACTTGGTATGTTAGAAGTATGAATTTAGACAAAGTGGGAATGGTGAAAAAAGAAATAATGCATGAAGCTAGATATCCTAGGCATTGGTGAATTGAAATGAAGTGGTGTTGGCCATTGGAAATCAGAAAATCACGTAATTTACTATGCCAGAAATAACACAATAAAGAGGAACAGTGTAGCATTCATTGTCAGAAAGGACCTTGCTAAGTCATTATGAAGTAGAATGCTATCTGTAATCAGATTATATCTATCCATCTTCAAGGAAATCCAGACAGTACAACTATTACTCAATGTTATGCATCAAACACAAAAACTAGTGATGAAGAAATTAAAGAATTTTACCAATGAGTTCAGTTCAAAGTTGATCAAACATGTAATCAAGATACATTATTAGTTATGATGATTGGAATGCAAATGTTGGAAACAAGGGGAAGGAATAATAGTTAGAAAATATGGACTTGGTTATAGAAATGAAGCTGGAGATCACATGATAGATTTGAAGAAGCAACAACTTGTTCATAGAAAATACCTCTTTTTCAACTTCCACAGATGATATACACAGAAATCAAATTGACTACATCTGTGGGAAGACACAATGAAGAAGCTCAATATCAGCAGCTAAAACCAGACTAGGAGCCATCTGTAGAACAGACCATCAATGATTATATATAAGTTCAGGATCAAGCTGAAGAAAATTAAAATAAATCATAGGACCAGTGGTGTGAGTGGCAAAACAGGGAGGGTAAAGGGAGAATGGGTAGGAAAGAGGGAACCGATTACATGGGACTGTGTGTGACCTCCTCCCTGGGGGACAGACAACCAAAAAGTGGATGAAGGGAGATGTCGGACAGGCAAGATATGACAAAATACCTATTTATAAACTATCAAGGGCTCATGCGGGAGGGGGGAGCGGGGAGGGAGGGGAAAAATGAGGACCTAATGTCAGGGGTTTAAATGGAGAGAAAATATTTTGAGAAACGATGTACAAATGCGCTTTACACAATTGATATGTGTATGGATTCTGTATATAAGATATTGAATGATGAAGGAAGTGTCAAGGGAAGATGGAAAAAATACACAAACTTACTATACCAAAAACATCTAGTTATAGTCCACCATTTGAGGAAGTAGTATATGATCAATGGTAATGAAGGAAGAAGTTCATACAGCAATGATTGCATTAGCCAAAAACAAAGCTTCAGAAAGAGATGGAATGCCTATGGAAATGTTTCAACAAGCTGAAGAAGTACTGGATATACTCACTCATCTAGGGGAGGAAATATTTGAAAGACAGATGCATGGCCATCTGACCAGAAGAGACCCATATTTGTGTCCACTCCAAAGAAAGGTGATTCAACAGAGCACTTAGCCTACAGAACAATAAAATTGATAGAACTCAGAAATAAAATTTTACTTAAGATCAGCCAACAATGGTTGCAGCTGTACATTGACAACTTCCAGAAGTTCTGGCTAGACTAAGCAGCGAACATGGAATAGGTGTATCATTTCTGATGTCAGATGGATCTTTGCTTAAAGCAGATAATTTCAGAATATTTGTGTTTCATTGACTATTTAAAGGTATTCTCCTGGGAGGACCATAATAAACTATGGATAACCTTGAGAATAATGGGAATCCCAGAATACTTCATTGTGCTTATGAGTAACTTCTACATGAAAGGTGTACATCAGAGTTGTATCCTTTCACCATACTTGTTCAATCTATATGTTGTGTTAATCCTCAGACCTGGATTATATGAATAGTGAAGCATCAGGATTAGAGGAAGGTTTATTAACCACTTGTGATGCAGATGACACAAAGTTGTTTGTTGAAAGTGAGTAGGAATTGAAGAAGTTGCTGATGAAGATTGAGGAGTGTCGCCTTCAGTATGGATTACAACTCAATGCAAGGAAGACCAAAATCCTCACCACTGGACCAATAGTTAACATCAAGATAAACTGAGAAATGAATGAAATTTTCAAGGACTTTGTCTTGCGTTGATCCACAAGCAATGCTCATGGAAACAGCAGTCAAGAGCTCAAAAGACATTTTGCATTAGGTAAATCTGCTGCACAAAACCTCTTTAGAGTATTGCAGTGCACTGAGGACTTAGGTTCACCTGACCCAAGCCATAGCATTCTCCATTGAACCAGATGCATGTGAAAACTGGACATCTATGGCAAGACTGTAGAATAATAGATACATTTGAACTGTGGTGCTGGGGAAGAATATTGAAAGTACCATGGACTGCTAAAAGGACAAACAGATCCGTTTTGGAAGCAGTAAGGCCAGAGTGCTACTTAGAGGTACAGATGGCAACACTTTGTTCACGTATTTGGACTTATTGTCAGGAGAGACCAGTCTCTGTAGAGGGACAACATGTTTGGTGAAGTGGAGGGATGATGACAAAAGCAAGACTTTCAACAAGGTGGGCTGCATCAGTGGGCTCCAGCATGAGAACAATTGTGAGGATGCAGCAGGACCATGCAGTATTTCCGTCTGTTGTGCGTAGGGTCGCTATGGGTCCAAGCTGCCTGAATGGCTCCTAACAACATCAACATAAAGAATAGAAGGAGAAATTGGGATGAGACAGGAAGACACAGAAGTGAACAAAGGCCATATAATTCAGAGCCTTGCATAGAATTGTAGGGAGTTTGGAATTCACTACGAAAATACTCTCAGAGATCAACAAGTCTTAACAAAGTATGCCCCATGAAAGCTTGGTATTTTACATAACCAAATGTAGAGAATGGTTTAGAGAGGCAAATTTTAAGTGGTGTGTGTCAATTAGGAAACTTACAAGTGCTTGAGTAGTGATTATTCAGATAATTTGAGATCAGGTTAGTGATTGTGTTGTTCCAAGTTGCTGGCAATAGATGGAGTTGAGGAAGATTGATTAAGGGGCTAGAGAAATCATGTGACTGGCATTGGGATATGGGGCATAGTGAAATCACTGGATATGGGGCATAGTGAAAGAGCTAGGATATGGGGGATAGTGAAATTACTGAATATGGGGGATAGTGAAAGAACTAAGACTATGGGGCATAATGAAGTCACTGGATATGGGCATAGTGAAAGAGCTAGGATATGGGGGATAGTGAAAGAACTAAGGATATGGGGCATAGTGAAGTCACTGGATATGGGGCATAGTGAAAGAACTAAGGATATGGGGTATAGTGAAGTCACTGGATATGGGGCATAGTGAAAGAACTAAGGATATGGGGCAAAGTGAAAGAGCTAGGATATGGGGGATAGTGAAATTACTGAATATGGGGCATAGTGAAAGAACTAAGGATATGGGGCATAGTGAAGTCACTGGATATGGGGGATAGTGAAAGAGCTAGGATATGGGGGATAGTGAAAGAGCTAGGATATTGTTGCTGTCAGGTGCCCAGGACCAGCTTCCAACTCAGAGCTATCTGATGTACACCACTGACTGTTTCTGAACTTTCCTCCCTATTGCCGCTAGTTTTGAGCCACATTCTTGCAGCCACTAGGCCCTTCCATCTCATTGAGGGTCTTCCTCTTTTCACTGCCCTTCTATTTCACCAAGTATAATGTTCTTTTCCAAGGACTGGTCTTCTGATAAGATGTTTGAAATATATAAGACAAAGTCTCACTATCTTTGCTTCCAAGAAGAAGCATTCTGGCTCTACTTCTTCCAGCACAAATCATTTTGAAAGGATTCTTTTGGAATGTTCTTTTGGAAGTCCACAGTACATTTAACATTCTTCACCAGCACCATAATTCAAATGCGTTGATACTTCTTGGGTCTTCCTTATTCAATATGCAACTTTCAGATGCATATGATAATAAGAAGCATAGAAAATACATTGTTTGGTGCTGTTGAGTCAGTTCTGACTCATAACAACAGTATGTATAACAGAGTGAAACATTGCCTGTCCTGTGACATCCTGACAGATGTTCTGATGTCTGAGCTCCTTGTTGCAGCCACTGTGCCAATCCATCATGTCCAGGGCCTTCCTCTTTTACGCTGCCCCTCTACTTTACCAAGCATGATGTCCGTTCTTGGGTACTATTTTCTCTTGCTAACATGTCCAAAGTACATGAGGTGAAGTCTGGCCGACCTTGCCACTAATTTAGCAGTAAACATTGAACAGAAGAGCATCACATCTACAGTACCTAATGTTCAAAGAAATATAATTTCATCGCTGCAACTTCTCTAAAAGGTAAACACTGTATAATTCAAAGAAATACTTTGCAAAGCTGTATAGGATGAGTGTTTAGGTTGGGTCTCTAATGGAACAAAATGAGTGAATCTTAATACACAGAGATCTTTTTCTTAAGAAAATAGCTCACATGGTTGTAGAGGCTGGTAAATCTGTAATTCATTGGTCAGAAGTTACACTAAAAGCTTCTCCTGACTCTTGTAGCTGAAAGGGATAAGGATCCCAAGATCAACAGGTCAGGAAGCAGATAAGATGGTAGGCTACTGATTCACATGCTGCAGAGGTTGAACAATTTCCCCAAATCCACAGACAATATGGCAAGTGCTAAGTACTAAAATCAGATGAGGGATCCAGATTGATCCAGATGCAGGATTTGCATCATGTTAAAAGCAAGAAAGCTTTGCCCAAATATACATATACATTAGAAGCAGGTCACTTCTCCCTCTCACCTAATTGCCTACGCATAGTAGATCTCATCACAGCATTATCAGATTATGTCAGACCTAATCATGAGGGTGACTACATCATAACTGGCAAACCACTGAGAATCATAGCCCATCTAAATTGACACCCCAAGAAACTCCAATAAAGAAAGGTTACAATAACAAACAACCTTCTAAAGACGGTCTACAGGAGCCCTGGTGTGTAGCGTGTACTTACACATTGAACTGTGATCCACGTGGTTGGCAGTTTGAAACCACCAGCAGCTCCTCTGGAGAAAGACTGGGCTTCCTACTCCGGCAAACAGCAACCCACAGGAAGTCTCTGAGGCAGCATTGACTTGAGGATAGCTCGTTTGTTTGGGGTAAAGACAACCTAAATTGCGTTATAGAGTATATAATTGTGTTTAAAAGAGGGCTCTGATTTGCTGAGTGGGAAAAAACAAATTTTTAACAAAATTGTATAATGTAACAAAGCAAATATAATAAAACAAGCTAAAAGATGCTCCTCTGTCTTTTGTCACAGAATGGTCAATCTCTTCTCTTACTGAAAGTAAGATGAAACATTTAAGAATATATCCATAACAGATTGCTAACTATCAACTTGCCTAGGCACCCATTTGAGATTTTAGAACCTCTACTTAATTCTGCACATAAAACACCCAAGGCAACCCTCATGCAAATGACTTCAGAATGTCTTCCCTTTACTTAAAATGCCCTAAAGGTTTAAACTCTCAAGGATAATCCTAACACGGTCATGATCAAAATGACCTAAAAATAAATTTACAAAATAGAAATCTGGAACATACTCCATTTGTAAGATGAGTGTTTACTCTACATTATAATGCAATTCATCCATGTCTTAAAAAATGAACAAAGCACTTTATAAAATTACTGAAGCATCTTAAAGGACAGAACTAAGATCCGTGCAATTTCATACATTTGTACTGTCTGCCTGCTGTTTTTTATTCCTTTCCTTCTCTCAGGACCTCCGTTCCTTCCTTTTTCCTTCTCTCCCTTCTTTCTTTTTCCTACTGCTCCCTTCCTCTCTTCCCTTGTTATCTCTGTTTTGGGTTCTCCTCACTTTCTCTCTATTCTCTCATTTGTCACAACTTCCTATTTCAGTTTAAACCTAAATGACCAAGAAAAAAAATGACTTTGAAAACAACCTCTGAAAAAAGAAAGTTGAACTTGTCAGCTCTTAATTCTCACTCTGCCATTTGCTAGATGTGCGACCTTGGGCAGGTTATACAATCTCCCTGACTCCACTTTCTTCCTCTGAAAAATGAAGTGGGCTGAACTAGGTGATCTTCAACGTTCCTGCTCAAGTTAACAAAAAAGCTGAACTTCAGTTTGGTAACGGTGATTTCTGAACTAATTCAGCTTAGCCCTTGATAATTTTACTTAAACCTTGGAAAATAGGTGAAATCAGAGTATAGATCAAGTAAATAACAATGCAAGTTGTCATTTTAAATAGGTTATTCTTTTAAATCTAAAACTGCACTTGTTGTAAATCAGACACCAAAAAAGGACTGAGAAATAAATTACTTTTTTTTTTAACTATCTTTTTGAGCCTGTGAGTTTTATTAATCAGAAATGTGTCTACCAAGGAAATCCATTCTTTGTAATAGATTTTTATACAATTTTATAAGTTTGATAGCTGGAATCAAAAGGTAAAGTATTAAAACTAGAATTAATAGAGATCAGATGAGGAGGTAGGACAAGAATTAAATGGTTTATATTGAATTGTGTGTGTGTATGATGTGTCTGTATTTGGATACTTTGACTCATTCAACTTTACTCCTTTCCTTTTTGTATGCCCCAATTTAAATATTGCTCTATGTGACACAGCGGTATTCAAGAAGTATTAGAAAGTGACTTATCTCTCACACGAATCAGTGTGTGTGTGGTGTATTTAAATGTGTATAGCTATTACCTTCAATAAGTGTGTGTTACATTCTATTAGCCTTAGTGAGGTATACTAATCTAACAGTTCTGCACCATGTTCACATTAATATTCAAATGGTATTAGGATACAAATTAAATGAAAATGAAATTTGGAAGTTAATTGACATTTTTGTCACAAAAGTGCAGAGAAACTCTACTTATGGCTTTATGGTAAAAGGCTAATGTATCATCCCAGGGAGGGGCCACATCAATCTCGGGTGCAGTTATTTCCTGAAGTACAGTGCCACGCTCTGTTTGCGGATGCAAGTTGCCAGCCTCCCTCACGTAGGTGGTCCCATCACTGTAAACCTGCTCTAAATGGCTGCCATCCATTATGCACAGTGGCTGCCTGGATGGCCGCCTGGCACTGACTTACACAGGCCATCCATTCCTGTCAGGAATATGATCTGTCACTGACAAAGCTTAATTACACCATTAATTAATAGGACAATTTTCAAAATGCCTTGAAATGCAGCTTGACACTCATTAGTGCCATTTATGAATAATTTCTCCTGGGGAATAATACTCTGAAGAGCACTTTAAAACTACAGCTTTAAAATGAAGGTATCCATAAAATAAAACAAATACATTCTTGGAAACTGTTCCCCCCCAGCTCTGTGTCAAAGTTGACCTCTCCTTCGCATACTGGCAAAGGTACTTTTTAAATATTGAAGCTGTTATTATGATTTTGACTTGTTTCTTTTATTTCGTGCTCACCTTAGAAATTCAGGGTGTTGTTTTTACTCTTTTAGAATATTGATTACTTTTTTTAAAAATACCATATTTTATATCTTAGATATCAATGACAGAACATTAACCTCAATAGAGGTTTCTCAATGTTTATCTACATTATGAGTATTGCCCCCTCCCCTTTGTCTCTAGACTAACCATGTCACCTGTGGCAGGGGGAACTTCAAAAGTGTGAATTTGGTGGGAGTTACAATTGTACGATTTATTCTTACTTATCCCCCCTATTGATTCATTCATTTGTCATCTAATCTCTTTAAAGTCAGCAGCCTGATAACTCAAGGTGCTGATAACACGTGTAAGGAAGCATTTAGTATTACAACACCAATTCCTCAAAAAAAATTCTTTTTAGCAATAAATCCAGCAAAAATATTTGTTAAAAGCCACAACATAGGGTGCATGATTAATACCTCTTTGTCCTTGCTATTTGTTATCTGATTATTAGTAGTTCTTTGTTGATGCTGTTTTGTTTTGATTATATATATATATATACTCCTTATTATAAAGAGTATAACTACTCTATATTATAATGTATATATATATTCTTTATTATAATGAGTACATATATATATTTATATACTCTATATTACAAAGTGTGTGTGTGTGTGTATATATATATATATATATATATATATATATATATATTCTTCATTTTTACTGCTGAGTTTATTCTGACTTACAGGGACCTCATGGCCACTACTATGCTCTGTTACAGCAAACTAGATGGAGCTAAAAGGTTAACGTCAAATCAGTTCTTCCTGAAGGATGAAAAGAAGAGTTACACATCTCAGATAAGGGATTGCAATTGGAAAATAGAGATGGGTGACAGATGAGAATAAGACTTTCTTTGTCTCGATACAGAATGTGTCAGTTATCTAGAGGTGATTGGGTTATTGCATGAGACTTGTTATCTAGAGTTGGGGCATGAGATAAGATGTTGGGAACCTAACCCTGGACCTATGAAATTGTATCAGACCATGAAAAGTGATTCTCAGCAATGTTGTGAGGGATTATCAAATCATCTGGGAAGGTTTTTCAAGTAACCTATGCCATTGACTGAAAATCTTTCTGTTCCTCTGAACTCCACCTAAGTATTATCTTTCAAATACATTTTAATCCTTTCTCCCATATTTTACCTTATTCTTTAAAATTGTTTCAATTGGATGACTGCAATAGACTGTGTATATGTGTGCATTTCCTTTCATTACAACCATGTTTTTAAAAATCTGTTGTCTCTAACGCAACAAAATTAGCATTTTCTAAGGGAAAAATAGAAAACATTAATTCTCAGCATGAGTAATCTTGGAAGACATATTCCCTGTAGAGGAGAAGGAAGTGACATAAGTTCATGGTCAAATAAATTATGAAAACAATATATACTAAATCTTCCTCTGCAACATGGGTCATGAATTTTAACCTATTAATTCCATCATGCCACTATATATTAAAGAATGCCTTTAATTAGTGGCTCATTTGTGTATTTGACGACAGCTTGCTATATGTTAAATAAAATAGATATAGAGAGAGACACAGAGGGAAGATGGTAAAGTGAAGACAGAGACAGAGATAGGAGTGAGGCTGCTACAGCCTCAAAGGACACCCAAACTACAATAATAAACTAGAAGGAGCAAGGCTCCCCAAGCGGTTTCAGAGGCAATGTGGTTCATGAACACCTTGATCTTTGAGCTTCAAGAATTTAGCAGAGAGAGCAGAGCATGCATGTTGGTTAAGCCAACAGCGTGTGGTACTTTGCACAGGCCCAGGAATCTATTTGAAACATGGATCAAGCCTAAAGATAACACGATTGCATTACCCACCCCATCCCCCAACTTGGATCTACCTTCCACTGGCTGTACATCTGTCTTGCATTCCTCACAATCAAGGTCAGCAGTCACTCCGCATCATTAGGGTTTCCAACGGAATGATTTGAGGTGGACTGTTTGCTACTGTGGAGGGAAATGCTATCCCGGGCCTTCTCAACATGAATTGCACATTACAAAGGAATAAAAAATTTCTAAACTAATGGAACAACATTGTTTGGTAGATGGAGACACAGGTTAAATTCAATATCTGAACTCTAGCCTGCCTTGGGCCTTCCCTGGATCTATGACCCTGATCATTTAACTTTATCTTCATCATTGGTAAAACGCATGCTGAGTTTCCATCGGGATCTGAAGTATCTGGAAAATCAATGACTCTGTGATCATTTATCCTTTCATTCATTTCTTTAAAAAATATTTGCTAAATATAAAGATATAGAAATAAAAAATTCAGTAAAGATAAACACTTGCTTAAAAATAAAAATTTACTTGATCATGAAATTGTGGTACAACATCCCTCAGCTCTCAGTTTATTACAGGAAGATTTCCAAACTCTTTGGCATTTGATTCAAATTTCTTACTATTTGAATTTTTATTATATTTCAGGCCTCATGTAGTGCCTTCTCGATTTCATCTTTGTTTCATATATATCGAAGGAACACTTATTTTGCTCTTTTACCCTTTGAAACTGTGTTATTTGCTGCTGTGACTGCATGGGTGGGCTCGTTTCCTTTTTCTGACAGCCTTCACACCCTAAAACAGGATAGAATTTCTGTGAAACCCGCCAATAACCTTTTTTGTCTTTTAATCACACAAAATAATGAGCAATATGAAGTCACACAATATAGTTGTTCAATTTTGAAACTTTAATATCTAACATATTAATTGGCTCAAATAAGTTCTAGATTGTATCCCTTAACAAATTCTGTAATAAATCAGTTTGAAGACTGAGATCAAAAACATAAAGGTAATTCAGTGAAGTGAACTCACTGGAAACACAAACAAAATTCTTGAATTCGCAGATCTCGAGTTCTTCTTGGCCCAATTGTTAAATAACACGAGTAAGTAGGTTATCTTATGAAAGTGGTTTAACCTTTATTTCCAGAAATGGTATCATAATATTCCAGGTATTGTATCAGTACAACTGATGACATGGAAGGAAAGAGAAAAAAACTGAGAAACATAGAAGAATATTTAGATTTTACATAAATAGAAAAACAATTTTCTTTACTTCCATTTTTATGATTTCTTTTTGATTCCAAACATGACATAAGTCATTTTTTCAGATAAGTGGATTCTGTTTTTGTTGTTGTTGGTGTTCCGTTTTTCTTTTCCCGCGTCCTTAGACTCTCAACTTCAGAGATGTGAAAGGATATGTGTAATGTGGTTTCTGGAGAAAAGAGCTAAGTGATCTGACTAAATTCATTTTCTTCCTTTCCTCTACTGGATGCTTCTAGAGGGGAAAAACAAAAGAAGACAATGTGAAAATTGAATCTCTTTATAAATAGAATTCTCTGTAGACCACCACCAACAATGTCTTGGAAACTAGAGAACCTATCTCTGACATATTCTTGGCAAAATGTTGATCAATGGGTCAACTACAGAAAATAGGACCCAGAATTTATGAAAGTGGTTCTTGGAAAATATTAGCTGCAATTTTTAATAATAATTAATTGGGTTCACATGCACAGAAGTGTGGTTTATAATATAGAAGTGTATGCACACTTGGGTGGTATTAATAATGAGATTGCCACATAATGATATAGAAGCACTGCCTTGGTTATGTTGCTATTTGTTTATTTTTTAATTGTAAAGACATTTACAAAGCCAGAGCCAGAGATGACAGGCATTCTGCAACTGCAGGATTGTTCTGTAAATCAAAGTGCTATCCTTTACCCCAAAGTCTTGCTAACCACTTCTTATGGATCAAAAGCAGCATTTAGATCAAGACCAGCATTTAGAAAAACTAAAAGTATATTTACACAGTTATTGTAACAACAACAAAATCAGAACACAGACTCATTGGGTCTAGTGATAGCAATCCCATAGGACAGAGAGGACTTCTCTATGGGGTTTTCAGGTCTGCCTGGGGTAAGTTTTGTAAGTGTAAACTGCTAACCATATGTCGGGCATAACTGTCCCCCACCCCCTCCAGCCTGTGGAAGCAGAAAGCCACTGCTTTCTCCCACAGAGAGGGACTGGTAGTCTCAGCATCCCCAGACTGGGTCATTTGGAGTTGGAATTGGTTTGCTGGTGGTGGATGTGGACGTGGACTGCCACAGCTTTCTCCTGAAGAGCACCTGGTGGGATGAAGACACCACATTTTTGGTTAGCAGCCCAATGCTGACCCCCTCTTCCACCAGGGTTCCTACAGTGATTATACTCGGTGAATTTTCTGGAATATATTATCTCTACGTAAATTGAATGAAAGCCATGCATTACTTTATACAGGATGTTTAACAAGTTTCAATCATCATTTTAGAAAAATTATATCACTAAACCCAAGCTGGCAGTTAGTATTTGAGTATCTACAGCTAAATGACTACAAAGTTCCTTTGATGATTTTTGCATTACAAGTAATGTAAAAATATCTAAGAGGTGGAAGTAACATACGGCTTCAATAAGTGATTACAGTGTCTCGAATTAGGCGCAGAATTAAGAGGAAAAGTTAAACTAAAATAAGGTGCATATATGATCGTTACACAAAGAATTTAACTCTGTGTACACATTGGCCAGTTCTTCCTTGAAGTGAGCCCACAGTTTATAGTTTCTGCCCTTATTTTATATTTAGAAAAACTGGGGCCTAGATGATTTTAAATGCCTTCACCAAATATCCATAGGCCATATGTACCAAGACATGCTGTCATCAGGTTGATTGTAGCTCATAGGGACCCTGTATAGAGTTTGTGAGACAGCAAATCCTGATGGGAGAAATAGCCTCATTTTGTCCCCTGTGGAGCAGCTAGTATTTTTGAATCACTACCACTTGGGTTACCAGCACAACCCCTTACTCTCTAAACTCAAGGTCAATGATAGAAAGCATTAAGTTATTCAGCTATCTTACATTTTTTACATATATATAAATACATGCTAACTGTCATACATGCGTAACTGTTAGCCCGCCTTGTGGGCTAGTTGCCTCCCCCGTTAAAGACAGATAGAAAAACAGGGTGATCCATAACACGTTAACTCCCTAGTGAAGTTTGGCCTGCATTGGGTGATAAGCCCATTTAACCTGGCATCCTTAGCTTGCTGGAGGTAGTGCCAAACAGCCAGGATAGGAAGTAGGTACATAGTGGAGACCATCTGGAAGGTGGGATGAGGGTGATCCTCTGGTTTTTCCCCCTTTCTAGCTATAAGCATGATATATCACTCTGCTACAACCATGGCAGTAAAGATGAGTCCTCCCTTCTCCCTTCCATCCCCACACCCACCCGCAACACACACCAACACATTGGGTAATAATAACAATTGGTTGCCCCGTTCAATACTTTTGTGTTGAAAGTAATATATGTACATATGCTTTTCCAAACACTGGATTATGCTGTAATATATTCCATAGTAGATTTATTTCCCTTAATCATTTGTAATGAACCAATTTCCAAATTGATCTAGTTATATGTATACACAGTACATGGAATAATATTTCAATTATTCACAGGTTCAGAAACCCAGGATGTTTCTAGATTTTTTTTCTTTCTTACAATTGTCAGATGATTTTATAGCCAACATTATTTGTTTTAAAAAAGACACATGAAGAGGTATGTTCAGAGCAGTGTGCCTGAATCTTGGCTGTGTTGTTTGCATCACACCGAATAGCATCTTGGGCTTATTGTCACAGGGGTGCCCCTCAGCTGGCCTTCCTTTGGACAACAGTGCCCTACAGTGCAAAAAAACCCAAAAAACCAGACACATGAAAGCCGACATAGACAATCCCCCAGAAAAAGTAGCAGGAGTAACTCTTTCCTGAGGTTGTGGGAAGAGAGGGGGGAAGGGGAAGCTGACAGCAATCATGACTGCATAACCCCACTCAGGGGAACAAGCAACAGAATTGTAGGTGGATGGATTTATTGGATAGTGTAAGATACAGCAAATGTGTGTGTGTGTGTTTGTGTGTGTGTAAACAATAAGGGTTGGGGGCATATGAGGGAAGGAGGGGATGAAACGGAATTGATATCAAGGAGATTAAGAAGAAAGAGAATGTTTAGAAACTGATTGTGGCAACAAGTATACAATACTGCTTGATATGACTGAACTAGGAGATGTTATGGTGTCTGTAAAACTCCCAATAAAATGATTAAAATAAAATAGAAAAACAAACAGGTGAATTATTTTTCTAAGTATATAATTCATATATATATGGGAGTGGAGAACACTAGGCGATGTTTCCCTCTGCTGTGCATAATGGTGCCAAAAGTCAGTCTACTCCACATACCATATGCTATATGTCTATTTATCATTTGAATATATGTGTATATATACCACAGTATGTAAATTTGAGGAATAAGCAGTAGCATCAGTCACTAAGTCAATCTCTCCTGATTTGTTTAATTTTTTAAATTTAAGATCGTAGCTAAGATAAAGAGAGTGTTGAAAATAACATATGTAGCTGGGGCTCAGTAGAGAAGGACATTTAGGAAAAATAAGAAGTTGCAAATAACACACTTTACACATTTGGCAGATTTTTTGAGACTCCCATAAAGAAAGTTTTCTTTTTCTTCAAAGTTTCTAAATTCAAGACAGTGTCCAGGCTTTCACTGTACAATGGTGAACCTGTACAGGTCTGATCAACAGTGTCCTGATGCACTTAGATCTTCAGAAACAATTTGACCATGGTGAATTACTCTCATTGCATTTTCATTAATTCTACACAATGGGGACCAATGCATTTTGACCTTACTCTCTTCAGTGTGGAATGCATGAAGATTGATGCGATGTAATATGTTTTAAATAGGCACGTGCATTTGATGCACTTAATGAACCTAACAAAACAAAACAAGAGTATATTTTGATAATAAAATGTTCTTTTAAGTTTAGTGTGATGGTACATTTTGTCTACCAACAAGCATGCATCAATCAATATGCGTTTGCTGGGCATATTTACATTATGGCATGATTTCACCTTTTGCATAACATTTCATGCTTTAGAATTAAATAACACTCACTAAGTTAAATAAAATAGCATTCACCTAGTTGTTGTTCTTCTTCTTCTTTTGAGTTGCTCTTGGCAGTTTTGATGAACTTATAGTTCAATCAGAACACCCTGAAACCTAATAAGTTACATAAGGAGGGAGAGTGCTAGACTTGGAACAGATGTGTGCTCTCAGACGTGCCACAAACCTGTGGCCTTGATCAAAGTATTGGCTATTCCTTTGGCTTCCCTGAGATTTCGTAAAATCAATAGTGTCCTTGCTCTATTAGATAGGTTGGTCTGTTGGGGGTATAGCTATATAACAGGTCTTCTAATTGTAAAGTAATGCAATAGAAGGGCTTTGAAAGGAAGAAGTGAATTGAATACAGAAAAAAGTCACTGCATTCCATTTAACGGAATGGATATCCTTCGGCCTCTGGAGTGTGTTTCAGATGCTATAGCCTCAAAGATTACTGGGACTTCATGTTCTATTGTGCTTGAGATGTAAAGTGAAACGCTATATTAAATCCAAAAGGTTAATTTGTTCTGTTAACAAGTATATGTGCGTAGAATTTATTGCCTCTGGGAAATTATTATCTGTTTAGTAATGCTTTTTATTTAAGGGAATTTTTAAAATTAAATTCTCAATAATTTAAAAATACCATAATACATCTGCCAAATTGTCCAAAGTCACAAATACTATTATTTATACATAGTAACATACATTCCATCCACCCAACCCCTGACATTGACTTTATCCGGATTCCCAGTCACCGTGCGGGCCCCAGGCGACCTGCGCCTTCGGTGTTCCGGCACTGTAAATCTGTGCTGCGCTCCTTCTTGGGAGGGGCCGTGGAGTTGGTGCCCACCCTTAGGGGCCCTGCATACTTCAGAAGGAAGCACTGCCTGGCCTTGCAGCATCGTGACCATCGTTCTTGCGTGAGTGCACTGATGCAAGCAACGTGTCTGCATATCTCATGGAGAGCCTTCCTCTTTTTTACTCTCCTTCCACTTTAGCAAGCACTCTGCCCTCCTCCAGGGACTCTCTCCTGATAGCATGTCTAAAGTATGTGAGACAAAGTTTCACCAGCCTTTCCTCTAAGGAATACAGAGCCTCATATTTCTCCTGCAAATTGGCTTGTGGTTTTTATCTGCGGTTAATAGCTGAACACTTAATCCAATATGTCATGAGGGCTCCCTATATATTAAACCATTTCCTAGGTAAAAAATAGATATACTATCTAACGTACAAGATGTACAAATGAGAAGTCTACTAAGCAGAGATTATGGAAATTATATAGCAACTGCTCTTTTTGTGGAAAAGTAGAATCCATGGGATGACTGTAGGTGGAATTGTAAAATCTCAAAAATGTTGTTTGCATTAATTGCAAATGCTAAGCTGGAACATAAGTAGAAAGGCTTTGTCTAAGGTCACCTTATGCTATTATCTTGAATTGAATAGACTTTGGAAAGTATCCTGGTTTTGGGTAATAGTGTGGAAACAATAGGTCACATTTTTGCTTTTTACTTTGAAAAATTCTCAAAGGACAGTTAAGAAATAGCCAGTACTGTAATTTGTTAGAAAATCCTTAAAAATATCTCATATGTATATTAAGTCATAACAACAAAAATAACTATAAATTTCAAGTTTCATGTTATGTATTTACCAAATATTCATTGTTTTTAAAGGAGCAATTGGGCTGCTCAACACCAGAGCTGTGCTTTCAACCTCTCAATCTCACCATGGGAGAAAAACGAGGTTACCTTTTCTCCTGAACATTTACAGACTTAGAAACCCAATGGGCCAGTTCCACTCTTTCTATAGGTTCAATATACATATTGCACTCACTGGCAGTGAGTGGGTATCTATTATTTTTTTCAGAAGCCCATTGAATTAAAAAGTGGGAGATGTTTGTTTTATTAGCATTTTACACACATTTCCACACAACTTAGTGAATGTTTCATTCAGATTTTAAAATATCATATTCTAAATTCTAATTGTCTCAATTTAGGTATGACATTTGCTCAAACCACAAGGACTTCCTTAAGACCTTTGTAAGTACTTACCTCAGTCATTATATTGCAGTCCATCCATCCCAGTGTAAATGTATCAGTTAACAGACTAATGCTGTCTGATTGTCCCTGACAAGGGAAGATTTTTTGTTTTGTTTTGGGGGGTGGTCTGGTGTAGTTGTTAATCTTTGTTGTCTTCAGTCAGTGCCAAAGCATATAAATTCCATAAGACAGAATGATTGCTCCAAAATATTTACTAGGTTGAAATATCTGCAGGAATAGATGACCAGGGCCTTTCCCCCACAGTGTCCTCAAACCAATGACCCTTCTTTCATTCACGAGCACTTCGTCATTGCATCATCAGAACGGCTTTAGGTTATTTTGAATTGTCAATCAAAGTTATATGATTGTATTGCTAATGGTTTCACTTTGATTTCTTGCATGACATGAACATGATTGAAATTCAATGCTTGAAAATAAAAGAAAATGTCAGTTGACAGTATCTTCAAATCTAGAATGATCCCACTTGTTTTGTTTTGTTTTGCCTGAGTTCCTCAGTTTGAATTCCCCAACACCAACACTCAAATGCTGCTCTAAAACCACAGCCAGGGGTAGATTATCAGCCAAGGAATGATCCTGGTTAATACCTTTCTAGCAGATCAAACGATCAAAGGATGAATCTATGTTCTTTCCAAGTCATAGTATAAAAACTACCATTATGGCTCTATGAATTGTCACACATATGGCCCTACACAATGTTGTTATTGGAGTCTCATTCGGTTTCATGAACACATTGATGTCCTGCGGAGCACTTACCTCAGTCATTATTTGCCATATCATCCAATCCAGGGTAACCGTATCAGCTAAACGATTAATGTTAGTATGCTGATTGTTCTATTGTAAGATTAATTTCAGGACCCAAACTAATTACACTTTGTAAATAACTACTTGTATCTAAATTATTGTCTTTAATAAATTTAGTTCATTTTGAAGTGCTGCTCATCGGCTCTTATTGTGTTCATCTGGCTCACA
>NW_022103908.1:15790510-15791253 GCF_000313985.2 Echinops telfairi | reverse complement strand
CTCCTCACTACCGATTTGGATCACTTGTAGTTAGATCAAGGACTGTTTGTTAGCCTTTCGGAGCATTTTCCAGTCCAGTTTGTTGGGGCACCACACCCTGGCCCCAAAGTCCACTTTCAGCATTCCCTGGGGACTTCCCTGCTCCATTCTCTTGCTGTTCTGTTGCACCCCCTTAGTGTTTTCCCTTGATATGGTGGGATCAGATTGGTCGCCATTCCCACACTGTGTCTCTGGTGTTGTCCCCTGTGGGGCTACAATGAGGGACGTCATGTCTCATAGTGGGGCCGGCCATGTGGTCCTCTCTGTGGACTGTCTGCTCTAATCAGGAACATCGTCCTTGAGGCCTGGCGGGCCAGGATGTGCTCCACTCTCTCCTCCTCCCCCTTCATCTGTTCCCATGTGCTCCGATCAGATATCTCCCTCTCCCGGAGCTGCAGATTCAATGCTTTAAAATAAATTCAGTCCTTTAAAATAAATTCTTTTGGTGGGAGGGGCAGGTGTCTATGTAGTAATTGGGATGGGGACCAGTCCTTCAGACCTCTCTACTGATTCCCCAGCATGTTGCATTCACATCTTGGAGCACTGGGTTGAAGTCTGGTCCCTCTTTCCCAGTGGAGATATAAACACTACCCTTCCCTTGGGTGGGTTAGTGCCCTGTGCCCCCACTACCCTTTTCTTTTGTATTATTATTATTTTTTCCTTTCCCCACCTCCATTTTAGTTGTCTGTCATATGTATCCCTGT
>NW_022103908.1:15784654-15790028 GCF_000313985.2 Echinops telfairi | reverse complement strand
GTTGTTTTAATTTGCATTTCTCTTATGGCTAAAGATCGGGAAAATTTTTTCATATGTTTGTTGGCCATTCAGATTTCCGCCCCTGTGAAACTTCTGTTCAGGTCCTTTGCCCACCCCTTCAGTGGGCAATTAGGTTTTTTTTATGGTTTCATTAAACTCATCCACACACATATACACATACACCCAAACACAGTGCAAGGTGCTATACTGTGAACATATATAATTAACATAAGTTGACTTGGATAAATAAATTGTGAAGCAAAAATATGATATTCTGTTGAAAGTCTGTGTCTAGTAAGACCTTCAGATTTGACCCCAAAAAATTACCTAAAAATGTATTTGCCAACATAAATAATTTTGAGATGTTGAGATGGGTAAATATAGTGACACCAGCAGCTATTTCTGAGAAATCAAGCAATGTTGAAAGCAGAAATCCTGAGCCACAAAATTAGGTCATTTGGAGTTATTGGGTGGTGCCCAACCAGGGCACATAGTTTTCCTAACTTATAATATGTTTGATTTTTAAATTCCTGTAATGTTTAGTGTTAAATTTTTAAATAAGCAAAAAGCCAGTAGACTGCCTGATTTGTAGGAAATTAGAAGATATATTCAAATAGATTGTTCAAAAATGTCTATCTGACATATTGCTCTGCCATTTAAAAGTGTTCCATATGCCATCCTGAATGTACTCTACTGGAGAGACATTGTTCTTCAAAGATGAATTGCAACACCAATTAGCATGATTGATCTACAATAATCAACACATTATGTTATATCATGCTAAATGATTTGTACCTACTAAATCTGAATAGAGTGATCATTATAATATTCCCTTGGCATCCAATTAGTAATCGCACCTTGTTATATTATGAAGATAATTGTAAAAGTTTTGTTTTTTAGCATTTGTGAAATGAAGAACAGATATGGAAATGTCTTTGCACATATAAGGATATTGTATTTCACATAATAATCTTTAATGTATTCCTAATCAGATGAATAAAATACAATTTGGATAACTTTTCATTTTTATTTTGTATATTTTACGGTACTTAGTTTAGCTCAATAAGCACATATTACTTTTATAATTAGGGAAAAGAGAGATGCATGGGGAACTGTGTAGATCTTTTATTATTATATATAGTACTTTATGTAATAAGGAGCATAATTGTCAAGAAATTTAGAAGCAAACTGAACTGCAGAGCCTTTGTGATTAAAACTTGCAGGCATCTCTTCCTTAGATGAGTTCATCTGGACATTCTATCTCATACCCAAAAAAGGTGGGTTAGTTCCTGGAGTCTTTCCATTTTAAGCTCATTCCAAGGGTTTATTGTCATTAAAAGAAAATCTGGGCAGAACTAGATGAATCAATGAAAAGGAGAACCACATCTTAGAAAGAAACACTGAAGAAACATGGCACCATCTCCAGGAGGGCGAGTCATCCTAGTTTCTTGACTTAAGGAAGCATGGGATAAAGGCTGCTTGGTGGAGAATAAACATATAAAGGATGCATGACAAAAATATTATTTTTTCTAAGAGAACATAAACTATCCAGAGACCTTACAAACTCATCTGACCACCGGGGGCTCTGCAGCTAGAGAAGCAGTCAAAGGCCAGAGATTCCATCAGAGAAATGTCAATTTGAAAAATTGTAAGGAAAAGTAGCATGTGGAAGCAGAGTCTGAGAAACTCCTTGGCATTTGCCTGGAGAGGAACGAAAGGGTTTAAGACTGTTTAAGACTGTTGCCATTTTCATTTTAGAATGAAAGTAAAGAAAGGTCTGGGAGCGCGAATGAATCGGGGAGCGATAACTACGAGCAGCTCATAGCAATGAGAAGACAGAGGGTCAAAGTGGGATAGCCACATTGCTCATTTTACTGACGACTCCGTCGAACATAATCAATAATAAACCCCTGACTTATAAATTTTACTTTTTTTAAAAAAAACATGAAAAACTGAGATTTTAAAAGAAAACTGAAGAAGTTATTTTCTTGGGAGAACAGTATTGAGCAAAAGTCTATTTTGAGGAAAGTAAAAAACTGGGATTCTTATATAGAGAGAGTAAAATCACCAGGCAATTTGCAATAAGTGGCTATGAATTTGTTTTCCAAGTAAGGCAGCTTAGCACAGAGAAGAAAGTTATGTTAGAGTAGAGAAGTGAAAAAAAGATGATTAAAAAAAACATCTAATAAGCTCAATAATTTCAAATGCGTTCCCAAACTTGGCTTATTTATAATCAATGGTAACAAATGCGGTGCTTCAAACTAGTACACATTTGGCTAAAAAAACCTGATTATATGCAAAATAGAGTGTTGCTTAGTATTATTAATACTGATACTGCAATATTAAGTCTCTACTTAAATTCCCAGTGTGAGTATTCTAATTCTCAAAGAATAAGAAAAGTCAGTGATATTTTTCTCAAAAAAAAGTAAAGTATTCGCTTTGCCAACAGCTATATATATACTTATATATATGTGGTCATATAGAAATCCTTTTATTGTGACACATAAACTATATGCTATTTAGCTTTTTGCTAATCATGTCAAATTTGATTTGTCATTCAAGTCTCTGCCATTTTGAAAATCTGCTAATGCAGCTGATATATGTGAAGGAAACCATGAGAAAGAGGTTAACTCTTGATCCGTCAAGCATTTATAAGTCATACCCTTTGTGTTAAATTAGCTCTCTGGAAATCTCATGCATTAAATTAAGAATGGAGTATTTTCACTCCATTACAGAACTGCCTCTACCAGGCTGTATTTTGGCCTTTATGCTCAGTCTTCATTCAGAGGGGCAACTAGCATAATAAAAAGAGCACTGTCTCATCAACAATACAGCTAGCTGGGAGACACACTGCATTCTTATGCAAGAACCTTTATGGTAGATGGCTGATTAAGAAAAGCAACAAAGAACATGGGCATTGCTCTATTGTAGTACTAGACAATGCAGTATCAGCCCGCACAGACTAGGCTATATCTTGGGCGTGTCTGTTTGGTTCCTGCTCTCCCTTTTGCCTTTGCTCTTAGTTTTGCCTTCCTTTTTTGTCTGTTTGGTTGGTTGGTTGGTTATTCTCTTTTGTTTCCCCAGCACTTGCAGTGCCCTTCCACAAACTGACTTTATATGTGAGGAGCTATAGCAAAACAGCATCATAAACCAGCAGGTTAATCGTTGATTCACACTAACCTGATGAAATTACTCTAGTGGTTTATTTGGGGACACTTACTTTAAAAATATTATGAATGTTCTGCTATATTTTAAAGGAATATCAGGGACATTTTCTCCTTCATTGAATTAAGCATTAATTCGTGAAAATAGTCTGCTGGAAATTTTGAGCATGGGGAAATATTTGGGGGTTTGCCTCATTTTTTAACTTTTAAGTGGTCTGGTCTCTAAAATGAAAAGTAGTTAAACAAATGCTTCACACTTTATTCTATTTATTTTTCTTTGTAAGAATGCCAATTCATAGTGACCCTAGAGGACAGGGCAGAACATCTTTGAGTTTCTTGCACTATAACTACTGGAGTAGAAAGCCCTATATTTCTCCAATGGAGGGGCTGGTGGTTTTAAGCTATTGACTTTGTGGTTAACAGCCCAACACGTATGTGTGGGCATTGACATAATGGCAATGAGTGACTAAGAATACCACCCCTTATCTGTCAGTTTGTCATACTGTGAAAGATTGTGAATTTTTCAATGCTGGATGCTATGTCACTGGTACTTCAATTACCACTAGGGTCAACCAAAGTGAACAGATTTCAACAGCTACCAGACAAAAAGTAGACTACAAAGAAGCAATAGGCTTCCCATGGAAAAACTTTACGTGTAGCAGTAACATCATCAGATACTGAAAACCTCGTGAATCACAGGAGAACATGGTCAGAGAGAGCACTGGAACATGAACTTTTTAGTAGGACAGAACTCAAAATATAACTGAGGCAGAGCTGCTGTCTCAGGTCAGTCCATCAAATGAAGTGACGAGAATAGAGCCGGGGAGAGGAAAGTGTTTAGGACTTTCATTTGATGATGAGACAGGACTCAAAATGAAGACAAATGGAGCACAACAAGATTGATATCCTGGGGATGAGTCAACTGAAATGGACTGGTATTAACCATTTTGAAGCAGAAAATGTTACGGTTTACTATACCAGGAATGCAAAATTTAAGAGTCATGTTATCACATTTATGGTCAGAAAAGATAAGCAAATACATATCTTGAAGTACAATGCTTTTCTGCCTTCAAGATAATCCAGTCAACACAATTATTATTCCAATGTGTGCATCAACAACTAAAGCTAATGATGAAGAAATTGAAGAGTTTTGCCAATGCCTTCTGTATGATATTGCTCACATGTGCAATCAAGATGTATTGATAATTACTGGAGGTTGAAATGCAAAAGTTGGAAACAAAGAGGAAGGACCAATAGTTGGAATATATGGACATGAGCATAGAAAAAGAACAAATGGCAAAAGCTGGAGATCTTGAAAGGATTTTGCAAGACCCATGACTTCGTATTGCAAATGCCTTTTTTCAAGAACACAGTGACCTTATGCATTGATTACTCAACATGAAATACACAGATATCAAGTTGACTACATCTGTGGGAAGAGACAATGGAGAAGCCAACATCAGCAGCTAAAACCAGGCCAGAGACTGACAGTGGGACAGGCTAACAATTTACAGAAGTGCATGTGGAAGCTGAATAAGTTAACATAAGTCCAAGAGATTCAAATAAGACCCTTAGTATATTCCACCTGAAATCATAAGCCACCTCAATAGCTTATTGACACATTGAATAATAATGACAGAAGATCTGACAACAATGGGTGACATCAAAAACAACATACAGGAAAAAACCAAAAGGTGATGAAAAGATAGAAAAGACTTAAATATATATGAGAAGAGACTTTGAAATTTGTTCATAATTGTAGAGTTGCTAATGAAAATCAGGGAAATGATGTAATCAAAAGGCTGCATAGAAAGTGTCAAAGACCAGCAAAAAGAAGTGTGTGTGTGTGTGTGTGTATATATGATATAAATATGAAATATGGAAAGATCTAGAGTTAGAAAACCAAAAAGGAAGAACATACTCAGTATCTCTCAAATTGAAAGATCTCAAGAAAAGATACAAGCTTCAAGTTGCAATACTGAAAGTTTCCATAGACAGAATATTGAGCAGTGCAGGAAACATTAAAATAAATGGAAAGAAAACACAGAATAAGTAGGCAACATTCAACTATTTAAAGAAGTGGAATATGATTAAATTAAAAAGTGGTACCGAAGGAAAAAGTTCAAGTTTCACTGAAATCATTAGCTAAAAAGAAGACTCCTAGAATTAATAGAATACTAGTTGATGCGCCTTCCGCCTCGACTCCCCCA
>NW_022103908.1:15774923-15783980 GCF_000313985.2 Echinops telfairi | reverse complement strand
ACCAAGTGACAACCTGAGTTACCATTCTGAGCTGCTTTCTTTTGACCTGAGAAACAATCAGCCTTTCCTCTAACAGAACTTTCTCAGACTTGTCACTAGATACTCACTAGATTCCAAGCAGGTCTAACTTTGCCTAAATTCTGAGAACTGTTTGAAATAGATTATGGTGATAACATGCAAAAAAAGATGTCTGCCACAGGTAAAAGTTTCATTCTGAGTTGAGAACTCTCACCCAAGGCAGTAACTCCTGCCCCCAACCCCTATTTCCCTCTACCCTGCAATGATTGTGACGTGAAATAAATCTAAGATGTTGTGTTTGCAAAAACAAACAAACAAACAAACAAAAAAAAGAATACTAGTTGAAACTCAACAAGCTAATGAAATACTGGACTCATTCACTCGTCTCTGCCAAGAAAGTTAGAAGACATCTCTTTGGACAACTGATGGGAAGAGATCCTCATTAGTATCCATTCCAAAGAAAGGTGACTCAACAGAACGTATAAATTATAGAACAATATAATTGAGAGTAGATGCAAGTAAAGTTTTGCTGAAGATCATCCAACAACAGTTGCAGCAGTACATTGACAAGGAGCTGCCAGAGTTTCAGGCTTGATTCAGAAGAGGAGATGGTATGAGAGATATCATTGCTGATGTCAGATGGTCTTCCCTCAAAGCAGAAAACACCAGAAAGATGTATACTTTTGTTTCATTGACTATGCAAAGACATTCGACTTTGTGGATCATAGCAAACTGTGGCTACTCTTGAGAAGAATGGGAATCAAAAAAATTCTATTGTGCTTATTCTGGACTTATACGTGGATCAAGTCCAGCTGCATAAACAGAATGAGGGAATATTGCATGGCTTAAAATCAGGAAAAGTATGAACCATGGTTATACTCTCTCACCATACTTATTCAATTTTTATACAATTTTATGAGCAAATAATCTGAGAAGCAGCAATGTGAATGTGACTTCAGGAATGGAGGAAGGCCTACTAACAACCTCCGATATATAGCAGACACAACCTTGCTTGCTGAAAGTGAACAGGCGGTTAAGCACATTCTACTGAAAGATAAGGATTGCAGCCTTCAATACAGATTACAGCTCAATGTGAAGAAGACCAAAATCTTCTCAACTAGACCATAGGGTATATCATGATAAATGGAGAAAGGAGTGAGGCTGTTAAAGATTTCTTCTTCCTTGCATCCACAATCAATGCTCATAGAAACAGCAGTCAAGCCTCAAAGTGCAAATTGTATTGGGTGAATGCTGGATAAATACCTCTTTAAAATGATGAAAAGCAAAAGTATTAATTTGAGGACAAAGTTGCTCCTGACCCAAGCCTTGGTATTTTCAATCATCTCATATGCGTATGAAATTTCATCATTAAATATGGAAAACCAAAGAAGAATTGATACATTTGAGTTATAATGTTGGAGAAGAACACTGAATGTACCATGGACTGCCAGAGGAACAAAGAGATCTGTCTTGGAAGAAGTACAGCCAGAATGCTCCTTAGAAACAAGCATGGTGCGACTCTGTCTCACATACTTTGAATGGATTATCTGGGGAAAGAGATTGATAAAGTAAAGTAGAGGACTACCCAAATTGAGGAATACTCTTGAGAATATGTATTGTCGCAGTGTTGCAACAATGGGCTCATACATACAAACAACTGTGAGGGTGGTACACAACCAGACATTGCTTTGTTCGGCTGTGCATAGGTTTACTGTGAGTTGGAAACCACTCAATGACATCTAACAACAACAATGTGAAAATAAGATTTAAATCATAAGTTTATATACTCATACCTGCATGTCATAAACATATATAATGTATATATGCATACAGATGCACACTTGTATAGGGCACATATGTAGATATTCCATGGAAGTTATATTTTAAAATTATGTATTTGGGTACATCTATGTCAATTGGTAAAACACAATTCCTAAGTAGAATATTCTTTTTTAAAAAAACAGTTTTATTAACATATAATTCATAAATCATACCTTTCCCTGGTTCAATTATATTAAGACTTGTAAAATCATCACCAGAATAACAGTCTCCACAATTATCATTGCAAAACATTTTCTTCATTTTTGTATTCGTCGTAATTAGCTCCTCATTCTCCCCAATCTTCCTGCCATACCTACAAGGAATCATTAATCCAGTATCTATAGATTTACCTATCCTAGATTTCATATATGGAAAAATATATATTCAAAAAAATAACAATGACTAAGTAAACAGAGGAAAACCCTCAATCGAAATAAAGTAGGAAAATTTAAAACTAGAATAAATTCAAAGTAGGTTTAAAGGGAGATCAAATGATAAGTGTTGAATTTAAGCAACGCTGCATCTGCAATAATTTACTTTCCAGCGAACTCTGCATTATATATCCCTGGTCCATGGTCAGCGAGGATTCACTGGAGGCTTATAGGTGTTTCCTCTTCACTTTTTTTTAACTGAAACAACTATAAGATGAGTCAAAAGGGAGATCAAATGATATTACATTTTAACCTTATTATATCTGGCTTAATCAACTTTACAATGCTCTCTGTCTGATAACAAGGCTATCTACATCCCTTAACTATGGTTTGAGGGATTCACTGGAGGCTCAATCCCATTAATTTTATTTTTTTTAAATAATCATGTTATTGGGAGCTTTTATCAATTTTAACAATCCATAATTAAATTATATTAAGCAAAATTGTTCATATGCTGCCATCATCATTTCCTAAACATTTTCTTTCTACTTGAGCCCTTGTTTTCATCTCCTCTTTTTCCCTCTCCCTCCTCTACCCTTCCACCCTCATGAATCCTTAATCAAATATACATTATTATTGTTATTTCATATCCTACACCATCGGTTGTCTCCCTTCACCCACATTTCTATTATTTGCCTCCCCTTGGTGTGTGTGTTTGTGTGTTATATCCAAACTTCTGATCAGTTCCCCCTTTCTCTCCCCCCTCCCCTAAAATTCCTGAGGGTTTATCTGTCCTAGATGTCATTTGTCCAGAGCTCTTATCTATATCAATGCACAGACTCTGGTCTAGCTGAATTTGTAAGGTAGAACTGAGTCATGATTGTGGGGAGGATGAAGCATTAGGGCTTAGAGGAATGCTGTGTGTTTCGTCAGTGCTATGCAGCACCCTCATTGAATTGTCTCTTCCTCGTGATTCTTCTATGAGGGGATGTCCAATTGTCTACAGATGGGATTTGAGTTTTCACTCCGACCCCCTTCGTTTACATTAATATAGTTGTTTGTTTGGGATATTTTGATACCTGATACCTGATCCCGTCAACACCTCATGATCACACAGGCTTGTGTACTTCTTCCATGTGGGCTTTGTAGCTTCCCTGGTAGATGGCTGCTTGTTGAACTTCAAGTCTTTCAGTCCCCAGACGCTATACCTTTTGATAGCTGGGCACCATCCACTTTCTTACCACATTTGCTTATGCACCCATTTTGTCTTCAATGATTGTGTCGGGAAGGTGAGTATCAGAGTGATAGGCTAAGTGTCCTTGTGTTAAGAGAGGCCTTCAGTAGAGTCCCAAAATCCATCTGATACCTTAATACTTAACATATAAATATATATATATACCTTGACCTATATCCCCATCATTATAAATTAATATATTGACATAATGCCTACACTTATACCTCTGTAAATAGTTTTGCCTCCTAGTTCTTTCCTCTCCTAAATAAAATATTCTATGTCTTAGTTTGGTGAGTAGCATCTAGGGTCATAAAGCTTGGGTGAGGTCATCTAAGAAGCAAATTTCTTTCTACCTGAAGAAAGGAGATAGAAAAAAATGGAAGTAACAGCCTCCTACAGCCTGAGGTCAGTAGGTAGTACCCTGCTTCCTCAACTGACATTCTGCCAGGACTGTAAAAAAAGTTCCCAGTTATGGGTTAAAATGTAGAGCAAAATGAAAGTTAAAACAATATCCAAAACAACTGGGCTTAATGATCTTTAAGGCAACAGAATCTTTGAGACTATCAAACTAAGACAATCTTCTAACTTGAAACTGAAAATACTCTTGGAGAACACCAGTCAGCCAATTAATAGATAGATAAAATAAGCAATAATACTAGGGAACCATGTATTTTGCCGAACAATGAACTAGAGAGACCAAATGCGCAACATTTACCCAAAAGCAAAAATGAAAAGGCAGGAGGAGACATGAAAATCCAATGAATGGAAACAGAGTACTCTGGGAGGAAACTGGGAGAGTGTTACAATGTTGAGAATAGCAACCAATGTTATTGAAAAAACGTGTATGAATTATTCAGTGGAAAACTAATTTGCTGTGTAAAATCTTACCAAAAGCATAATAAAATGTTCATTGAAAATAATGTTAATTTTTATTTTACATGGAATTTAAGCAGGCAGAGTGATAAGAATTAAGAAAAATATTAATAGTTTTTTATATATTTAAATATATATGTTTGTGTTCTATGAGATAAGATAATGCCATAATTCCATTTAAAATAGTAAAGCCATATTTTACAACCCTTAATTTCATTCCATATAAGAATTCAGTGACAAATATGCTGTTGTGTCTTCATGCATTTAACTGTACATTTCAAAAGAATATTTTTACACTACTTTTTCTATATTTCTCCTTTCCTCCCAGGCTACTCCCCTGCGTTTTTCATCATTTATTTCTCAGTTATATGTGTTTGTAATCACTTTCCACATTAGAAGATTGTTGTTAAATATTCTTTCATTTCCAATCCCAAATCATAATCCTCATTTCTCTAGCATCCCAATATAATTAGATGATAGTTTGTAAGTAAATTGATATTTATCATTTATATTGTCATCTGAAACTTTAATATATATTTCAGCTATATAGAATACTTGGATTATATTTAAGCTGTCATGAAACTTTAGTGTCTTTTTCTATTTTATTTATATTTAACTTACTTCTACTTTTGTTCTATTTATTTTAGCTAGGTAAAATGTGACCTTTTATAGAATTATAAAATAACCCTAGAAACTGCCAGTTTTAGTACATAACAGTTGCAGTTGGTTTTCAGTGACACGTGTTACCCTAATGTCCCCAAGGTCTTTTTTACCCATCGCAGTAGATGTAATTATATCAGTGAGTGTAAAGACTGCCTCTGGCAGATCGCATACATGGATAAAACACAG
Organism: Echinops telfairi; assembly: GCF_000313985.2. NCBI lineage: Eukaryota > Metazoa > Chordata > Mammalia > Afrosoricida > Tenrecidae > Echinops > Echinops telfairi. The sequence continues at coordinate 15,778,814 of NW_022103908.1, read as the reverse complement.
TTCATAAATACAATATTCTACATCCTATCAGCTATCAGTTTAGTGAGTAGCATCTGCAGTCATAAGATTTTTGTCATGATTGAACTATGGAATGATATGATATATGCATTAAATTCCATAAACAAAGAACATAATTGAAAATGCAATAAAGAATTCCCTCTGAATATGGACCAGGGATGTGACTAGCCTTGCTATTCCTGGGCAGAGTACATTGGAAAGCGGATGATGGCAGATGTACCTAGGTTACAATTTTAACACCTTGTCACTTAAACTCCTATTTGACCCATGTTAAAGCTGTTCTACCTTTTAATATCTTCTTTTCACTTGGGATTTTTCTCTATTTTATGGTGCTGTTGCTGTTAGCTTTTTTGACTTTTTGTTTGTTTGTTTCTGTATGTTTTCAGTGTATGAAATCCCAGATGGCGGAATCTATAGAGACTATATCTGGATTAATGTTTCCTTGTGGGTATAGAAAGAAAGGTTGGGGGAAATACGGAGCTAATAAGAAGGAAAAGAAGAAATGCTCTAAAAGTTATTGTGGTAATGACTGTGACATTCTTCTTATATGATTGTCCTATTTAATTGCATGATATGTGGATTATATCCCAACAAAACTATATGAAAAATAAGTTTATGAGTGGTCATCCAAGAGGCAAATTTCTTTCCACCTGGAGAAAAAGAGAACAAAGAAAACCAGACTCAATTTTACAGCCAAAACACAATTATTTTTTCTTTGTGTTTTCAGCCAGGTTTCTAGGGTTATTTGGGTGCTTATGCAGAGAATTGCATTCGATAGACCACAAGAGCTCTCATTTAGATATGGTATTCCACTCTGTTTTCAGCTATTAAGTTATACTAATTTATTAACTTATCATCCTGGTTCTAAATATGCGAATTTATACCCTCATATTATAAGGTAATAAATAAATGAAAAAAATAAGTATTAAGGGATTCCCAAGGGAAGTTGTATATGGACTGTTTATGAGAGTAGTTGGTAGCACATAAAGCTGTCAATTGTAAAGTCAGTGTTTTGATCTCACCAGTAACTCTGCAGCCTTTAAAAGATTTGAAATTTTGGAAATTCAAAGGAGCAGTTATTCTCTGTCCTACGTGGTTACTGTTAGTTAGCATCAATTAGCTGGTAGTGGATTTTTGTTTCGGTGTAAGGGGCTGTGCAGTACATCCGGAGACTACAAACTGGATATTACAAAGCCAAAACACAGCTGAAAAAGTGTGGACAATGACCAAAGAAAACTTAAAAGGCATACTTTTGGAAGGTGCGAAGGCAATTTAGAGTGTTGAAATGTCACACTTCATACAATTTTCATAAATATTTTCAGATCTAAATTTTTCTTCTTCAAAAATACAAGAAACATTTCAGAATATATTTTAATATGTATAAGTCAATGGATAATTCATGTTAAATGATTCAGAGGTGAGATTAACTCCAATCTTCTTCATAATAAAAGCTCTAACTTTTAAGAGTTCTTGGGCACAAGTGAGGACATGGTGCCATCGTACAAGAAGACTGGAACATTCTAATCTTAATAAAGGAATTTGAATCCTGACAGATTGATTTTGGGTTTCAGAGCATGTGAATCTCTAATTATACTAAATCTCTGATTATACCAAACTTACTACAAGTAGTCGATTATGGCTCACAGCAATCCTATAAGACAGAGTGGAACTTTTCCCATGGATTTCTGAGCCTGTGAATCTTTACAGGAATAGAAAGTCTCATCTTTGTGTTGCACAGTAGCTGGTGGGCTTGAATAGCTTGCTTTGCATTTAGCAGTCAAAGACACACACACACACACACACACACACACACACACTGTATGCCATCAGAGCTTCTTACTTATTATACAGTAACTCTTATTTTTAGCCCATTTGTAAGACATAAAATTTCAACTACCTGCTATTCAGTTTCTAATAAAGGTGAAGTGATCCTTGTGAGGAAATTGCAAGTTCATGTGACTTGCATTGTTCAAATACATCTTTGAATCAAAGTACATCCTGTGAAAGATAATTTGATCTAAATATGTAGTACAACACAAACTACTTTAAGACAGCATGCACATCATCTCTTAGGCTAGCGGACACTAAATTAAAACGTCTTTATCTTTTACGGTGAGTAGAGTGAAATGTGGTATATGTGTTTGTGTGTGTGTGTGTGTGTATATATAATAAAAATTAAAAAATAGAGTTGATAGGAGAAAATAGGCACCATTTTTGGAATAATAGGTCAAATATACCTAAAAACAAGTCCATCATTGAAGACACAAAAAGGTGGGTTGGCCAGTTTTGTTTCCCATCATCCTGGAAATTTCTTATCTATAGCTGAACCTCTTTATTGTATCTGAATTTATCATTGTCCTGAAAGAACCTTTAAGTTTATGTTGGACATAGTCTCCAGAACTTCTTTGAAATGGAAACAGTAGAGCCAATTCAAAAGCTATGAATGAAGAAGTTGAAGAATTCTGCCAAAATTTTCAGTCAAAACTTGATCACATATGCAATCAAGATGAATTGATAATAATTGGTGATTGGAATACAAAGGTTGGAGACAAAGAGGAAAGAACAGCAGTTGGGAAATATGGTTTTGGTAATAAGAAAGAAGCCTTGGATCACATAATAGGATTTTGCAAGGCCAATAATTTGTTCATAGCAAATATCTTTTTTTGAAAACACAAAAGGTCACTCATTATACATTTAGACTTTTCCAGATATAATACACAGAAATCAAATTGACAACATCTATAGGAAGAGATCATGAAGAAGTTCAATATGAGCATCTAAAATCAGGCCAGGGACTGACTGTGGAACAAACCATCAATTTCTTATATGTAAGCCCAAGTTGAGCTGAAGAAAACTAAAACGAGTCCAAAAACAAATTCACTGCCAATGAGCCCATGTTGACGTCTATAGGACAGGGTAGAACTGCTCCTGTGAGTTTCTGAGACTGTAACTGTTTAAAAGGGTACAAAGCTCCACCTTTCACCCTCAAGTGGCTGGGGGTTTTGAACTGCTGACCTTGCAGATTGCAATCAGACATATAACCACTATGTCACAAAAAAAAGAAATGGAAACAGTAGAGATGGATATAGTCTGATGTTGCTTGTTTAGAGATGTTTTTATGCTGTCCTCACATTTACTTGACAGTTTCGATTTCTACAAAAATCACGTTCACTCAAAGTTTTCAAAGCTCTGCCTCATTATCTTCCATTTTATATTTTGCTTTTAAAACGTTCTGTAACATTTTGATTAATTATAATTAATCAATTAATATTTTTCTTTCTTTTTATTCTGTCTCCTAGTTCTTTTAGGATATTGTGCATATCCCGTTGTTGTTGTTTTTTAATTTTACCTGAAATGTCTTGGTCAGATTTAAAAATATATTTATTTTGTGTACTCACTGGAGTTTTACTGAATCCAACAAATTATGTACAGTATTTCTGGTTTATGTTTTTCTTTTTAACATATCTGTTCTTTTTATATATATTATAGCTCTTTGGTTATTTAATATCCCTTATCTGTTATCTTTTTTTTTTTTTGCTCTCTGCGCCTAAGTTCTCTCTCTTCTCGCCTAAGTTCCCTTATCTGTTATCTTATATTATCTTTTTGTATGTATTTTTTTCTACTTTGGACAGATTTAATTAATTATACATTCTAGCATCTATTTCAAAACTTTTGTTTTCTATTTTTCCTAAGCTTTCATTTTTCCAAGCTTCATTTCATCTCTCCATATTTAACTTTCTAACATTTACTTTTAATTTATTAATAGGATATCACAGAAATTTCAGTATTTTACTGGAGACTCAGTGTTGGGACTGGCTCAGACTGACCCTGAGACACCGAGGCAAACCACTAAAAGCATGCGGCAGAGCAACC
>NW_022103908.1:15768541-15770419 GCF_000313985.2 Echinops telfairi | reverse complement strand
CACGAGTTCAATGAAGTGCTTTGGAATTCCCATTCTTCTCAAGGCTATCCAAAGTGTGTTAGGATTTACGTAGTCCAGTGTCTTTGCATAGTCAACAAAACATGAGTAAACTTTAAAAACAATTTTCCTGGTATTCTCTGCTTTCAGTCCAGGGTCATTTGATTTCAGCAATTATATCCCTTATTCTACATCCTCCTCTGATTATGAGCTGAATTTCTGGCAACTCTTCATCAATATACTGTTGCAATTGTTGAATGATCATCAAATGATTGACTTCATGTGATATCAGTGAATTTTTAATAATGTATGCATTTTGTTTATTTATTTTCTTTTGAATGGTTGCAAATACACATCTATACCAGTCAGCTGGTCAGATATTACAAACTTCTTGGAATAGATGCTTTATCAACTTGTTTAAACATTTGGATTTGTACTCCATCAGTTCCTGGAATGCAGTTTTTTTCTACTGCCTTCAGTACATATTGGACTTCATTCTTCAGTACCATCAGTTCTTGTTTACATGCTACCTTTTGAAATGATGGAATGTCAACTATTTCTTTCTTGCACAGAAACTCTTTGCATTCATCCCTTCATCTTTAGATTCATTTGAATAATTCAATATTAGCACATATTAAAAAAAGAACAAGTTCACAGCTATCGATTTAGTGCTGACTCATAGTGATCCTATAGGGCTGAATGGAACAGCTCCTGTGAGTTTCCAAGGTTGTCACTGTTTAAGGCATTATAAAACCCTGTCTTTCTCCCTTGGAGTTGTTTCATGGTTTTGAACTTCTTACCATGAGGATCACAGCCCACCTGATAACTACTAGGTCAACCCTTTAAGTATTCAACACTGGGCTTGATTGTTTTTTCTTCAATTTTTTTTCAGCTTAACATATGCTGAGCTTGTTCTTCCTTGTTTTTTGTTTTGACTCCAGGCTTTTCTTTATTGTTTTTATAATATTTTACTTTTCATTAACCCCCTCCACCTGAAATTTATTTATTTAATTATCTATCTTATTTATTATTTTATTGGGAGCTCTTACAGATGTCATAACATTCCACAGTCCAATCACATCAAACAGTATTGTACAATTGCTACCACAATCAGTTCCAAAACATTTTCTTTCTTCTTGAATTCCTTAACATCAGCTATCCTTTGTCCCCTTCCTCCCCTCCCCTCCCTTGCCCCCAAGGAATCCTTATTTATTTATTTATTTATTTGTCTATACTTTTTTTTTTCATATATTACATGATCTAGTATATCCATTCACATGCAATTTTGTTGTTTGATCCCATTTCATGGGGTTATGCAGTCATCAGTGCTATCCTATTCCCCATTTCCATCCCCTTCTCTTCCCTTACCCTCAGAGAACCATTACTCCTGTTACTGTGTCTGAAGGGTTATCTATTTTGCCTTTCATGTACCAAATTATCTTCAATATGTAAACAAACATATTCAAATTTAACATAATTAATGAGGTAAAACAAATAAAATCCATAATAGTAAGGGGAGGAAATATTAGAGAACTAGAGGATAGTTCTGTGGTTCATCAGTACTATACCTTATGATGATGGATTTATCATTCATTCCATGTGGGCCTTCTGAGACAGATGATCCAAATTATCTTACAGGTGTGTTTTGGGTCACTGTTACATCCACACTCCTTCACATCAATTTGGTTGCTTGTTTTCAAACTTCTGACATCAGCACCTCATGATTACACAGGCTGGTGTGCTTCTTTGTTATGGGCTTTGTTGCTTCCCCTGCTAAGCCTTTCAGACCCCAGACACTCCATCTTTTAATAGCTAGCTATCTTCACCACATTTGCTTTTCATTCTTAAGCTGCCCTTTGAAATGTTCTGTTCAGCTTTCTG
>NW_022103908.1:15765573-15767725 GCF_000313985.2 Echinops telfairi | reverse complement strand
ATATATATATCAGTTAATTGGGGGCTCTTAGGGATCTCATGACAATCTATCATTCAATTGTACTAAACACATTTGTACATATGTTGCCATCAGCATTTCCAAAATAGTTTCTTTCAACTTGAACCTTTGGTATCAGTTCCTCTTTTAAGAAAATCATTTTATTAGGGGGCCTGTACAACTGTACAACTCTTATCACAATCCATGCATACATCCATTGTGTCAAGCACATTTCCTATACCACTCCATTTCAGCTCACAAATGCCAGGGAAATCGATCTTTATGTGTTCAATTTCATTTTTGATGAATTCTAATTTTCCTAGATTCATTCTTTGTATATTCCAAGTTCCAAATATTCATATATATTTACATCTGTTCTGTCTCATTTTGAGTTGTTCCCCATTACCAAATGAAGGTCTCAAAGCCTTTACTCCACTCATGTTATTATGGTCAATTCTATTTGAGAAGGTAGCTTTTCCTCAGTTATAATTTGGGTCCCTTCCAATCTAAGTGGCTCATCTTCTGGCATTGTATCTGACAATGTTCCACTGCTATTCATAAGGGTTTAACTATCTGACAATATTCCTGGGCTATGCATAAAGTTTTCAGTAAATTCCTCAGAAATAAACAGACCATTCCTCCTTTGCAGTCTGTTCTTAGTCTTAAAGGTCTGGTGAAACCTCTTCACCTTTAGTGACTATCCTGGTATTTGGCATACCAGTAACAGCTTCCAGTGTCACAGCAACGTGCAAGTCACCACAATGCAACAAAAATGACAAAGAAGTAGTGGGTTATAAATGTTATTCTTCAATTAAACTGCTTGGAGAGCAAAACCAGTGCTATCTAGTCAATTTTGAGTCATAGTCACCCTAGTGTGACAGAATAGATATGTGCCCCATAGCATTTTTATTTAGTAACCTCTAGTCTTTCAATTATCCACTGTATTAATTATTCACTCCCCAAAGATTAAAATTTAGAAAAAAATTACCAGAAAATGAGGATATATATATATATATAATTTGGTGTTATGAATTTTACAAAAAGTGCTTAAGGAAAAAATAGTGTGTTTTCAGGTTTTAAATTATCAGGGAGACAGGTTTAGAGAAGTTAACTAACATTAAATAGATAGCAATATTTGTCCTAGAAGTAAAATCCCAAATTTTCAGCATGTATCTCATTTAGAATGTTGAAGGATTTTGTAAGTAAAACAGAAGTAAAGATGAAGGCTTGATTAGAGAATATGTAAAAAAGAAAATTAAAAGTCTCAAAGGCAAAAAATAATAAATATTATAAGCTATAAGCTATTGCTTATCATATTATCGTATATAGGAAACAAATGATTTGAAAAATATGACACAATCTTTGAAGAAAGGAAGAAAATGAATAAGCTTTAGTTAGTCAAAAGATGTTACTATGGATTAGATAGGCTTAACCATAGCTCATGAAACTATCAGACTGCTCACTGAATTTCTGCTAGCATCCTACTCTGAACATATATAATGTGAAATTGAAGGAGCAGTTATCTTTGAATGATATTAAATATATTATTGCATATAGAACAACAAGAAAGCATAGACTTAATTGTGAGGGAGCCTGACAAAGTAGTCTAATTTTGACATTGGTGATCCACTAAATCTATTATAGCTAGATTCATTCCAACTCTAAAAAACATCTGTATTAATACATATAATCATGCCAAGTGACTAACACCTGTGGTTTTATTATTCTTGTTTTAACAAGAAGTAGCTGGAACACTCAAATAAGGGTAATTTAATCATCACTTTTCCAGATAAAAGGGCTGAGTAAAAAGAAAGTGCAGTATGTATATTTACGACAAAGAACAATACAGGAGTTCGACTACAGATAGTAGCATAATTTCTGGTATTACTAAACCCCAAAGACTACGGACGGATGTAACCTAGGGCGTCCTGCTCCACCAAACCTATGGAAGGCAGCACTCCAAATCTGTGTGAGCTCACAAAGCTCCATTTCTGGAGAGTAAGGAGGTGCCCAGGAAAAGGACACCAAAAGTGTACATGAATTGCTCCATCTGTGTCATTTCCTTCTGATTGGACACATTACCCCATGATAAAGAACTTCTTGGATTCACAGAGAACCAGACAGCAAGCCACAGGAAATAGACACAATGAACAAT
>NW_022103908.1:15762583-15764539 GCF_000313985.2 Echinops telfairi | reverse complement strand
ATTCTACTTAAAGTCAACTATATTCCCCTTTATATTCATGTTTATGCCACCAATACACTCTTTCCATAACTCTTCTCAGTCTTTTTTCAATGTATATTTAAATCAAAGGCTTTATTGTCAAGGCGTCCTGGTGGAGTAGTATTTAAGCCCTGGGCTGCATTTCCAAAGGTCAGCAGTTCTAACCCATTAGACACTCTGCAGATGAAAGATGTAGCTTCTGTGAAGGTTTCTCTTGTTACATGAAGTCCATTCCTCTATGGGACAGAGGAAAGCTGACTTGTCGGATTTTCAGGGCTGCAATCTTTACAGAAGCAGTCTGCCACATTTACTCCAGCAGAGTAGCTGATGGGCTCCAACTGACAATCATTTGTTTACGGACAGCCTTGAAAATCCAATGGATTGCTTCAGCTCTGTCCTGCAAGATTGATATGTGTCAGAAGCAAATTCAGAGCAAATGGCAACCCTTTTTACACCTTTTCTGCAACACTGTAATCTTTTAATTTGCATAATTGCAAGAGGTTATTCTCACAGATGACTATCTTGCGATATTATTATCACAAGTAATAGCAACAACATGCCCTCTTAAAACCTCCATTACCACATTTAGATCTAAACTAACTCTCTTTTGATAATTTTTGTGCTGTTATTGCAGAAGATACACAGTAAGACATGCATCAATTCAAAAATGTCTACACGTACTATTGAGCGTGGCACTGAGTGCATTCTTCAAGCTGTGTCCATTTTCTCACGCTCCACTTCTTCATGGTCCAGCCTTCACTGACATAAGCTTACCTTTAAGAGTTTTCATCTAACCTTTTGAATTGTAAATCTGAGCTCATACAAACAGTGATTAAATTATAACAATGGTCAAGGCAGACATGCTCTATTAGCTAAACAAACTATTGTGGGGTTTTAAAAAGAATTCAAGGACATTTTCTGTTTAAGGTTTAAAGATTATTCGAAGGCAATTGTTTCAAGGGTTCATTCAGCTTTCATGGCTCCAAAAATCTACAGTACATGAAAATGTTAAATTCTATTATTTATATTTCTTGCCTTTTGATTAGTGTTCTTCTATAGAAGCTTTGATCAAAATATTCAGTGAGGGACACCATGCGGCTCTTCTAGGCTCATGGCAAAGGTGGCAGTCTTTCATGGAGACAGTTTTCCACAATAAACCCTTCTCCTAGTTTCTGACTCCCTTTCTTCCTGTGCTTTTCCAGATAAATAGAGACAAATTGTATTTTAATAGTGGTGTGCAGGATTTTCAGACCCTCAGCACTACTCAATGAACTAGGAGATAGAACAGAAACACTGAACATGACAGTTTGATTAACCAGAATGTTCCATGAAATTGTGACCCTAACCTTCTTAACTGGATCATTTTCATACCTTCCTTACAGATTTCTATACTTGAATTCTTTCTGTAAATATATTTTTATGTGCATGTATTATATATACATATATATGTAGAGAGAGAGAGAGAGAGGAGGGAGGAAGAGGGAAGGAGGAGGAAGGAGAGAGGAAGGGAGCGAGCAAGCAAGAGAGAGAGAGATTGATGGAGAATTAGATAGTACCCTGGTTGCACTGTGGGCCAAGCTTGGGGATATCACAAGGTTGGCTACACAAGTCACTGCACTGGATAAAGATAAGGCTATCCGTCCCTGTAAGATTTGCAGTCTCAGAAACACTATATAGAGTTCTCATGATTCAGACTGACCAGAAATTTTATTCCCAACAATTTTCTTGGCAACCTATAGGTTCAACTTGAATTTGTTCTGGGTGCAAGGATTTCTTACTGGTTCCATGACAGAAATGTCTTCCCTGGCTTTTTGAATGTTGTTAGGAGTCTTTTACTTCTTATGAATTATTTGTATGTTTGTCTGTATACTACTATGCTTTTCACCTTACCACCTTGACCTGAATTCTTGTGTGTGTGTGTGTGTGTGTGTGTGTGTG
>NW_022103908.1:15759957-15761417 GCF_000313985.2 Echinops telfairi | reverse complement strand
GCCAAATTCAGGACGATCACAAACCAGTGGGTAGAAAGTCTTTGAGACCAGTAGCGTTGTAAGCCTCTCAGTGCTTAAATTTATTTTAAGTATTATGCCTGAAATGAATAAAAACATTTTAATTCCTTTCAAGTGAAATTTAGTTGATGCTGTTTTCTTGATATTACTAAATGTTTGTTTTCTTATTTTTACTCAATATAGTTAACATCCTCCAGTAGTTTATCATATCTTGTAAACTTTGAAATCTTCATCAGTCTAAGTATTATGAAGGTAAATGTTTACGAAGCCACAACCTTGCCAGCAAGGTCAGGGTCTATGCTAATAAATGGCAAAGGCCGATATAAAATAAAATTTTACAAGCATGTTTTCATTTTCCTATCAGTTAGTCCCTTTTAGATATTTTAAATTAAATAGATAATGATGAATCTCTTGTAATAAAAAAGAAAATACCACTCTCTTGGTCTTTAATACCAGACACTTTATTCGATATCTAACATTATATGTCTATCATACCTTACTTCTTGAGCTACCAAACTAAACCAAACACACTAAAAATGAGTTGATTTCAACTCATAGGCCCATAAGTCACAGGAGAAATGCCACTGAGAGGTTCTGAGACTAACTCTTTACGGAAGTAGAAAGCCTCACCTTATCCCTTGGGGAAGCTAGTGTGTTTGAACCTTGCAGTTAGCTTCCCAGTGAGCAGGTCACTTTGCTGCCAGTGTTCTTTTTTCTGGAACTGAGCTCATTATTTATGTTGAACTAAGGTCATTATTCGTGTTGAACTAAACTCATTATTTATGTTGCCTCAGATTGTAAATCTGAACACTGCTCCTTTTTTTGGATAGTTGTTAGCTTTTTCACAGGATGTATTTAATATTCAGTATTAAACCTCAACATTCCAGATTTGACAGTCACCAATTAGATGTCCAAATGTAATGAAAGAAAAGAAAACAGAAATAATACAAGAAATGAAAAATATTGTACAGATACTAGAGTTGGGGGTTTATAAGAGACTTCATAAAGCCAGGACACTAATTCCTCTCTTGTTAACTATCTCATTATCCAACAGTTTACATTTATAACAATACTGAACTTCTATTATCAGTTCTGTCCGTGAATGCTCTATTGCAGTATTGAGTGTTAAAGTAAGAGGAAAGAATACAGCCAGCTTTTATAGGTAAAGTAATGTGTTAACTTGGCTATGCTCTGACTCTTCATAGTTTGATCATTATGTAATAATGAAATTTAGTTTGGTCTTATGTAATGATATGGTTTGACATTAATCAAGCTTATATAATTTAGCAGTTAAGTGATGATGAAATTTAGTTTTGTAATGGTGCAGCCATCCTCCATTTCATGCTCAAATATCATCATCCTTCATTTTTTAATGATGCCGATTTTCACATCATGGCTTTGTCTTTGGAACCTAACCATCTCAATATACCAGGGGTTCAGAG
>NW_022103908.1:15757466-15759506 GCF_000313985.2 Echinops telfairi | reverse complement strand
TAAACATTCTTTATTCATAAATTGAACTACTGTGAGGTTACGGGCCTACTGAATACCCAACACCACTCCTCTCTTTTCCCTCATGACCCAGGATTCTGAAATTCACTGAAATGTCTTCTAGAACTCCTTCATGAGTGGTCAAGGAAATGGTGCATGTTGTTATTGAAGCTAGCAATAGAGTCGATTCAGACTCATAGAAACCCTATATAGAGTTTCTGAAACTAAATTTTTATGGGAACTGATAACCTCACCTCATATCTTCACTGGAACAGCTGTTGAGTTTGAACTGTCAACCTTGTGTTTAGCAGTTCAACAATAACACACCACCTCCCAGGGATGTCTAACTATTGTTTTTAATTGGTGCTGATTTTCCTGTCATTGTGTATCAAATGCACTACTCCACAGAGAACTTTTTCCTCTCCTTCCTCTACAATGCCTGATAACCATTAATTTCTAAGTACCTATCTGTATTTGTCATTTCATGTAAATTAGAGCAGATGAAGGACTTATTTCACTCAGTATAATATCAAGGAAGTTTCTACATGTTGAAACAAACATGGATCATGCTGCCCTAGAGGAGAAGTGGTTACAAACTGGACTGTTTACCACAAGATTAGTAGTTTGAAACCAGTTTTTACAACTTCAAATTTTCCTAGATTCATGATTCACACATTCAACGTTCTGATGACTGACTACTGTTTTCAGATGTTTCTTCTCATTTTGAGTAGTGACCCATCAGTGGGGGAATGTCTGGAAGGCTTTCCTCCCACAGTCTCCCATCCAGCTACCTCTGCTGTAAGAAAGCCGCTCTTCTTCAACTGTCTTTTGAGTGTCTTCCTACCTGCGGGGCAGGTGCCCTGGCACGATTCCCAGCAATGTTCTGTTTCTTTGTGTGAAGTTTCCAGGATCTGACAATGTTTCAATTCTGTCCATACATTGCCCAGTGGCTAATTCCGCTGTTGTGGACAGCCAATTCCTTTTTAGTGTCAATTCTTAGCCTGGAAGCTCTGCTGAAATCTGTTCACTCTGGTGACTCTGCTCTATCGGTGACATAGCTACCAGCATCCCAGCAACACACATGCACGACAGTCTGGAAAACTCACAGATAAGGGCTGTTTTTGTTCTTTTTCATAGGAAAGAGTGTGATCACAGGCCCCCACGACCACAGATTATCTAGTCAAGTTTCTGACATCTGGAGAAGTGACGGGGAAGCACATCCACAGGGCAATGGATAAGCCTTGCCCTTGGAAATCCCTCTTGATCATGGTATCTCTCTATCTTCTGTACGCCCCTAGAATACAGTGTTTTAAAACTCAAATATAAACATTTTAAATATAAATGCCAACTAAAATGTATCAATCAATCCAAAGGCAAGTAAAAATGTATTATGTAATGGAGGAGGGAGGATTTCTCCTACCCTGAAAAGTGAATTTTGTGTTGTTGCTTTATTTATTTACCTTTTTATATATACTATCCCAAACCAAAATCAAAATCAATGACACAAGTCAATTCCAACTCATGACAACCCTATAGAATAAGGTAGAACTGCCCCTGTGGGTATCCCATAAAGTCTTTTCTCATAAAGACTGTATCTTTATGAGAGTAGAAAAACTCAGCTTTCTCCCATTAAAAAACAAACAGAGAGCACAAAACAACAACAACAAAACCTCACTGCCATTGAGTTGCTGCTGATTCATAGACTAAAAGAGAGGGTAGAACTTCCCTGCAAATTTCTGAGACTTTACCTGCTCATGGGAATAATAAGCCTCATCTTTCTCCATCACAGCACCTTGTAATTTCAAACTGTTGACCTTGCAATTAGCAGCTCAGCATAAAACCATTATAACACCAGAGCTCCTTAATATACTATATGCATGACAAATGTAGAGGAAGTGGTTATGTCATTTTGTAAGATACACAAGGCAGGTAATTATTAAGGCAGCAGGGAATATCATAATATGACACAAGTTTTCTACCATCCTAATAAAACATATATTTGGGTTCAAAGCAAAATAAGAAAAATTCAGGAAAATGACAAAT
>NW_022103908.1:15748515-15756700 GCF_000313985.2 Echinops telfairi | reverse complement strand
GCTCAGCTCACAGGTAGTGCAGCACATGGTTGAGGCAAAGAACTACCTCAAGCAGCAGCACACTGGTTTGGTCACCAGGGAGGAAAAAAGACTGGATGCCTGCCACCAGAAAATATTTATCTCGGTAGCCCTTCAATCCATCAATGACCTGATTAGACTCTGCCCACTTGTTCCTATGGAGGCTTAGTTGACCCAGTAAACCTATCACAGAAGAGATGATGCTTGGGAGGACATGGAGTGGAAATTGCTCTTGCCTTTTGCATGCCCTGGGATCTTCCCAAGTATAAAAAATCTGGACAGAGCCTTGTTGGTGTCAGCACTTATTGCTTTAGTTACTAAGAACATCTTAATCTTGAATTATTTCATTTCACTCCCTGTTGGAGTGTAATGCTATAGTTATTACATCGTTACCATTAAGTCTCATAAAATTAAATTTAACTTAAATCCATAGTGTACAGTATGATTCACAATATTTGTGGTAAAGTCCTGTGAGTTTTGACCAATGCATAATGCCTAACATTACAACAATATGCCAAAGAGCTTCACTGTCCTAAGAATGTCTTGTGTGTTACTATTTACCTTTCCTCCACTCCCCTTGTGGCAAACACTCATCTTTTCACTGCTCCTATAATTTCCCCTTTTCTTGAATGTCATGTGCTTGGAATTACACAGGAGGTAGTTGATTTGGTTTGAACTTTCTGATGGTTTCCTTTCTATTAGCAATATGAATGTAAGAACTACTCATGACTTAATAACTCATTTATTTTTTGGTTTAAAATACTTCATTTTATTGATGTGCCACAGTGTATTTATCCATAAGGCGTTTGGTTGCTTTCAGTGAAGAGCAATTATAAATAAAATTTATATAAACACTTTTATTCAGGTTTTTAAGTGGTCATACTTTGTTCTGTTTTGTTTTTATCTCACTTGAGTAGAGACCTTGGAGCCTATTGCTGGATTGCCAGGAACTACTTACTACAAGCTATCCAAAGTGTTGGCCACATTATCTTGCTTTCAGCAATGATTAAACATTGTTGCTTTCATATCCATGCCAGCATTTATACAATCATATTTTTGCAAAATTTGTAAACCTGTATTATTTTGCCTTGTTTCATTTAATTTAGTCCATTAAAACTAAATTACTTGAGGGTGATAAAAAATACTAATTTTTTATTCTTGACTGAGGTACTGTGCAGATTGAGGCACATACATTCAATAAATATTTATAGAAAAGATGATTATTTAAGTGAAGTCTGATCAGCCATGATTTAGAAAAAAGGTGGAAGAGACTCAGCTGAATAAATAAATAATAAAGGTCACATAGCTAGTAAGTGAGATTTAGGACCTTGAATTTCATGACATGGCTTCTCCACATCTTTTTGCTGAAATCTATGACTATATTCCAAAATTAACTTTAGCCCTGTCACTCTAAATTATGTTTTTAGGGCCTGTATTCTTCATACAGTATTTTTTTTCTTTCTAGACTGTCTCACTATATCTTATTAGCTTGAATAGTTTGTGTTCATTTAAAATAATCAAATCACAGTAATTCTTTTCTTATGTTGATTAGTCATTGCTGTATAGTTACTCCTTTTATGATATTATTTTAGAAACCCTAAGCTTATCAAGCCAATTATACTAGCATCTAGAAGAGAAGAATAAGTGGAAAGGGAAGTGCTTTGGGGTATAGGAAAAAGGAAGGTAATTTTTTCTCTAGATGGGAAGAAGTCTGAGATTGGCATGTACTGAGATCAGTGGGAAAGTTCACTATGTGCCATTGCCTGGGCAAAGTATAAAACCAATTAAGGACATGGTGGTCCACTTAAGCGAGCTAGAGACCAGGGCACTGATGCTGAAATCTCATTACCTACCACCCTACTACTGCCTCTAAGTCAATCCCAAGCCATAGAGAATGTATAGAATGAAATAGAAGTGCTCTCCAGGGTTTCTGAGACGGAATTTTTATAGTAGCGGGCAACCTATTTCCCTCCTGCAGAGTGGTGGCTGAGTTTGAACTGCCAAACTTGCGGTTAGCAGTGCAGTGCTTATCATACAGCACTACTATGGCTCTTACTTTTGGTCTCACCAGATGCCCCTAAGTTATATGGTATTTTATGGAGGTAATGGGATTACTTCCCCTGTCTTCAATTTACCTGCCTAAAGTCTGAGAAAAAGGTATTTCTTTTATTTTTATGTATATATATTACTTTAGGGGACAAATGATTGGTGATGGCCTGCCTTCATATATGATTTTCAATATAATCCTTGAGTCTTGAAAACCACTGGACAAGTGGGGATTTTGATAGTAATGGTTTTGTGTCAACTTGTCTGAACGAGGATTCTCAGTATACGGCAGTTAACACCGAAGAGTTCCTCATGGCATAGCCTAACATGGTGTCATCACAGCTAACCAGTTGTAAACCTCCATAATGGGAGCAGAAAATGCTGAAATACAACAGATTTTTTAGGTCACAGTCTGTTTCCTACATAAGTGGACACAGTGGGAATGCTTTCTTTTTGTTGGTTGGGTCTAGATCCTGAGGCTCACTGGCCTCTCATTCATTGAACTTGGGCCACCTGCCTGTCATATTGCCCACCAATCATAGGACTGTCATTGGAGCCGCTGACCTTGGATTCCTTCGCCTCTGAAGCCACCAGCTGTTGACCAGCCCCAGCAATGACACAAGATTTCTGTAGCATAACATATGACCCCTGCACTTGGAACCTGCTTGGATGTGGATGTGCTTATTTCTACCTTCTACAACCCAGTGAGCTATTTTGTTGACACAACTTTACCCATAAATACACACACATGCACACACGCACAACAGTCCCACTTTGCTTCTCAAAAGAAACTAGTCTAAAACTGGGAGCTTGAAAGTCACTTATATTAGGCTTAACTTAAATATATACATACTTTTAAAAATTAGTACATGTGAAACAAACATGAGATAAAAAAGTTAGATCTATACTTTTAAGATCGCACTGGGTTTTTAAATAGATAATTTTAGGTTATTTAAGGTTACAGAATATTTTGAAAACATAAAATTCTTGGAATATCAATTGCTTCTGTAAATATGCGGACAAGAATTCCCATCTTCTCAGAAATTTGTTGGATGATAGTTAAAAGATAACAAGATTTAACAATAAACATCTCCTTGGAGTCTAAGCAGAAGCAATCATGATCAGCTCAATTCATATCTAAGCAATCTTAGTTTCCAAAAAATAAATCAGTGAAAGGTTATTATTTCAAGAATTTAAATAATTTGGAGAACTTTATAAAAAATATGCCTGTGATTTTTTATTTAACATTACTAGATGAAACATTGAGTATAATAAGTCATTAATATGAAATTATATACGTTATTGATTCTAATTTTTTAATGCGTAGGGTTCTAGTGAGACTTACCCAAATAACTTGAAAATAATACCATGGTGGAAAGTAAAGTATGATATTCATATGTGCTTTGAATGACTGGTAGGCCAGTAAAAGTTGATTAAAAATGATCAGGTTTATTTGCATCTTTAGAAGGAAGGTTTCTTCCTTTTTTTCTGTTTTTGTTCCATTAGAGAGAATTAGGTCCTCATTAAAAAGTAGGCTAGTGAAGAGACAAAGAGATACATATTGATATACTTATCTAGTTCTAGTTCAGAACATAAGTTCTAATTCAGACATAAACCCCTAGATTCCTGACTAAAGAGGAGAGGTTGTAAATCTGTGGTTGTAAATCTGTAACCTTATTAGACTGTGTGCCCCCAAAACAGTTCCTGATGTCATGTACAGGTTACGTATTAGGAGAAACTAGTTAGTGGGTAGGAGAAGCTTGTCCAAATTTAAGAAGAAGAAACACTACAGTGCAAAGTTAGGATAAGATTCATGAATTCAGCTGGGTAACTTTGTTTAAATGTACATATATTTAGAGGTTTAGTATTAAGGAATCAGATGGACATTGGGCTTCTACTCAAGTACTCCTTCAATACAAGAACACTTTGTTCTATTAAACTGGCATTCCATGATGCTCACCTTCCTCACACAATCGCTAAAGACTAAGTGGGTGCACAAGCAAATATGGTGAAGAAAGCTGATGGTGCCAGGCTATCAAAAGATATAGTGTCTGGGGTCTTAAAATCTTGAAGATAAACAAGCCGGCCATCTAGCTGAGAAGCAACAAAGCCCACATGGAAGAAGCACACCAGCCTGGGTAATCATGAGGTGTTTATGGGCTCAGGTATCAGGCAGCAAAAACCCAAAACAAAATATCATAATGTGAATGAGGGAGGGAGTGCAGATTGGAAGCCCAATGTCAATCTGTAGGCATTTGGACATCCCTTTACAGAGGGTTGTTGGGAGAAGATGGGCCAGTCAAGGTGCAGTATAGCACCAATGAAACATACAGCTTTCCTCTGGTTCTTTAATGCTTCCCTCCCCCACCCCCCTCCACTAACATGACCCTAATTTTACCTCACAAATCTGCCTGGACTAGAGCATGTACATGGGTACAGATAAGAGCTGGAAACACAGGAAATATAGGAAAGATAAACTCCGCAGGACCAATATTGAGAGTAGCCATACCAGGTGGGTAAGAGGAAGGTTGGGGGAGAAAGGGGGAACCAATCACAGTGACCTACCTATAAACCCCTCACAGGGGGATGGACAACAGACAAGGGGGTAAAGGGAGACAGTGGAATGTGCAAGACAAAAGAAAATACTAATTTGTAATTATCAAGGGTTCATGAGAGACAGAGGAAGGGAGGGAGGGAGGAAAGGAGGGAGGGAGAGGGAAGGGAAAAAATGAGGAGCTGATGCCAAGGGCTCAAGTAGAAAGATATTTCTTTGCTAGAGATGATGGCAACATATGTACAAATGTGCTTGACACAATGGATGAATGGATGAATGGATGGATGGATGGATGGATGGATGGATGGATGGATGGATGGATAGATAGATTGTAATAAGAGTTGTATGCACTTCCAATAAAAATGCTTTATAAATAAATAAGGTGTACCATGATGAGGCAAGAGAGCTGTTTTTTGTATTTTCAGTGGTAGAATCTTCTGGGAACTTTTGACTCTCTACATGCATGGGTAAGGACCACCACAGGCTTGAGGACAATCCTCCAAAATGAATCACAGGTGTATTGTATTACTGATTAATTCTGTTTTTAATGGGCCCCTAAGTTGGAAAAGGAGCCCATAGAAACAGAAAAACACACCTGAGGGAGGCTAGGGTAAGCCTATTTTCATTCCCTCTTCAATTCTTCCTGGTAAAATGTCTGGCTCTCTGTTTTTTTTTATAGTCAAGTCTATAAATTTCAGATCATCATAAAATGTAAGCACATTTCTGCAAAGCTCATTAATTTTAGAATATGGTCTAGATATCACACAACCAAACGGAGAAGAACTACACCATTTTTACTGCTGTCAAGTACTTTTGTTTTCTATATAAATGAAAATTCTGAGGAGCTCTGGTGGTGTACTTGTTACTCTTTGGGCTGCTAACTGCAAGGTCAGCAATTTGAAACCAACAGCTGCTATGTAAGAGAAAAACAAGGCTTTCTACTCCCATTAAGATTTAGTCACATGGGGACTGTTATACTCTCTTCTTTGGTCCACTATGAGTCAGAATCAACTCAATGGCAGTGAGTTTAAATGAAGAAATGAAAAAAACAAAAACAAAAAAACCCAAACTGTAACAAAAAACACCTATAACCCTTGCTAACAGTCTGATTCCAACTCATAGTAACTCTGTAAGGCTTCTGAGACAGGAAAGCTTTAGCACTTGGATAGCCTCCTCTTTCTTCCACAAAGCAACTGGTAGGTTTGAATCTCAAACCTTGGGGTCAGCAACCCAATGCTTATCAGACAGCACCATAATTCTATTTCAGAAGCAATAACAAGTGCCAACTTGTTATTGTCACTTAGGCCCCTCTGATCTAAATGTGCTTCCCTTATGGACAAGCAATGTTATCTAATTATAAAATAATTTACCTGTTAGATACTTTTACATGGAAACATAACTCTGGGGACCTGAGTATAGCTCAATATTCTCTGATGCTATATGTATTCTCATTTCCAAAAGCTAAGATATCGATTTCACATAATTGAACTTAACATATATATTTAGAAAATAATATCATTAAAAAATATGAAAGAATTGTACACCTCTTAAGGTGCATCAATATTATAACTATGCTTAACAGAAAGAAGTCTGCATCAGAATGATGGGTTTATATGTCTCACTAAATCCAGAAGGCTGAAAAAGATATGTTAATAAACTAACAGGGAAGAGTTTTAATTAGCTGCATGGATCAAATCTCTGATTTCGTAATTCCAATTTACTTCTAAATTACTGAGGAAATTCATAAAGTGAAACAATACTGAAATCATTCACTTTGGGATAATAAATGTTTCCATATTATTAAGTTCTGATTCTTTATTTTGAATAAACATGAAAATTTGCATCTATATCTGCAAAGTATCTATATTTCAAAAAGCCTATTTTTAAACCTTTACGCAATTTCTAATATTCCTATAGCAGTAAATATCTGTGAACACTAAGTACACAGTTAGCAATGACTTTCTTTAAAAAGTGCTTTTGAAGAATTGCAGTTATACCGTGGAAAGAGTCATCATTTACTTTCTCTTTTCACTGAGCAACACAACACTAGTCGACAGATAGCTATACTCATAACAGCAAGTTAAGCATTTCATCTTCTACAATATATCATTTGTAGTACTACATTTTTCAATTTCTTTCAGGATAAACTGATAAAATTTCTATGTTGACCTTAAATTCAGCAATTCTACTAAGTAAAATAATTTTATCTTCTCAGCGCCGTTCCTTATGCGCCTCTGGGTATTTGCCGGTTTTATCTTTCTTGCCAGAAGTATTTATGCATTAAACTAGGACCAGAGATACTTTAACCAACTTGATCTTTATTATACCAGCACACAGGTTACTACTTAGACAGAGATTAACAAGCCAATGAAAGTGTTCTCCGGGGAGAGTGAGTCTACTCTGTTGAGAGGGAAAAATGCATTCATTATCCATTTCCAATTCTGGAGGTCAGAAAACAACTTTAATGTCTTCTGCATCTCACTGCAGCCGCTGTTATACTGCACAATGTTGGAATTCTGTGCTTGCTATGAGCATCTTATTTCGTGAAATAAAATGTTAGGCCTTTCGAGAAATTCATGATTATTTAAGTGATTATTATCTTACTTAAAACCTTCTTGCCCTCTACCACAGCTTATGGAGGCCTGGTGGCATAATGGGTTCTGCTCTGGGCTGTTGACCTCTGGGTCATCAGTTGGAAATTACCAGACACTCGTCAGGGCAAAGATGAGGTTTCTGCTTTGTTCCAGAATTCCAGTCTCATAAACCCACAGAGGCCGTTCTACCCTGTCACAGAGTTTCTGTGAATTGGCATTGACTGAATGACAGTGAATTTGGATTTTTGGTTTGATCACAATTTAGAGTAACATGTACTCCCTTTTCCTTTTAGATGGGAGGAGAGCCTATCTGATTTATTTCAGTGTGTCTAAATAAATGTAAAATATTTCATATGTAAAAAAACCAAGGTATTTGCATTATTAAATAAAATAAATATGTGAGAAATGCTTTTTTCCAAATCACGTAATAGTAAAACTTTAGCAAGAATTAGAGATTTATATAGTTGCATACTTATGTCAAAACGCTTCATAGTATAAATTTAAATACTATTCATATCAACTCTTAAGTATTTTTTAAATCATTTTATTGGGGGCTCATGCAACTCATCACAATCCATACATACGTCAATTGTGTAAAGCACACTTATGCATTCATTGCTCTCATCATTCTCAAAACATTTGCTTTCCACTTGGGCTCTTTGAATCAGCTCCTCATTTTTCTTTTTTCCCCCTCCCTCCCCACTCCCCACTCCCTCATGAACCCTTGATAATTTATAAATTATTATTTTATCATATATCACACTGGCCAGCATCTCCCTTCACCCACTTTTCTGCTGTCCATCCCCCAGGGAGGAGGTTATATGTGGATCCTTGTAATCAGTTCCCCCTTTCTAAATCCCATTCCCTCCTCCCTCCCGGTATCACCACTCACCACCGGTCCTGAGTGGTTCATCTGTCCTAGATTTCCTGTGTTTCCAGTTCCTATCTGCACCTCTTTACATCCTCTGGTCTA
>NW_022103908.1:15745761-15748137 GCF_000313985.2 Echinops telfairi | reverse complement strand
CCAGATTCTATATCTTTTGATAGCTGTGCACCATCAGCTTTCTTCACCACACTTACTTATGGACATATTTGTCTTCAGTGTTTATATAGGAAAGGTGAGCATACAATGATGGTTTTTGTTCTTTGGTGTCTGTTACCTGATCCCTTCAATACCTCATGATCACACAGGCTGGTGTGCTTCTTCCCTGTGGGATTTGTTGCTTCTGAGGTAGATGGCCGCTTATTTACCTTCAAACCTTTAAGACCCCAGACACTATATCTTTTGATATCCAGGCACCATCAGCTTTCTTCACCACATTTGCTTATGCACACGTTTGCCTTCAGCGATCGTGTTGGGAGGGGGGGTATCATGGAATAACTGTTTAGTTGAGAAAAGTGTTCTTGTATTGAGGGAGTACATGAATAGAGGCACAATGTCCATCTACTACCCTACTACTAAACCTAAAATAAAAAAGACTCTAAGTTTTGAACAATGTTTTTTGTACTTAGAAATAAAATAATCAACTACCCGTGAATGTTTAATAATAGAAAATAAAAGGGGAGTAATGTCAGAGGACCATGAGTAACAACATTTAACCCGGGAAGATAAGCAGCATCCTCATCACAAAGAGCTGGAAGGCTGGATCTTAATGATAACTGCGATGATGCTCCTTCCAGTCAAAGAAGACATAGACATCAACAACATTGTACTTTCTTTACATATCGTATTTTATATTGATGTTATTTTCCCTTCAATGACCACAGATAATAATTATTATCACTTTTAACCAACTATAGATAATTTGTAAAAATTGAGCTGGCTCAAAAGAAAGAAACTACCATTGGTGTTGCTAACTATAAAGTGGCACTAATTAGAAAACGTGTTCACTGAGTTGAAATCAATTCATAGCAACCCTGTAGGACAGAGAAGAACGTGCACTGTGGACCTCTGAGACTAAATCTTGATGGTAGGAGAAAGTCTCACATTTCGCCCACAGAATGGCTGGTGAGTTTAGATTCCTGACCTCTCAGACGGTGGTCCAACATGAAGCATGCCACCAGCACAATGCGATATGAAAACTCCTTACATTTTAACATAAGATTGTAGACGAAACCACTTAAAAACCAAAGTGTAAAGCATCAAGAATTTCCACAGAATGAATGTAATGCCCCGACAATTCTTTTAAAGATGCTCACTATACAGGAGCTCTGGTGGTGTAGTGGTTATATGTTGGGTTTCAATTCAAATGATCAGAAGTTCAAAACCACCAGTTGCTTTGTGGGAGAAAGACAGACTTTTTACTCCAAGTAACAGTTGCAGTCTCAGACACCAAGAAGGGGACCACTATGAGTCAGCATCGACTTGACGGCCATGAGCTTGAACTTGACTATAATAGACTAGATCCTGGAATTATCACAATAATAATGAAATATTCCAACAAACTTATGAAGCCACTGGAAGCTTTCACTAGTCTATGCTGAGATAATTGGAAGACACCTAATTAGCCAACCAACTCAAAAATAGCCATGTATGTGCCTATTCTAAAGAACGTATGTGCCATTCTAAAGAAAGATGATACAGCATCATGCAGAAATTATCAAATAATGTCTTTAATATCACATGTGAGCAATTTTTTTGAAGATAATTCAAAAATAGTTATAGCAGTACATTGGCAGGAACTTCCAGACAATCGAGCTGGATGCAGCAGGGTATTTGGAAATACAGATATAATTTTACACAAAAATTTCAGATGGCATTGACTGAAAGCAGATCATACCAGAAAAATATTTAATTGCACTCTATTGACTACCAAAAGGCACTTGACTGTGTGGATCACAATTATGTATCAAAGTGGGAAGTATGGACATTACAGAAAACTTAATAATGTTCATGTTCTACCTGCATATAGACTAAGAGGTGATTATTGAAACAGAATAAACAGATATTGTGTGGTTTAAGATAAGGAAAGGTGCTAATCATGGTTCTATCATTTCACCATATTTATTCAATATGTATACTAACCAAATAGTCTGAGAACCTGGACGATATGAAGAAGAATTGGACATCAGGATTGGAGGGAGCTTCATTAACAACCTGTGATAGGCAGATGGCACAATCTTCTTCCTGAAAGTGTGGCGGACATGAGGGTCTTGCACGATGCTGTATCATCTTTCTTTAGAATGGCATATACGTTCTTTAGGATAGGCACATACATGGCTATCTTCGAGTTGGTTGGCTAATTAGGTGTCTTCCAATTATCTCAGCATAGACTAGTGGTTCCAGATTTTTTCCAACTACTGACAAAGACTACTGGTTCCTTTGTATTCCAAAGCACTGGGTGGGACATATATTTTCAAAGTTTTACAGATATGGCCTAAACCCATTTAAAGATCAAAT
>NW_022103908.1:15736982-15743652 GCF_000313985.2 Echinops telfairi | reverse complement strand
GATTTACAAATAAGGAATCCTACTTCACAGAATTTCATTTATCACGGTAGGGTCTAGAACCGATTAACTGCGATAAACGAGGGTTCACTGTATACTGGGAGTTATTTGAGGTGATTTAGATATAGTGACTAAGCCAAGGTTGTTATATTAATAGTGACATAAATATATTGACTATGTTTTACACACATTGGAATTAGTAAGCAAAGATTGAAAAGACCTATTGCTCGCATATTGACAGGGTTAAATATACAAAGACTAAAAACTAAACTCACTGCCATCAAACATCAAGAAATATCATGGACGTGTATGGGGGTTCACAGGTGTTAGACAACTGACATGGTCTCCTGGGACCTGAGTTTTCTGACTCAGAGATCTTTCTTACCTCCCATCAAGGCTGGAGGCAAACCTCAGGGTCATGTTTCTTCTTTGACCCAGAAGATAGCTCACCTGCATGATCCCAGCTGTCACTGATATAATGTCAGCCCCCTGTGAGCACTGCTCTGGCCCAGTGCAGCGTCCTTCCCCTTGTTCCATCCAGCACTATGAAACCTGGGAGACTGTGCCCCTGCCCTTCCCAGCAGTAAAACCATATGTGTTATGAGCTTCTTTTCAAAGCGCACTCAGAATCTTCTCTGCAAGGACTTCATCAGGGACCTCAGTCATCCTTAATGCAATATGGATGTAGTTGATGAGCAAAATAGTAGGGCTTTTTGTTTGCTTTTTTTACAAGTGTCATAAATAGGAAATATTGGATAATGAGATAGCCAGAAACTGAAGAGCATATCTAGTTCATATTGATTCTATGTTAAATAAGCCTCATTTTTATTTTTTGCCCTGGAATATTATTAATCTTAGAAGTTTGCACTAGTGTTCTGTGTCTAACGAACTGCATAAAACTATTTTTGAAATGATGTGTCTTTAGAATATATTATTCTGAGGTAATCAGAGACTTCCCCTAATTGTTCCTCCTTCTAGGAGTTCTGTAGAAAATGTTTAGGGTATTTAATAAAATAATCTGGCAAAGGACAATTTAGCTTAGAGTAAGAGAGAGACCGAGACCGAGAGAACAGCCCTGGCGGTGTAGTAGGTTATGATTTGGGCTGCTATCTTCTAGGTCAGCAGTTTGGATCCACCTGCCACTCTTCACGAGAAAGCAGGCTTTCTATCTCAGCCAGCAGCTACAGCCTCAGAAACCCGCAGGGGCAGATCGACTGTTTTACGGGGGTGTTATGAGTCAGAATCAAGTTGGTGGCAGTGTTTTTGGATTTGATTATTAGTAAATTTAACCATATATATTAAGAAATAAGAGAGAATCAGAAGATAAGAGAGCTGCCCACTTTTCCCAAGTATTGCAAATTTTCAAATTATCTTGGTGCAGTATTACCACTTTTCCATCACTCATTTTAGTCGAAAATATTTGTCTTTTCTTGCTATGGCAGATAGACAGGTTTCCACTTTATACAGATTCTTTGATTCGCAAGTTTACTGTACATAATGTATATGTGAAAAATATGAAATAAAAATCTACAAACAATTTTCAAGAGTTAGAAATTGATAATATTATAATCCATACTTTATAAAAATCCATATTTTGATACATTTGAAAAATGTCATGGAGCTTATATGAAAATCTATAGGCTCTGTTCACATGTTTCAAAGGTGGAAATAGCTATGTTTCAGATAAGTTGACAATCATAGAGTAGAGAGGAAGAACAAAATTCCTGAAATGCAAACTGCACATGTAGCTCAGGGAAAGCTATAAACATGATTCAGGAAACATGGGAGCCCACAGGATAGAGCTAAACAAGATGGAGGGAACATGGAGCCCTGAGAACAGAGCAATCATTTCACCGTAAGCAGAAGAACTATTGGCTAGGGCAGTCTTTCCCTCAGAAGTGGCATTTGAAATAATATGCCTCATGTGTTATATTTTAGTCTATGTTTAAAATGAAATTATCTTCAGATTTCATTAGACATGCATTTTTATGGATATTCATGAAGAGAAAAAAATCATCAAGAAACATGTCTAGTTGGTGCTCTAGGATTTTCTTTCAATATTATTCTCATTAGCATGAACATAGAAAACATATTTTAATTTTCATTTGAAGCACATTTAGAAATTGAAATTGACCTCTAATCTCTAAGGTTTCAGAACCAGATGGAAATCTAAAGTTTTCAGATCTCATAGTGTGCATGTGAATATACAGTAATGTACTATATATTCTCCACATGCTCCCCAGAACATATGTGAACTCTGTGCCATTTGTGTTC
Source organism: Echinops telfairi (assembly GCF_000313985.2). Lineage (NCBI taxonomy): Eukaryota > Metazoa > Chordata > Mammalia > Afrosoricida > Tenrecidae > Echinops > Echinops telfairi. The sequence continues at coordinate 15,741,381 of NW_022103908.1, read as the reverse complement.
AAACACATACATTTTTTATGGTGAAGTTTATGAACGCCTGCATGAATGGGATAAATAATGAATTTGGATATATTCACATCAGTTTAGTTTATCTTTTGCCACCAATGTATATAGTGAAAACTCAGGGACAAAATTGGCTTTAGAGATTTGGGGGCTCTTAAATTTAGTAGAAAGTACTCTTATATTAAGTTTTTTAAATTCTTAATATAATATAAATTTACTCATGAATATGAGTAAATTTTAAGTGACTGGCAAGAGATAAATGGGCCTTGCTTCCATGAATAGAATGGGTTTGTATTTTATAAGGCAGATTTTTTTCTCTTGCACTAAAATACATGCAAGGTGCCAATAATCTCAATTACTTATTCCTAAAGACATGTATTTAAGTCAAAGATAATATCAGTGTTTGATTGTACAATCAAAGCATCAGGCACTGATTTTCCTTTAGTTCCTCTGGCAAGTAGATCCACCATTCCTTTCTCATATACCTTCCCACAGCTAAATTTCTCTAGAAACATAAAAGTTCTTCAAAATATTTGTGGAAAAATGAATTGGAAAGATAATATAATTTTCCCAAGAAGCTTTTGAAGACCCTTCATAGTGGTTCTTGCACTTTTGGGGTATGATAGATGTGATAGTTAAGTAATCTGCTGTCAACTTGAGACTATTAAGAGTGAAGAGGTAGAGTTTAGCCTGTCAACCAGGTCACAGCTTGATGACCTCATTTGGAGGCACTAAGGCGATAAATAGCTCCCTAGAGGCCAGATAGACAGACACTCCCTGCGAGACACTCCTGTTGACAAGACACATGGAGCCATAGCCCTGGAGTTGGACAAGCCACATGGACACCCATGCTAGCATTGAGATGAATTGTTTCAACCGCCACTGGAGTCACAGGAATTTCTACCCACCGGCCTGTGATCTTCCTGCATTCAGCATCATTGCATGGCTGCATGAGCCTAAAGAGGAATTTATGGACTAGTATGGACATATGGGGTTATATCTTACTTATGGACTTGATCTGATCTGGGCTGGGATGTTTTCTCAATATTCAATTCCTCTTTTATATAAATCTCTTACTCATACACATATATATTAGTGTCCTGGATTTGTTTCTCTAGTCAACCCGGACTAACACCTTATAGTACCTTGGGAGTGGGGTACTACAGAAACAAAGCATAAATATGGACATTGGATGCTTGTTCAACCTCTGCCTCATGGTAGTGTTTATTCTTTGGCTAGCCAGAGGTCAGATATGTCCATGCAGTTTACTGGGCTGTTTTCTGGAAAGAACATAGGAAATTAAAGTTTTGATTCTTTTCTTTGGTTGTTGTCTTTGGCTGTTTCTGCTTGAAATTGCAAAAATAAATGTGATTAATGTATATTTTAAGCTCAGAGGTAGAAATCGCCATTTGAATTTCTCAGAGACCATACTGCTTAATGAAAATGGCTGACAAAAGGTCAAAATGGCTGACAGAAAGCCTGGCTCTGGCTTAATGTAGCCAGAGGCCTAAGTTTATGTTTTGTATCTATGGAATCGTTTAGATAAGGATTAAGATAAATTAAATAAAGATTGAACTTGATTAAGAATTGAGTATAGTGTCTGATTCTACTTTGTTTATACTGACTTCTTTGGTTTATTATTGTTATTATATTATGATTGATAGAAATGATCATTGGGAATTATGAAAATAGAGTTTGTAAGCCTTGTCTTCAGCCATTAAAATTTGAATCTTTAAATGTGTTTAGGACATGCCTGCAAAGAAGGGTCTGAAAAGATAAGCCCCATCCAGTGTCTTGAGTGCTCAGGATACTTGAAAGTAAAGAGATTTGCCTAGGGGGCATTGACAGATTGAAGGAAATAAAAAACAAAGGAACTCTTTAGATTTTTACATTTTGAGCAAGTGTTTTGTTCCAGAAGTTGAAAATATCTGGAACCCTGAAGAAACTCCCTTCTAGGACTGAAGATTAAAGGGAGGCTGCGGACAGGTCAACCACCTGGATCCACTTGTTGAGTGGAAGTGGGAGAAATGCAACAATAAAGAGACGAGTTGAGTCTGGCCACTGACACCTGTGGTTTACAGGAACTAGAGGAGAAGATGAGAGTGGGTTGGATGGTCTGAAGTTTATAGAGTTGCATAGAACATGAGCCCATGGCATGACCTAGCCCAAGGGGGCAAAGGTTGTTGAGAATTTGTGACAGGACCCTTGGTCAAAAGGCAAGGAAACCCATTAGCTCCCTGGTGAGGCTAAGTGAGGCAATAACATTGAGTCGACCAGAACCTAACCAGATGAAGAGAAGATTTTGAGCCTGTGAACTGGTGCATACTGCTGAAGACTTTATGGATGGCCAGTTTCCAACTGAAATGAAGATTCTTCAGGTCAAATAATATGAGTGTCGGCTCAGAGCACTGGGTTTATGTAAGGGGGTCAGAATAGATATTGGATACTTAGACTAACAAAATAGACTAAAACAGTAATTTCATAGCACAGTAAAGTACGAGCCCCAGTACAAATACAGTTATGTGACTAAAAAAAAAATCTTTAAAATGTAAAATATTAAAACTTGTATACTGTACTTCTCTATTTTATCTCAAACATCATTTGGGAACTTGTTCTTTAATTTTCTCTTTTAATTGCTGGCATAGACCATGAGTTTACAGCATAGCCCATCCAAAACCAAACTCATTGAGTTGATTCAAAATCATGGCAACCCAATAAGTCAGAGTAGAACTGTCCTTGTGGGTTTCTAAAACTAAGGGAGTAGAAAGCCTCATTTTTTCTCATGATTGAGTTAGAGCTGCTTATCTTGTGGTTAGCAGCCCAAACATGTAGGTAACCCACTATGCCACCAGGGAACATGGTCCATAAAAGCATTCAGATAAGAAATTACAGCAATAGATCTTAGTATGATTAGAAAGAAGTCCACATTAAAGAAATTGAAATAATTTCCTCTTAGAACAGAACTGCATAAGGTTGCCCTTTATCACCACATTTATTTAATATACTTCTGAATCTATTTATTTGCAGATGACATAATCCTATATATAGAAAACCCCAAAGATTCAAATTAAACAATTGCTTAAACTGATTGAAAATATGGTCAGTGTAGCAGGCTATAAATCTACATACAGAAATTAGTTAAATTTTTGTATACTAAGGATGATGGTACCAAAAAGGGTATCAAAAGAGCAATACCATTTACAATAAATACACACAAAAAATAAAGTATTGAAAAATAAATCTTACCAGAGAGGAACATAAACACTTATACAAAGAAGCTTCAACATGCTCCTTCAAGAAATAGAAAGGCACTTACATACAAGGAAGAAGTTACCATGTTCCAAGATAGATTCCATATTGTGAAAATGTCATTATTACCAAAATTACTTTACAAATTCAGTGCATTTTCTATCCAAATCCCCACCACAATTTTCCAAATAAATGTAAACTCTAATTATAAACTTTATATGGAAAGAAAGAAACTTAGGAATCATGAAACACTATTAAAAAGTGAAAGCTTAGTTCACTCCAAGACCTTAAAACCTATTATATAGCCATGGTCATTAAAACAGCATGGTACTGGTTCAAGTATAGATATGAAGACCACTGGACTAGAATCAAAAACCAAAAACACATCCAAGTACCTACAGACATCTAAGTTTTGATAAAGAACTGAAATACATTAAACAGGCAAAAGACAGCCTTTTCGATAAATGGTGTTGCAAAATGTTGACCTTCACTTGAAAAAGAATGAAACAAGACCCATACCTCACAGCATATACAAAAACCAACTCAAGGTAGATCAAAGACCTAAATATATATCACACAGTTAAAATCATCAATTAATAGAGACAGACCTAAGGACCCTGAACACTATAAAAAGTGATGAAAAATGCCCGTACTACAGAAGACAAAATAAAGAACTACAACCTACAAAATATACGACATTTATGCACAAGAAAAGAGGTCGTCAAAAAAAATCAACAGAGAACCCACATGTTGGGGGTGGGCGGCGGAAATCAGTAATAATACATCAGCTAAAGGACTAATCTCTGAAATCTAAAGAAAACTATAGCATCTTAAAAAGAAAAGCACAAATAACCCAATCCAGATATGGGAACAAGATGAAAACAGGAACTGGTAGAGGGCAGGTAGGAGAAATCACACACGCGCGCGCGCGCGCGCACACACACACATGAACACACACACACAAAATGATAATTTAAGAGGGCATTATCATTTATTTCATTTCTTGGGCTTTGTGATATATATGTGGCATGTTTCCTTTATTTTTTAAGATCATTTTACAGCTCTCACTACAATCCATACATCAGTTGTATCAGGCATATTTGTATATATGTTGCCATCATTCTTTTCTAGACATTTACTTTCTATT
>NW_022103908.1:15734278-15735647 GCF_000313985.2 Echinops telfairi | reverse complement strand
GTTCCCTTCTTGGTTTGCCCAGCCGCAGGGGGTTCAGATTGCACTACCTGCCACCAAGTGTCCCTAGTATTGTCCTCTGTCGAAGTAATGTTCCAGTAAGGGGACAAGATGCCATGAGCTGTTGCTGGCCCTACAGTCCTCTCTGTGCCTTAGCAGTTCCATGCAGGGGCGTTGTCCTCTCTGCTTGGTGTGCCAGTATGGGGTCTAGACCGACCGTCCCTTTCTCTTTTTCCTTCATGGTCTGCTTCCATGGTGGCATGATATGCCAGCTCCTCACCCCAACCTGTAAGATTACTGTTGTTCTCTGTTGCACGTAATACTAGGGAGGGAGTCAGTTTGGCTCTGGTTGGGGCTGGCCCTGTAGCCCAATCTTTTCATGCATTCCTCCTCATGGTAACATTGCCCTCATGGTTTGGTGTACCGTGGCAGGGTCTGTATGCGCACTCCCGATTCTGTGGAGACATTACCAATACTCTCCCCCTGGGTGGGTTAGTATCCTGCTCCCCCCAGGCCGTCATCTCACCCCCACCCCCTTTCTCCATCTCCCATCTCTTCTTTCCTCTTCTATGTGTTGGATTAAAATGTCCCTCCTTGGTTTGATCTAACCTCCTCCCAATGGCCTATACCTCAATCCATATATTGTGAGATAAGTCACTTTTCTTGTGTACCTACCATACTGGTTATACTTAAGGGGATTCACGGTGTACTTGGCCTTTTGTGATTGGCTGACTTTACTTAGCATAATTTCCTCCAACTCTTCCGATGAAACTACATATTTTGGGGGGGCTCAGTAGTGCTTTTTAGTGATGCATAGTAATCCATTGTGTTTTTGTGTCAGAGTTTACTAATCCACTCATCTATTGATAGAAATTTAGGTTGTTTTCAACTCTTTGCAATTGTGAATTGCCACAATAAACATTGGTGTGTGGATGACTGGTTGTGGTCTATTTCTTACCTCTTCTGGGGATATGCCCAGTACAGGGATAGCTCGGTAATAAGGTAGATCAATTTTCATCTAAGTATCGCCAGATCACTTTCCACAGAGGCTGTACATATCTATATGACAACCAGCAGTAGAGGAGAGTTCCTGTCTTGCCATATCCCCTCCAACATTTGTTGCTTTCTGATTTTTGCTTTGGACTAACCTCAAGCATGTTAGTTAGATGGTATCTAGATGGTTGCATTTGGTTTCTTGTAGTAGGGTCTTTTAGTTTTCCTTGTATAATTCTTTGGTTTCTTTGGTTAAATATAGTCCTAGATATTTCAATTTGTTATTGGCTATTCTGAAGGGTACTGCCTTTTTTAGCTCCTCTTCCATAGTCTTGTTTGATATAAATAGCAAACCAATAGACTTCTGTTGGTTGATCTG
>NW_022103908.1:15730515-15733915 GCF_000313985.2 Echinops telfairi | reverse complement strand
TTGGCTATTCTGAAGGGTACTGCCTTTTTTAGCTCCTCTTCCATAGTCTTGTTTGATATAAATAGCAAACCAATAGACTTCTGTTGGTTGATCTGGTATCCTGCAACTCTTCCATGTTCCTCTATTGCTGCTATTACTCCTATTGTGGAGCTTTTGCGACTTTAAATGTACAGAATCATGTATTCTTCAAATAGCAATAGTTTCACCTCCTCTTCATCCAGTTGGATACCCTTAATATCCTTCCACTATCTAATGTTGCTAGCTAGGATCTCTAGTACAATATTGAATAGAAGTGGGGACAAGAGGCAAGCTTGTCTGGTCCCCTTTTTCACTAGGATTGTTTCCATTCTTTCTCCATTGAATATGATGTGGGTTATTGGATTTTCGTAGATATCCTGTATTAACTTGATGAATTTTCCTTCCATTTCTATCTTATTGAGTGTCTTAATGAGGAATGGGTGTTGGATATTGTCAAATGCTTTTTCTGCATCTATCAACATTATCTTGTGATTTGTATACTTTTTTCTAATCAATGTGGTGCATAATATTGATGTATTTTGGAAGTTAAATCATCCCTGCATCCCTGGAATGAATACTACCTGATCATGGTAGATGATATGTTTCATATACTTTTGTAGTCTATTGGCCAATGTCTTGTTAAGGATTTTTGCATTTAAGTTCATTAGAAATATGGGTCTGTAGTTCTCTATTCCTGTGGGTCCTTGCCCTATTTGGGTATCAAAGTTATATTGGCTTTGTAGAATGAGTTTTGGAGTTTGCCATTCTTTTTTATGCTCTGGAGTAATTTGTGGAGGATCAGTGTCAGCTCTTACCTGAATTCTTAGTAAAATTTTCCTGTGAAACTGTCTGGTCTGGGAGCCTTTTTTGTTGGTAGCTTCTTGATAACTATATCTATTTCTTCTTTTGCTATGAGTTTTTTGAGGTTCTTGAACTCTTATCTGGGATGATTTAGGGAGATATTGTTTTTCCAAGTGCTTGTCTATGTCTTCCACGTTGTTGAATTCATTAGAATATAGACTTTCATAGTGCTTTGTGATTATCCTTTTAAACTTATTGGGTTCTGTTTTTATTTCCCATTTCATCCATCCTGGATATTGATGTTTGCTCCTTCCTTTCCTTGGTTAAGTTTACCAGTGGTCTGTCAATTCTGTTAATCCTTTCATTGAATCAGCTTTTTGCTGCATTAATCTTTTGCATCATTCTTTTGTCTTCCAAATGGCTTAACTCTGCCCTGATTTTTATTATTTATTTTCTTTTACTATTGAAGAGTTTGTTCATTTGACTCTCTTCTATTTGCTGGAGGTTTTGTGATTGCGTATCAGTCATAAGTCTCTCTTCCTCTTTCCTATATACATCTATTGCTATCAATCTAACTCTGATAATGGCTTTCCCTATATTCCATAGCTTTTGAAAAGTTGTATTCTCATTCACATTAATTTCTAGAAACTTCTTAAATGGCTCTCTAATCTGGGCCAATACCCATTCATGTAGATGAAGATCATTATTCATCCTAGAATTGTTTGCTCTTATTATTCAGGTCGTCTTTTTTATTAATCTCCAGTTTTATGGAGTGCTGATCCAAGAGGAATATCTGAGTAATTTCTATATGTTTGAATTTACTGAGGCTTGATTTGTGTCCAGCATGTGGTCCATTTTGTAAAATGAGCCAAGATCGCTTAAAAAGAATGTGAATTTTTTTTTTTCATTTGGATGGAAAGCTCTATATATGTATGACAGGTCCAATTTCCTAATTGTGGTGTTTAGCTCTGTAGCCTCCTTGCTGATCTTCTTTCTCAGATCAATCTCTTACTCTGTTGACTGTAATTTCTTTGTCACTTTTCGAATAGTTTGTTTGATGAACTTTGCGGGTCTCTCATTAGGGGCATATATATTTGTTATGCTCACTGGTTCCTGGTTTACTTATCCTTTGAGAATTATATAATTCCCCTGCTTGTCTCTTTTAATGGTTTGAAACTTGAGGTCAATTTTGTTGGAGATTAGAATTGAGAACCCTGCTTCTTTTAAGTTGTCATTTTATGGTATATTTTCCTGTTTCTTTTAAGTTGTCATTTTATGGTATATTTTCCTCCAGCCTTTTATTCTTAGTCTATTTTTGTCTGGGGGATTAAGATGCCTGCTTCAGGCAACAGATTAATGGGCTATGTTTTCTGAGCCTGTCTGCTAGCCTTTTTATTTTAATGTGTGATTTAAGACCATTGACATTCAGAGTTATCACAATCTGTGGTTCATCACTGTCATCTTGTTCCTTTTGTTTTGGGTGTTTTCCTTCTCCCTTAATATCAGTGTTCTGTATGTGTGTGGGGGGGTTATTTCTGGCCTTCTTTTCTCTCTGAGATCATGTTATCTTGGTAATTGTTATTGACACATTGGCTTCTGGGTGGAGTTGGGCTATATGATGGTCTCCTGCTTGTGCTTGGTGGATGTTGGTCTTCTGACCATAGTGAGTCGGTTTGGATCTTCCACAGGGTTGGGTGTCTTATGGCTTATTCATTGCGTTTTTCCTTGTCCTGGAAGACCTTTATCACTCATATCTTAATAAATAATTGGGCAGGGTAGAGGATTTTGGGGCAGGTGGTATTTTCATTTGTTTGTTCAGCTTTTGAAATACATTACTCCACTCTCTCTTCTTCTTCAGGGTTTCTGCTGATAAATCTGAGCATATTCTTACCTGAGCACCCTTGTATGTGACTGTGTTCCTTTATTTTGCTGCTCTTAAGATTTTCTCTTTTCTCCTAAAGTTCGATAATTTAGCTATTATGTACCTTGGTGAGTCCTTCCTGGGGTTTAGTCTATCTGGTATCCTCTCTGCTTCCTGCATGAGTGTCTGATTCTCATTCATTAAAGTTGGAAAATGTGCTTCTAAAAATGTCCTGTCAAATTTCACTGTCAACTTCTTCCTTGTGTCTAGGTCAGGTAGACCTATTTTTTAAACATTGTTCCTCTTCATAGCATCTGTCATTGATCTCAGGTTTTCTTCCACCTTTTTTATCATCGTGTTTGACTATTTTTCTCATTTGCCGAAATCTTCCAGATTGTCTTATAGATCCCTCATACGGTTCTCTGCCTTTTCTACTCTGTTTGTGAGATACCTGATCTTCTGTTATCATTTTTCCTAGCTCCTGTATTCTCCTTTGGTGTGTGGAATTCATCCTCTCTATAGTGGACTTCATCATCTCTATCATTGCGTCCTTACTCTGTGTTGCTTCCCTCATCTCCTGTATTACTCCCATCATCTTTCTGACAATTTACTTTTGTGACAGATCCACATCTGATTCTTCTATGAGTATCATTAGCTCTGCTGTTGTGTTTTGTGTTTCTAGTTTTTTGTTGTTGAAAGTGTTGCACGATGCAGCTGTTT
>NW_022103908.1:15729255-15730163 GCF_000313985.2 Echinops telfairi | reverse complement strand
TGGGGTGGAACTCACGGTGCAGTAGTAGGCCGAGGAGGGCCAGTTGGTGGGTGATGGCCATGTTGGAGACAGGGGTAGTGTATCCAGCATGAGCTGTTGTGCCTCAGGGCCAAGATTGCTGATCCCCTAGTTTCTGGAGCTAGGCTAGCAGTGGGGGATGGATGCCTTGTAGACCAAGAATGTACTCTCTGCTACTCCTCATGGCCCTACATTAACAATTTGAGGGACCAGAGCTTGGTTGCTTGGCCACTGTTGTGTGGAGAGGGAGGAATTGTGGGAGAAGGAAGCAGCCCCTCTATGGGAATGCTGTTGGCTGACAGCTGCTGTGTGTGGGTCCCAGCCATGGCTGTGGGGGTCTCAGCAAGGCAGTTGCCCAGGTCCTGGTGTAGCAACCAGGCCAGGGGGATAGTGTTGCTATCGTTAGGTGGTGCCTGTGGCAGCCGGCCCAGGTTGGGAAATCCCAGGGAACAAATTGAAGTTCTCCAGGCCTTGGAGCAAAGCTAATGTGCAGGGGTCGGTGGGTACGGGTCTTCTCCCAGACAGAGAGGCACTCTGGGTTATCTTGGGGGTCCCTTCATTCACCAGAATCCTTCCACTCGTTCTCCTTGCCACCCAGTTCACTGTTCACCTCAGAGCTCCAAACACAGCTGCTTATCTGGGCACCATCTTGAATCCCTCCTCCTGTTGTGTGTTTCTTCACAAAAGAAAAAATAAAAGTAAAAGAAGTCTTCTTGATTCCTCATCCTTCAAAGCCAAATAGAGATGCGAGTGGCTAAAAAGAAAATGAGAAAGATAAAATTGAAATGGACTTGGATTCTTTAGTCACAAACAAGTTCATCTCGAACAAACAGCTACAAAAACAAAAGTTTGCAATAGTCTTGTCTACTTCTTAAATTTTAAATGTTTTA
>NW_022103908.1:15722221-15727812 GCF_000313985.2 Echinops telfairi | reverse complement strand
TTTTGAATCAAGTACTTGGAACATTAAATGATGTAAATGTACAAGTTAGGCTGTTATGATCCATTGAAATCAGTTATCAAATAGTACACAGTAAAATTTCATACCCCTGTACTGCATTACAATAATATCCACGTATCTTTGGTGCCTTTGCATGCTTCACATACACACCCAGACCCACACAACTAGTAAATCAGTTGCCATCATTGTTTTTTGCAATATTCTACCTATAAAATTTTATTTTTCTACATATAAGATTAAAACTTATTGACATTTAAAGTTATTTAAGTTGTCATTGAGAAATTGCTGAAGTTGAGCTGTGGAAGAGTGGTTCCTACTAGTACTGGATTAACCAAGGAAAGTCTTTGCCTAAATGTCCATAAACAATTTTTCTGTATGTGTAGTAAAGTTACATGGGTAGAGTAAACATCTAGTAGTCGAAAGTGGAAGAAAGGCAAGGTAAGAAAAATATATTTACTAATATAAAATGACTGGAAACTGTTGGCCATCTACCAACCAAGAATAAGGAATAACAAAGAAACAAATTATATTAACACTTAAGCAATTAGAAACAGAAGTATGGTAAAAAAAAATATTAACCTTTTCCCAAAAGTAATTAAAAGTCCATATTTTTGTAATAAAGTATACCCCACGGCCATCAAGACAATTCCAATTAAAGTAACTCACTGGACACTTTAGAGTAGCTCCTTGGGTTTCTACACTGTAAATCTTTAATTGAGCAGACAATATAGCACCTACCCTACTCTAACCCTGCACCCCAACCCATGTATCACAAAGAAGCTGGAGGATTTGAACAATCAAATTTGTCGTAAGCCGCTGAAAATCTAACCCACTATGACAAGTCTCCATGAATAAAGTTTAGGAAATTGCAAATAATATTCAAAATTACATATTTGAGGAGCACACTGTGATAGGCCTCCATAGGAACCTGTGGGCAAAGTTTAATCAGGTTGCAGGTTTATTGGAGGGCGATGGACATAAATGCTTTCTGAGGACAGTCTCTTCTCTCTCTTTCTCCATGATGCCCAGTGACCTGCACTAAGAGATGCCTGAGCCCACCTACTGGTGGATCATGTTTCCTTGCATTGCTAGAGCTTGGGACTCCATCTGGGCCTGGTTTACTATACTTTTGAGCTTCTTCTTTTTTCAATCATTTTATTAGGGGCTCATACAACTATTATCACAATCGATACATACATCCATTGTGTCAAGCACATTTGTACATTCATTGCCCTCATCATTCTCAAAACATTTAAGCCCCTGGCATCAGCTCCTCATTTCCCACCTCCCTCCTCACTCCCTCCTCCCTTATGAACCCTTGATAATTTATAAATTATTATTTTGTCATATCTTACACTGTCTGATGTCTCCCTTCACCCACTTTTCTGTTGTCTGTGCCCAAGGGAGGAGGTTATATGTAGATCCTTGTAATCAGTTCCCCCATTCTCCCCCTCATTCCCCTTGCCCTCCTGGTATTTCTACTCTCATTAGTCCTGAGGGGTTTATCTGTCCTGGATTCTCTGTGTTTCTAGTTCCTATCTGTGCCAGTGGACATCCTCTGGTCTAGCCAGATTTGTAAGGTGGAATTGGGATCATGATAGTGGTGGGGAGGAAGCATTTGGGAACTAGAGGGAAGTTGTATGTTTTATTGTTGCTACATTGCAGCACCCTGACTGGCTCATCTCCTCCCCATGACCCTTCTGTAAGGGGATGTCCAGTTGCCCACAGATGTGTCTTGGGTCCCGACTCTAACTCCCCCTCATTCACAATGATATGATTTTTTTGTTCTGATGATGCCTGATCCCTGATCCCTTAGACACCTCATGACTGCACAGACAGGCTGTTGTGTACTCTTGAGCTTCTGACTACTGATGCCCCACCCTGCCATCTCCTGCCTGCTTGTCTTGCCTAAGGGCAGATTTCAATGTCTGCTCCCTTGACCTTAGACCAGCAGCTGTTGTGAGTTGAAGGACATTCAATATATAACTGTACCATGAAAGTTAGTTGAATTGATCCTCCTTTACTACAGTGTGGATTAATTAGTTGTTGTATACCCTCTTGCTATATAAACCTATTTGTAAAGGCAAAGCTGAGGCAAGGGGAGACAGACAAAGTATAGGACAAAGGAGAGCAGAAACAGAAATAGCTTTATTAGGGGAAGCTCCCGGATGACGAGGTTCTGTTACCTAGGCCAACAGGTCATGGAAGTTGCACCCAGCAGTGGGGGACATGAATTTTTAAAGGGATGGTAAGGAATGTCTGGCATTTATGGATAGGATTTGGCTGCTGTGAGGATTGTTTGTTGACTCCTTGTGGCTTTCTTTGAACGTGGAGTATCTGGTTTTGCTTCCCGATACCAGTTATCTTATTTGGCATAGGCTGGTCCAGCTTGCTTTTGACCTTGTGCTTTGGTCAGACCTTGCCTTCCTGTTCCCACCCAGACATTCTAATCTTTTAAATGATAGTAGGTGCCATAATATGATCTATCTAGTTCCTGCTGTCATAGGGGGCGATGAGGGGTTGCAGGCCAGAGTGTGGTGGGTCGGGTTCGGTAGGCAGGGGGCTGTAAGGGTGCAAAAGAAGCTGGTTAACAGTTAAGTTGGTAATGTCCCTCATTCTGTTCTGGATAAAGTTGAAAAGACAAGGGGCTAACAGTAACAGGAAGCAAATTATCACCATGGACCCCACAAGTGGCATGACCCAAGAGACGAGGGGGTTCTGGAACCAAGATGTTGTTGACAGGTTTCCTCAGTGCCAGTTCCTCATTTCATCAGCCATTTTGTTTAAAACTTTACATTTCGCTTGACTACCCAAGACTCATTAATATAGAACAGCATTCCTCCCACCAAAACATGCATGTACCGCCCTTGTCAGCTGTTAACAAAGCCAATGCTTGATGGTTCTGAAGGGTCATCTGTGCCAATGATGTGAGCTGTTGCTGCAAGGAGGTGAGAGACTCTGAGGTGGATTCCATGACCAGCTGGAGTCTTTTGTCAAAGATTTGTGTTTGGAGAATGCTGTGTCCCAGTGCCCCACTAGAAATCCCTGCTGCTGCCTAGGAAGAGGCAAAACTGAGGTCTACAGGACACGTAAGAATATGGCCTGGTGGTTGCGGGGGAACAGACCCAGTTTTAAAATTCCACAGCTATGCGAACTCTGCTTATCCATACATAGTAAGTTGCGGTACTACGGTAACCGGGAGACAAGGGTGTGGTGTAGAGTCATTGAAGCATTTAGTAAGGGTCCCGTTACACCAAAAAAACATACCTGGGGAGGCTCTGAATGTCCCTGTGACATCATGAGTAGAGTTGCATGCTGGGTTTCCAGGAGCCTGGGGTGGCTTATAGCACATAGGGTAAGTAACACTTAAATTCCCTTCAGGAGTATACAAGGGGGCATTTAAAAGAGAAGCAGTTGGAAAGGGAGAAAGTAAGCAGGGGTACAGCAGCCAACAATGGACGTTGTAGAGAGGCAGAGATAACAGGAAGCATTGTCAGCTCCCGAGGCATTAAGGAGTGTAGCTGTCTCCTGGATTACTTTTACCCAGGTGAATGAGTAATCAAGATATTTTGTCTGTGCGGAGCCCTCCATTGCCTGTAGCTGGTTGGCTAAGGATGGTTCACTGTCCTGGATTTCCTGTGCCACTTGATCTAAGTTATTAAAACTGCCAGGGAGAATTTTTACATATTGCCGAGAAATCCTAAGGATGCTGGAGGGCTTGCTGCTGTGCCGCCAAGGATATAGTTTTCCTTCTACTCCTGACAGCCATCTGTTGTCGCAGGGGTCTGCAATATTAAAGCAAAAGTTTCCACTTCCATCCCCTACAAAAACGCCTGCTCTATTTATGTTGAGCTCTGCATCCCAATGCAGCACTATGTGTATTTTGCAAGAGGAGTGTGGGCATCCACCATAGATGTCTGGCCACCATTGGCAATACTCTTCCATTTGGTCAAAACAGAAACACAGGGCCAGCATGAAGGCCCTGGTACCTATTGATTTTAGGGTGTCAGGGAGAAAGTATATCGAAACTTGTGACTGGCACCCTGCCAGGGCACAATATCCTTTTCCAGCCAAATGTGTTTGTGCAGCATTGTTAGCCAAATAGGTTTCATGGGCAACAAATTCCCACACAAAGGGGTTTACTCTGGGTTTTGGAGCATTATCTTGGCTTAGGGTGGCTTGCAGGAGGTACCCTAATAAAGCAAATACGAGTGGGCCCCATGACTTGTGTGGAATATAGGTGACCATGACTCGAGGTTGTTTGCTTGACTCGGCTGAGATGATGCCAGTTGGGGTCCCCAAGTACCTTAATCGCTGAAGGAGTAGTGAGAATTACAGTGTAAGGTCCTCTCCACTTTGGCTGGAGGGGCTGTGGCTGTAGTTCTTTCAGGAGAACTGAGTTTCCATGGATGACAGGCAGCAGGTCAGGTTGCGTAGGGTCTGGGGTGGGAAGACACCTTTCTGTGTGTTACCGGCACAGCTTCCTTAAAAGGGAAAGGAAAGGTAAATAGTTTGGTAATGGTGGTGGTTGGGCCGGCAGATTATGATTGATAAGAAAAGGCCTGCCATACATTAACTCAAAGGGACTTAAGACGAGGGAGAGTGGGGAGTGGCACGAATTTGAGTTCAGGTGAGAGGCAGCAGGTCCATCCATGAGTGATGGAGCCCCAGGAACAGTTTTGACAAATGATTTTTTATAATCCCATTCATTCTTTCAACCTTTCCTGAGGACTTAGGTCTGTACAGAATGTGTAGGCGCCACTTGATGTCCAGAGCAGATGAAACCTGTTGCGTGATTGAGGACACAAAGCATGGGCCATTATCAGACTGAATAGAGTTGGGGAGACAAACCTGGGGATGATTTGGCTAAGCAGGATGTTTGTGACCGTATCTGCTGTCTCCCGTTTGGTAGGGAAGGCTTCCACCCATCGTGTAAAAGTGTCTACCAATGTGAGGAGAAACTTAAGACCTTTGTGGTTAGGCATATGAGTGAAGTCAATTTGACAGTCTTGGCCGGGTAGATAGCCACGCACTTGGTGTGTGAGGACTTTTGGCTTGAGGGGTCCCTGGGCATTGATGGCTTTGTACGTGGAACCAGGGGAGCTAACAGTGAATGAGCTGGGCCAGGGTGGGGTGGTGAAAGATTGGCTGCAAGAACTTGGATAGGGCACAGAGCCCTTTGTGTAAAGAGTGATGTATTTGGTGTTATGAGGTCCTCGGCTCGTTGTGTTGATAATGCTATTTTGTTATGAAAAACTATTCACCCTCAAGTTTTTTTCCCCTCCCTTTTGGGTTAGGGCGGCTTCTTCCTGAGGTGTATAAGAGGGCTGTACTTCGGGGGTGGTAGAGTACTGGAGCTGGCCCAGCAAGGTTGGTAGTTAGGGTTCTGGCAGTAGCGTCTGCTTTGTTGTTGCCCTGTGTGACAAACGACTTACCAGTCTGGTGTCTCCTGCAGTCAATGATAGCCACTTTAGCTGGCACCTGGAGGGCCTGTGAGAGATTAGCTATTAATTTGCCATTTATAATGGGAGACCCTTTATTGGTAAGGAATTCCCTTTTCTTCCAGATACTGG
>NW_022103908.1:15720082-15721249 GCF_000313985.2 Echinops telfairi | reverse complement strand
GGCTATGAGCTCCCGGATGGTGGGGGTGAGGTGCAAACCCAGGTAGTTAACAGATGTGTGGGAGAGCTGGGCTTTGGCATGTGACGCCTGATAACCTTCAGAAGCTAAAAGTTTAAAAGCTGGGCTGTGTGTTCTAGCGAACTGGCCTCAGACGGACTACACAACAGCAAATCATCTACGTATTGCAGCAAGGTAGACGGTGAGAGGTGACAGTAACAAATCTGTGGCCAGCGCTTGGCCAAAAATATGGAGTGAATCCTGGGGCTGGACGCCCCAAGAATATTGGGAGGCAATACCCATGTCTGGGTCTTCCCAAGTAAAAGCAAACAGGTACTGACTAGTGGGATCCAGCGGGATCGTGAAGAAAGCATCTTTCAGATCAAGAATGGAAAAGTGGGTAGTATCAGGGGAAATACAAGACAGAAGGCTGTAGGGTTAGGGACTACGGAGTGAATGGGGACTACAGCTTTGCTGATAAGACGTAAATCCTTCACTAAGTGATAGGAACCATCTGCTTTTCTTACAGGCAAGATAGGGGTGTTGCAGGGAGAGTGTATGGGTATAAGAAGCTGATTGATAGGTTTTAGGCCTTTATAGTGGGTGAACAAAATTGGGAACCAGGGAATGGATGGGAAGGTGGAAGGGTCTTTTAGGTGTATAAGCACGGGTTGATGCTATGTAGTGATGACAGGCCGGGAAGTGTTCCATACTTCCGGGTTTACCGAGTGCTGCAGCAGAGTCAAAGAGGGTATAGGCAGGGGAGTGGTGGCGGAGAATGCTAACAAAAAGGGAGCTGGGGAAGGAGAGGTGGGTAGCAGGCGGTTCCACTGAAAGCTAACTCCTAGCTTAGAAAGCAGATCTCGACCCAGTAGTGGCTCAGGGCATGAAGGCATTACTCGGAAGGAGTGGGAAAGAGGGGATCCCCAATGTCCAAGAACAAAGGAGGAGTTATTAGGGGTTTTGAGGGTTTGCCTTCTATTCCCATAACCGTGACCAGGGAAGGATAAGTTGTGCCTGAGAAGGAAGGGAGAACTGAGAAGGTAGCCCGTGTCCACCAGCAAAGAGATTGGTTTGCCCGCTACCTTGATCGTCACCTTTGGCTCTGCGAGGGTTACCTGGGTCGTTGAGTCCAGGCTCCGTCAATCTTCATTGGTTGCTAGACCCAGC
>NW_022103908.1:15716763-15718932 GCF_000313985.2 Echinops telfairi | reverse complement strand
CAGTGTTTTGAGAGATGTGGAGTAAGGGGGGAGATGGGAAGGAGGGAGAGAGAGAGACCTTCCAGGGAGTCCGATGGACTTGGGTTTACAGGGTCAGCAAATGGTGGAAGAGCTGACCCCTCTGTCTTGCGTTGTGCAGTTACAGGAACCTGAGCCAGGAGAACTTGTGCAGGTTGGCACGAGGAACAGTGGGGGTGGGGTGGCTGGAGCGAAGGAAAAAGAAGGCCTGAACATACGGGACTTCTGACCATTTGTGGGTATGCTGACAAAAATTCTCGAGGTCGCGGAGAATGTTAAAATCAAAAGAACCATTTTCTGGCCAGCGCGTCCCGTTGTCCAATTGGTATTGTGGCCACACTTGGTTACAGAAAAACACCAGATGTTTAGGGCAAATGTTTGGAGCCAGGCCCAGTTTAGCAAGGTTATCCAATAGGCATCCCAAGGGGCTGTCCCTAGGAGGTCTAGAGAGGGCGCTTCCCATGGTGCCTTAACAGCAGGGGGTGCAGGCAGAGAAGGATGTCTCTTGGTCCCTGCCCACACTGTCAGTCAGGAGGTGGCCCGCAAATCCTCAGAGGCATCCTGGTCAGAGCTAGGGACCCAGTGGGAGAGTCCTGGACTCTCCGGAACAGGAAGGCTCCCTGGCGCAGGCCTGCAGCTATCACTGGCAGACAGGGACCCAGGATTAGTGAAAGACACCATGGGAGCTGAGGAGGGGGAGGGGCCTGGCTTTGTGGCCAGTGTATCAAGGGCTGTCCAAGGTGTTTGCTCAGGGTGGGGAAAAAGGAAGTAGACAAAAGCGGAAGTAGAAGATTTTAGAGAAAGCAGCGCAGAGCTGCAAACACAAAACACACGAACAGGTGCTCAGACACACCCTTTGTCCCCTAGTCCAATCAGAAGGTGCAGTGACTGCCAGGCCCAGGGCCAGGAGTCCAGTCATCGGCAGGAATCCCAGGAAGTAAACACAGAGACAAAAGACTGGAGGCCACGTGAGAGAAGAGAGACACAGAGAAAAGATGGACACGAGAAACTGGCCTTATCGTCGCACCCCTTTCGGGGAAAGGCAGTTATTTCCACTCCTCTTGGTACTAGGGTTGCAGAATAAACCCCTGCAGCGGAGCCAGCTCAGCTTCCTAGAGTACTTGCTTTTCAGGGCTTCCAGCTAGTTAGCCTCCCGTGGACCCTATGTTCCTGTATGAGTTTACTGGTCCTCGGTGTCCAAAGCAACCAACAAGACAAACGATACAGAATGAACATACAGAGAGAGATACTGACCCGTCTCTTGTTTAGACGGGTCCGGAGGTTCGAGAGGAGAGGAGGGTTGGGCTATGTGCCAGCTGAAGCAGGGCCGGGATGGCACAGAGCCCTTATCCCTACCTCTTCCGGGTTTCGGCCACCAAATATAAAGGTGAAGCTGAGGCATGGGGAGACAGACAAAGTATAGGAAAAAGGAGAGTAGAAACAGAAATAGCTTTATTAGGGGAAGTTCCCAGATGAGGTTCTGTGACCTAGGCTAACAGGTCATGGATGTGGCGCCCAGCAGTGGGGGGCATGAATTTTTAAAGGGATGGTAAGGAATGTCCAGCATTTATGGATAGGGTTTGGCTGCTCTGAGGATTGTTTGTTGACTTGTGGCTTTCTTTGAACCTGGAGCATCTGGCTTTACTTCTTGATACTAGTTATCTTATCTGGTGCAGGCTGGTGTGGCTTGCTTTTGACCTTGTGCTTTGGTCAACCCTTGCCTTCCGGTTCCCACCCAGACACTATTGATCTATCATCTAATCATAAGTGTCCTGGTTTTGTTTCTCTAGTACACTCTGCCTAATACATATATGAAAAATTGAGACTGATTCTACCCAAACTCTTCAAAAACAAAGGGAGGCTCTCTAAAACGTTGTATGAAGCCAGCATCAGTCTGACACTAAAATCAGACGCAGTCCTCAAAAAAACTAACCAATATTATTCATGAATATAGACTCAAAAATTCACATTAAATATCTAGTTAAAAGAATCTGACAACCTATCCAAAAAAGTATACACCATGATCAAGGGGACAGAAGGCTACATTGTGAATCGATGCAGAAAAGGCATTTGGTAGAATGCAATGACTTTTTTTTGTCTTACCAAGAGACAGACAAATGACAAATGGAGAAAAGTTTGAAGTTGTCAAGG
>NW_022103908.1:15713614-15716064 GCF_000313985.2 Echinops telfairi | reverse complement strand
GAATGGAAGTTCCAGACAGTTTCATGTACAGGAGGGAACCCTTAAAAATTGTTATGTATGTGGCTGCCGAGAAATACTAGGACAGATCTTGCTGGCTGTTAAGGATTCCTTCTTCCTAGAAGTCTTTAAATAAAATTTATTTTGCATTATCATATGTCTTCCAAATATAAATTTTCTCTTGGTAAGACAAGAACCTGAATGATGGTAACATTATGTTTGGGTTATTAATGTGTGTTTGCAACTGTTCATTCTCATCAGTAAAGGAAGGTTCTCAAAGCTTTGTTCTATCCACTTCATTAGGGTAGACCTCTTTGAGGTGGTATATTATCACCAATGATATGCTGCATGCCTCCAAACCGGAGTGGCTAATGGTCTAAAACAATTCACCTCATCCTTCCTTCAAAAAATAGCTACTGTCATTGAAAATTTTTAGACTAATATCAACCTTATACATGCATAGCTTGTGAGACTGTAAATCTTTACAGGAGCAGACAGCTTAATCTTGGTCCCATGACATGGCATGTGAGTTTGAACCAGTGACTTTAAGATTAGCACCCCAATGCCTAATCCAGTGTCACTAGAGTAATAATAGTGGGCTTCAGAGACTATAAGTCTTTATAAGAGCAGACAATACACATTGGCATTGAGTCAATTCTGACTCATAGTGACTGTAGGGTTCCAAAGAGAACTGTCCCTATGGGTTTCGGAGATTAACTTTTACCCGATTAGAAAGCCTCATCCTTCCTGAAAATTGAGCAGAAAATGCTCCTGATTTGTTTCTTCTATTGTAGCATTACTGAATTATCCTAAAAAGTATAAAATTAAGTGTAGTTGTTATTATCACAACCCATAATATTAAATGTACCTCTCACTTTGAACCTCTACCAGTCTTGGGTGAAGATTTTCTGCGTGTCCTCTGCCTTTGTTCTCCAAAAAAAGGTGATTGTGTCTAAACTTCGTGATGATTTATTTGTAGGCTGTGTCACCGCTAATGTTTCAGAGTGAAGTAACATTTAAATAACATGTTAAATTCTTCCCCTCACTTAGCATTACTCCAGTAGGTTTTTGCATAATGAAGTATTGTTTATCAGCAGCATCACATTCTGTTTCCAGTAGCTGGTTTCTGAAGTATTCTCAGCTCATTATTTTCAAAACTTGCACATGGTAACTGAGCAGTATTTTGGGATGTGAAGTGGATATAAACAAAAACTAAAAGACGCAATTCATTGCCATCCAGTTGATTCTAATTCATAGAGACTGTACAGTATGCATGTATGTAAACCTAGACATAACTTGTAAGAGGCAGTTTGAACTTGGAAGACAGTTTGAACACAAATGCCATAATTGGAAATATGCTTATAGATATACATTTTAAATGAATGCATTTTTATAAAGATAAGTTCACCTTAATAGTCATACTTCATGAGTATAATTTGAATTTATTTTAATGCTTAAAATGTAGTTGTGAATATATTAAAAGTAAATATCTTATTTGGAAATATTTCTAAAAGGTTAACTTTATTTTAAATATAGGTAGTTTGGATTTAAAGTTATAAATAAAATATATTAGTATTTATTCATTAGATTGCACTTTATTTCTATTACTTAAGTTGTTACTGATTTTCAGTGACATTTATACCACCTAATTTTGTATGGAAGGTGCCCTGGTGGCATCGCAGGGTAAGCATTGCACTGCTAATCACCAGGTCAGCTGACCAAACCCCATCAGCCACTGAGGGAGAGAAAGATTACACCTCAAGTTAAAAACAAAGAAACAAAATCACAAGGATTCAGAAATAAACTATTATGTAACATCAAGATAAAGACAGTACTAAAATTTTAAAGGATTTTATTATACTTAGATTTGCAATCAACACTCATGAAAGTAATAGTTGAGAAATAACCTTAGACAAATCTACTACAAAAGACCTTTTTCTTGGAGTAAAAATCAAAGGTGTCACTTTGAGGGCTAAGGCACACTTTATCTAAACCATGGTATTTTTCAATAGCCTTATAGTGCATATTAAAGGTGGACAAAAATGAGAAAAAAACAAAAAAACAGTGAAGTACTTACCTTAAGGTACTGACAAAGAATGCTGAATATATCATGAGCTCCTAGAAGAGCAACCAAATGTGTTGGGAAACCAGTAGCCATAATGCTCCTTGGAGGCTAGACTAGTGAAGTTTCTCATGTTCTTTGGACATGTTATCAAGGAAAACCAACCCGAGAAGAAGGGAATCTGCAGAGTCAGTGAAAAAGAGGAAGATTTCAATGAGATGGCTTGACAGTGTTTGCAACAATGAACTCAAACATCAATAATTTTGAGTACAGTGTAGGACCAGAGATTTCATTCTGTTCTTTTTCTTTGTTTGTTTTTATCATTTTATTGAGGCTCATACAACTCTTATCACAATCCATACATCCATCCATTGTGTCAAGCACATTTGTA
>NW_022103908.1:15711189-15713066 GCF_000313985.2 Echinops telfairi | reverse complement strand
TTTGTTCTTTGATGCCTGATACCTGATCACTTTGGAAACATTCTTTATGAATAAATTAACATTATTTTTGGACATTCCAATGTCTGTTGTTATTATTTAACTGAGTCTACTAGATTGTTGTTTGTTGATTTTTATCCTGTGTCTCCCAGTCAACATTTCCAGATTGATTGACTATTTAGAGATGGACTGGTGGCTTTCTTTTCCCCCACATTGTATCTGTGTATCCATTATATGAAATTTCCTTGGAACTAAAATTTGAGAAGTACGATGGCATTAAGCAGTTTACATCTAGTCCATGCTAACTCATGGTGGCGCCCCAATGTGCATGAAAGTAGAACTTTGCTCCCCAGGATTTTCAATGAAAAATTTCAAATGAAAAATTTTCAGAAGCAGATTCAGAAGCAAAAGAAAAGCAAAGTTTTCTTCGGAGTGCTGCTGGGTGAACTCAAACCTGCAACCTTTCAGCTACTACCTCCAATTCATTAGCTGCTTGTTCTACCAAGGGATCTGAAATAGTGGTGGCGGTGTTTGTTGCTATGCAGTGTATCTAACCAAAGGTCAGAACTTCCCCAAAGATGAAACTTTCTGCTCGCATAAATGTTTATAGCTTCATAATTCCACAGAGCAGTTCTGCTCCGTCTTAAAGAATTGCTAAGAGTTGGACTCTACTCCACTGCCATAAGCTTGTTTGTTTGTTTGTTCAATAGGGTTGAGGATGCAGTGGTCAAGGGCTGGGCTGCTAGCCCTAAGATTGTTGGTTCACACTTCCCAGCCAGTCTGAGAGAACCGTGGGACCTTCTGTTTCTGCAAAGACCTAGAAACCGTATGGAGCAGAGCTACTCCGTCTTGTAGGACCACTGTGAATCAGGATTGACTGTGTTAGAGGGCTGGCTTGTGGGGATAATTTTGTAAAAGCACAGTCACAGATACTTTGTCCTTAGGATAATTTGGGGTTGGACGACGAGTCCTTCAATTAGGAGGGGAGAAATATACCATTGCACTCTTCAAAACTGAATTTATATTTTTCTCTTTCAGACAACAACCAGGTCACATAATGTCTGAGAGCACTGAGCATAAATTGCTGTTGCTGTTAGTTTCCTCGTTGTTAAATGTCTAGGTCATGTGAAATGACACCTTGAAGGGCAGCGGGTTAAACGTTGGACCGCTAACCTCAAGGATGGCCGTGTAAACTCATCCAGCATTCCTCAGAAAAAAAGATGAGACTGTCTATTCCCACAAAGGTTTACATTCTGGAAAATGCATTCCATGGGGTCCCTATGAGCAGAATCTACTCCATAACTTTGCCTCGATAATATGAATTTGAGGTGAAAACCCAGGCGAGGACAAATTCAGTCCCATAATTCCAGGTGAGATTATTTTCCTTCTGAGAATCAATGTTTCAAATAGATATTGAAAAAAAAATTCCCCTTGGGAGGACCTGGAATTCTTTCTTGCACTCCTTAAACTTCCTTCCTGATCTATTTTTCTGGATTCTGGCTAGATGAGAGGAATTCAGAAAAGTTTATGGGGAAATTAAATAAAAAATATCCATGAAATTTTGAAAGTCAACTTGTATTAGTCATTCTGAGTATGTCCTAGGCTTCATTTTCTAATCTTTAAGACTGTGCAGCATGAACATAGATGTGAATTTCAATAGACTCGTTAAATGCCATCAGAGATAAATGCACTTTAATGTTCGGTTTAGCTTTTGATTCCCAACTCACAGTTCCCTTTTTAACAACTTTAGGATAATTAAAATAATAATAACAATAATAATAAACTAGCAGTTCCAGGTGCTTGAGAGAGTCAGATTGCAGGAACCAGAAGTCAATCTGTTCCTTTTGTAAATATTTATATCATGCTGTTCATTGTCTTTT
>NW_022103908.1:15696780-15698703 GCF_000313985.2 Echinops telfairi | reverse complement strand
TATTTTTGAAGGTAATATTTTCTGGATTAGAATCAAAAGTAAATGAAATTATATAGTTTTCCAAATTGATAGAATATTATTACAATTAAGGCATGCTACTTTATTGATGGCTTTTATTGACAAGTAGATAAATTCTATAGATTATTCAACACATTGTTTAGTGATAATATAATATAATTTTAATATATATCTAAATTATGCACATAGTGGAGTATTTATATATAAATTATAGGGGAACATTCTACCACGAAATACATTTAATATATAACTATCTAAATATATGTATATAAAATTCAAAGTCTATTTACAGAACAAATATTTTCTTCATGCTGATAGTTGAATGCACACACCCAAATTAGAGCAATAAATCAGGTTCTACATATTTCAGTAGAAAGCTTTTCTAAATAGCCTTCATAAATTTCATAAGTGTTATTGTTTTCACTAGAGTTATCAGGGGAAAAAAGACTATTTAAAACAATGACTATTGTCTACAAGTGATACTTTGAGTTGGCTTTAGTTGCATGACTCAGTTCTGTTTCTATTTTTTTATTCACTCCTATATATATCTGAATTGAAAATAATATTACAGAAGTTAGTTTGCCAACTTAAATATTTCACTGTTTTGTTTGCCCTAAAGCTTGAATTTGTTCCCCCCCCCCACTTAATTTAAACTCCAGGTTTCTACAAGGTCAATAAAAGCTTCAAATCAATTCTGAAATTAAATGTACAATAAAATACCCTTCTTTTAAGTCAAATATAGACTTGAAGGGGAATTATATGATGAGGCGTTGGATAGGTGGTCGAGGCGGCCAATTGTCTCTTTTGTATTAATACCATGTTCTCCTTTTCTTTTGAGAGGCACTGTAACTCGCACAGAAGAGAACAAACTTAAGATTTGCTGCCCGGGGTCAAGTCTCCGTTTTGCTTTACATAGAAAGTTATTCATGGAGAAAATAGGAACACCTGCTTCATCAGCTTATTCTGAGGGTTAACTACTCAAAATGGCTAGATATTGCCTGTTGCTTGTTATTAATTGTCATTCTGACTCACAATAACCTCACGTGTGCACATTAGAACTGCACTCCACAGGGTTTCAAAGTGTTGACTTTTCCAAGGGTTTAATTGCCCAAATGATGTCTAGTAGTTGAGTGTTTAATAGTTTATAAGCCTCAGAGACAGAATAGTGACCAACAGATTATGCATACTATATAAATCATGAGTTTAATTATCATTCTCTAAATTATATTTCCCTTCTCTATATACATATTAAAAGAAAAACCAAGATTCGCTGTCCTCAGGCTGATGCTGGCTCACAGCGACCCACTGCACAGGGTAGAGTTGCCTGTGTGAGTTTCTGAGACTTTACAAATCTGAACGCTCCATCGTGCTCTGGTGGACAGGCTAGTGGTTTCACACTGCTGACCTTGCAGTGAGCCCAGTGCTTAGCGGCCACCTCACTAGGGCTCCGATTAAGAAGAAAATCCCGATTAAAGGGTGTAAGTGCGGTTAGGCAAGTGGGTCCCGAGATATAGAACTTGAAAGAACAAGGGATTCTAACAGGTCCTGCTCACTATTTAATGGAGAGATATTCACCTGCTCGGGGTCAGGATACCAGTTAGATTTGGAACTGTTTTTATGTTCTTCATTCCCGCCCCCCCCCACTCCTTTTTATGGTGCCTATCTATGTAAGATAGGCAGGACAAGCAACCCCATGGAGACAGCGGCTGGTTCTAGGGGGGCATGGGAGGGGAGGATGTGGGGGGAGGTGAGTAGTGAGCCAATAATAACAGGGACAGTGGAAGAGCAGGGGTCACAAAAAGGATGGTGAGGAGGGTGCAGCATTCCCGGGAGTGTTTGATCAATTGAAAAGTGCCTGAGGGGAATTACTGAGAGGTAAATGATGGGTAAGCATGATAATTGGCA
>NW_022103908.1:15694546-15695845 GCF_000313985.2 Echinops telfairi | reverse complement strand
ATGTTACATAAAAATGCTTGCCTAATTATTCCAAAATATTTCCACCCTTCAGACTTGGCTCCATTTAATAATGAATATTTATTGAGTACACAGTAGGCACTAAATTATTAAGCACTATATTATCTATTTAATCTTCTCATCATTATTTGATATACATAGTATATAGCATAATCATATTAATATTAAAGATAAAGAAACTTAGTCATAGATATATTAAACAATTTTTTAAAGATGCTTAAGATCTTAAAATTTACACCCATGGGTAGAGGATTTCAGTTCTAGAGATCTTACCATTCTGTGATGCACTTTCTATCTAAAATTTCAGAAGAATTAATCAGAATTTTCCTTAATATTTTATTCAGACCATTTTGATAGTGCATAATTAAGATATCATACAATTCAATAATTCAGTCATATCAAGCAGTATTGTACAATCACTACCACAATCAGTTTAAAAACATGTCCTTCTTTCTATAATCCTAATATCAGCTCCCCCAGTCCCCTGAATACCCTACAGGAACTCTTATTCTAGTCATTGTCTCTATAGATTCAGCAAATGGCTTTTGATACCGAAAAACAGAAAAATATATAGCAGAAAGTCAAGAAGGCTAACAGAAATGAAAGAAATACAATAGAAATCAATCCCAATATGAAAAAAAACCCACAGAAAACATTAAAAACCAGCACAAACACAAAGCATATCAAAGGGGAGATCAAATGACAAATGTGTTAGGGTGGACTAGGGAATCAAATCTAGTGACACTCACTTGTGTAAGAAAGATATTTATATCAAGAAGTAATTATGCATCAATAAAACATCCCAGCCCAATCCAACTCAAGTCTAGAAGTTCTTTACTAGTCAATAAGTTCCTCTTCAGACTCACACAAGCACAAGCAATGATGCAGAATGCAGGTAAACGCAGAATGCAGAATGCAGGAAGGTTGATAGATGCAAAGTTCTGTGGATCCTATGGTGTTGGTAATATCACAGGGTTCTGACAGCAGTCCAGGTCAGCCAGCAAGAAGGTGAAGGTAGAGAAAGGGGAGTTTCCCAGGTTTTAACCATTCAAGTTAGGTTTGTCATTTTAATCTACCATAATCATCTGTCCAAAACTCTCTGTCGGATAGCCAGGTTGTTCCCATCCCTCAATTATGTTCCGGGGCAAATCACCAGAGGCTTATTCCCTATGTAGATTATGCAAAAGTATTTTGGGTTTCCACTGTCATTCATAGCCTTCTGAAAACCAGAGTCTCACAATTTAAGTTCTCATATTATTTCTCCTTCAGAGTTGGATTACA
>NW_022103908.1:15692438-15694432 GCF_000313985.2 Echinops telfairi | reverse complement strand
TGAGCAGTGCCAGGTCATAAGAATTAATTGGTCTTAGATTGCAGCTACAAGTAAGTGGGAGCCCCAAATCCATTCCTGAACCCTGTTTTCTATCTACCTCTGGCTCACCTTAGAGATATCCTTGTTATTTTATGATAGAGAATCATATCAATCATCAACCTGGAGCATAAGGTCCTTTTTTTTAATAGTGTCACTGATTTAGTCCAAGGTAATAATTTTAAAACACGATTGAGAAAGGAAAATTGAATAAGTGTAGGTTCACTACAAATCACAATGCATGGATTATTGACCTGTACAGAATAAACCTTTAAGTGACTGGGCGCTATTTACACAAACAATGAGGGTTGGTGGTCAGGTAAAACTTACAATAATATTCACTGATAATGTCAAACCAAGGTCTTCCAGGATAATACATCTCTTAATAAAGCACGTATGGCATCGAAGTACTAAGTAAATGTTAGTCTGCCTTCCAACCACCAGTTCAATACTCTTGGTATAGCTGTGATCTGTGATCTGTGAAGAAGCTGTGACCTGCTTCTTCACACACACATTTTGTTTCAGTCTGAAATCCTCAGGTTACAGGTATGTTTGAAGTAGAGTGTAGTTCACCTAGCCACATAGCTATGGTGCATGCTCCTTTGCGATGGCATTTAGAGTGTTACGTGTGCCTTGGCAATTCCTGGTTCCATGTCCCAATATTATATGGTACAAGGCCTGAGTCCTCAGGGAATGCCACAATGCCTTTTAGGAGCATGGTACTTGGCATACTCCACCAATTGTTAGTCCTTTTTTTCTGCACAAGGAAGTTGGTCCTCCTCTGTTTTCTACTAACAGAAATATGCTTGTCTTTTCCAAGATGTGTATGCTCCCTTTTTCCCCTCTGGAGTTGATTTTTCCATCAGTATCTGTCATCCCTGAGGTAGGATTGTCTGCAGATCCAGGAGACCTCATCACACCGTTGCATGGCAGTCACTGGTTTTAACCAAATCATTGCCTTTGAATATAGTCCACATAGTTTGTTTTTGTATTTTATCCAAATTGAGTTTACACATGTTTGGTTTCCTGGGCAGAACATTTCTACTTTATGTTGAAGTTGAATGTTGTATAGTGCCTTCAATATCTCTAGGCCTTATCGACTTATTCCCAAATGAAGTCAATGTGAATGGATACTCTCTGAACACACAAGCAAGGGGATCACACCAGAACAAGTGGTGCCAACTGTTTTGGAAGCCTCTTCATGCTCATGAATCAGAAAATATTTTCATTATCTAGAGACACCAAGAGATCAAATGATCGTGAACAGGGAAATAGTACTACCAAAAACTGTCCTCTCCAAATGACGTTCTTTGTCATAGTAGGTTGGAAGTTTCCTTTAAAAAGAAACAAACAAAATTAAAAAAAAACATAATTCCAGAAATGGGTTTGGTGCTCACACTAAATCCTAGCTCCAAATTAAGAACAATTAGCTTTTACATCATGGCCCTGCTCGATACTCTCAGGAAGGGAACACAGAAGATACGACTGTTATAGCAACATGCGGTGAAGAAATTAGATGGTGCCAACCTATCGGATAAAATAGAACCTCGGGTTTTAAAGGCTTGTCTCCAAAAAAGCAGCCATCTAAGTGACATGTTACCTAAGTCCACATGGGAGAGGCACACCATCATCAGTCACTAAAGGACTGTAAGTCACAAGTTGAAGGAGGGATTAGTATCAGAGGCTACATTGTGAGAGTCCTGTTTGCAGAAGGCTATGGATGACAGTGGGAGCCCAAGATCCATTTGTGGGAACTACATTGGAAATAACTTCTAGTGAACTCCTTCTATCCAGAATTGAGGAATGGGAGGAAAATGGTCACTACACAAAGTGATTGAAGAGATGAGTATAGAAGATCAAAAGAACAATCGTGGCTAGAACAGTTAAAACATTGTCAGTTGATCGCCCATCTGATGCATGTTGGGTCTAATCTGGTTTGCAACATATTCTATATTTCT
>NW_022103908.1:15689231-15691982 GCF_000313985.2 Echinops telfairi | reverse complement strand
AATCTTTACTTCTGTTGAGAATCCAGTCTAAGATATTTGAAAGAAAACCAGTAAAGCTTGTGTGTGTTTTTGTGTCTCTATGTGTCTCTGTGTGTATGTTTGTGTGTCTGTGTGCTTATCGAGGAACTGTCTCACACAGTGGTTGTGATGGGCAAGTCTGTGAGTCAGATATCTGACGGGAGGCTTCTCCTAACGTGCATAGCTGACAGAGTAGGGCAGAGGTCAAAGGGTGTGTGGAAGAGACCAGAGAGAGTTCTGCCTGCTTGCATAGCTCAGAAGAAGCTCTGTCCTTAACACATCCTCAATGATTCTGAGCCTGACTTGTAACCTGTTAAATTCCTTAATAAACCCCCATCATCATGCGTTTTGCCTGTGGATTTTGTGTAGCCATTACAACTGATTGAATAATACAGAAATAGAGTGCAGTAGGAGGGACATTTGGTGTCAGAAAGGGGTCACCCAGGATTTAACTCTGCTACTAGGTAAGGACTGGAGGTAGAGGGGAGAAAAGTTAATAAGGAAATAGAACAGTGTGGAAGACCCCAAAACTACTACCTAGCAAATCAGTCCTGACACATAGTCCTGACCCTTAAAGTTCAAGGTACAGGTGTCCTGGTGAACAATCAAAAGTGATAGGGTACTGAGACTATACATTTTGAAGGCAATAGAAAGTATCATTCTTCTAATGTAGAGCAGCTAGTGACTTCAGACTAAGGTGACATTACAGTTAGCATTCCACCTGGTGCCCTTTGAGTGTAAATACTTGTAAATCTTTACTGTACCACATAGCCTCATGTTTCTACAGTGAAGCTGCTGATGTGCTTGAATCACCAACTTTGCAGTTAGCAACCTACCCCTTCACCGCCAATGCCAACAGAGGACCTTATTTCTACTCTAATACAGAATTTTATTTCAAATATATATTTACTTCCTTTCCATCCCAATTACACTAGCAAATGGACTGTAATTAAACACTTTTTAAAAAGTTAAGCCTCCTGTAGTTACAAAGTGAAAACAAAAAGAGCAGTATCATGAACTTATTGAAACATATCTATCACAGTACAAGGAGCTTTGGTGGTGTAGTGGGTCACAGGGTGGGTTTCAAACTGCCAGGTTAGCAGTTTGAAACCACCTGCTGTTTTGAAGGAGAAAGATGGGGCTTTCTACTCCCACTTAGAGTTACAGTCTCACACTCACAGGGCCAGTGCTGCCCTTTTCTCTAGTGTTGCTATAAGTCTGTTGGCCTTACAGCAGTGAGTTTGGTTTTGAGTGATGTCAATTTCAAAAGAGTCCTGGTGTAAGCTTTTGGCTGCTAACCAAAAAGTCTTTCTAGATGAAAGGCGAGACTGTCTTCTGTCATAAGGATTTGTAGAGTGTCAGAAATCCTATATAGAGTACGGGTGTTAGTCTGGGTCGGCTAGAGAAACAAATCCATGGACAGTGTATAAAATAAGAAAGAGATTTATATACAAGAGCAATTGAACATTGAGAAAACATCCCAGCCCAGGCCAGATCAAGTCCATAAATCCGATATTAGCCCATCCAGATGTCCGATACCTATCTATAAAGTCCTCTTCAGACTCAGGAAACACATGCAATGACACTGAATGCAGGAAGATCACAGGCCAGTGGGTAGAAAGTCTTTGGATCCAGTGGCATTGGAAACATCTCAATGCTGGCAGGGTCTCTGCATGGCTTCTCCAGCACCCAGAGCTGCATCAGGGTGGGTCCATGTGTCTTGTCAGCTGCTATGTCTCCCAGGATGTGAGCAGAGAGTCTCCACCTCCAAGAAGAAAAAAAAAATATCATGATTTCCCAGAATCCTTAGAGGAAGGCAATGCCCACACTGAGATCTCATTGGCCATATCCTGATTGACAGCCTAGACTCCAGCCCTACACTCTTAATCCTCAAATTGACACTAGATTATGTAAGTACCACAGTATCTATGAGTTGGAAGTGATTCTATGGCATTAGGTGTCAGTTTTAGATGTACTTAAGTCCAAAAATAATCAATGGGTTTGACTTCAACTCATTCACTGTCATAGAATCAATTCTCACTCACAGTGACCATATAGGACAGCATATAACTGCACCTTTGGGTTTTTGAGACTATAGACCTTTAGAGGACCAGAAAAGATCACCTTTTGTCTTCAGGCTGGGTTATGGGTCCAAATGCTGACCTTTGGATTAGCAGTGTGGCTTGTAACCCACCTTGCCAGCAGGCCTACAAAGAAAAAATTATTTAAAATTATCTCCAGGTTTAACTTCCCCAGAGCCATTGCTCTTTAAGGGTACAGGGAGCACCAGGTGAGTTTTATTTCAGAGTTCAGGAAGACATATGAATGTGTAAAGGTATTTTGACCATTTGAAAATATTCATTCTATCTTTTATCACTCTTGACTTTGCTCACCAGAATACCTATATATTGGCATTGCTGAATGATTTCAAATAGGCACAGTGCAAAGATCAGATGAATTCCCAATAATATATTTGTGTCATGCATGTTCTCCACAATTTAGTGGCTTCTTTTACATATGTGCACACATAGAAATTATAATTAAACTGCATACTCATCTTGTTGGTGTTAGGTGCCATCCAATCAGTTTGGGCTCATAGTGACCCTTGGTACAAGGGGATGAAATGTGGTCCCCTGAATTTGTGTTTAAGCCCATTGTTGCAGTAACTTTGTCAATCCATCTGTCCTTCCTCTTTTTTTATGAGGGCCTTCCGTGGCTTTTTTTTGTTGTTGA
>NW_022103908.1:15666738-15686846 GCF_000313985.2 Echinops telfairi | reverse complement strand
GAGGCAGTGAGTGAGTGAGACAGTGAGAGAGTGAGAGTGAGTCAGTGAGTGAGTGAGAGTGAGACAGTGAGAGAGTGAGAGAGTGAGGCAGTGAGAGAGTGAGAGTCGGGTTTTAATTGTATCTATGCATTTTTTGATCTGATATATTTGCGTACAGGGATTAGTAATACTATGTTGTTTGTTTATTTTATTCTTTTACTTAATATTAGATTCCAATCTTTTATTTCACTAACTTATTTTGTTTTTAATTATATTTCTTCTTCACCAGCTAGGGTAGTTCTATTAAATATTGTTAAAGACTGTGTTGCTGAATGGGATTCCTACTGAAATCTGAAGTTTGAGTGGTTCAGTGATGTGTAGACCAGATGTAGCAGGAAACACAAAATAAACTCTCAGTTACCAAGGATCATCTTATGCAAAAGCTTGCTTAGTTCTGGGTGTATTTTTTTCCTATTAGCCAGAATATTAGTTATTGATTTTACAATCTTGGTTTTTTCCACATACATGAAATGAATCAGGCATATCAGTGTATTAGAGGACCTCTAGGACAAACAAAACCCCCAAGTGGTGCAAAGAGCTAGGAGCTCAGATGCTAGTGGAAAGATAGAGAGTTTTGAATCTACCTCGAGGAAGCTCAGAAAATACCTGATAACCAACTTCAGAAAACTCAGTTGTTAAAAGCCCTTAGAGTGTTGTTCCACTCTGATTCCCAGGGGTTGCCATGAGTTTCAATTGACTTGAAGACAAATGGTCTAGAGTCAGAAGAAAATAATAGTACTTTTCTTCATAATACGTGTTTATAATGGGTTTAAGAAAGAAGAAGGGATGAAAATTGGACCTACTCTTTTGATTGTGCTGATGGATTCCTGCACATCCCCAATGAACATGTCAGCCCTTATTAAATGGTACTTTTAAATATAGATGGTTTAATACATGTCAATTTCAGTTCAATGAGGCTGTTAAAATCATGATCTATTAATACACGAAGCTACCAAATTGCATGCTCGACTATTAATAAAAAGGTTGTCCGTTCACACTCAACCAGAATTGTCTCCGAAGACATGACTGTCTACTGACTCTAAAAGGTCAGAGCTTTAGAAATTCTGTAGATTGTGATTCTGCAGTGTCTTACTTCCTGTTCTGGTTTACTTCTCTAGTTTCTAATACCCATTTGGATAGTTTCACAGACCCGGTAGAAAAAAATTATGATTAAAAGGTTTGCTAAGGAAGTTAAAAGTTGTAATGCTAGTGAGAAATATTCAGGGTAGTTGTTTAACAGGGCATGTTACAAAGTTTCATGTCTGCTGATAAATGCCCAAAGGGTAAAGCTTTTTGCTATAAGCTTCAACCCAAAGGCATGCAGCTTAAAATCCAGGGGCCCACAGCAAATTTAGCTCACTGAATAAAGTATCCAGGGTACACCATTCCAGTAAGCCTCAACACAGTGACAGCTTCAGGACTGTGGGTCAGCAACTCCAACTTCCCCAATTAAGTGCCCAGAGGACCCTCACTCTGCAAGCCAGCCTCCTGCACAAAAGCACTCAGCATTACTTGCTGGGAGGTTTAGGAAATCCATCACTGTCTTCCCTGCTGTGGCTCCTGGTTCTGTTACTGCTCTTCGGATGGAGCTATCATCT
Source organism: Echinops telfairi (assembly GCF_000313985.2). Classification (NCBI taxonomy): domain Eukaryota; kingdom Metazoa; phylum Chordata; class Mammalia; order Afrosoricida; family Tenrecidae; genus Echinops; species Echinops telfairi. The sequence continues at coordinate 15,685,209 of NW_022103908.1, read as the reverse complement.
GAATCCTGGAGGTGCACTGGACAGGTATCTCTGGTCCAGAGGTACTCCACTTCTGGATCTTGGTAGTAATAAGATCTCCAATCCTCCTCCTCAGAGGGCTCATGTTATGCCCAGTAGGATGGCACTCTGGGAATCTCATTCACAATTACTCACAGGTGAATCCTATTAAGATATTCTTCTACCTGATTACCAGCCCCATACAGAGAAAGGTCCTTTGGTAGGAGTCCCAGACTACGACTAAAAGAGCTGCATTAAATAATCCACTGTGCCTGCAGATTTTGCTCTGCACACGGGCAACTTGTGAAAAGGAGGCAAAATAAGAGATGGTGAAGCTCATATTTATAACACAATTCTGATATGTTGAAGCAGCTCCTTATTTTTTGGTCGTACTATTTTATTGCTCTCTCCTCTTGTTGATTTATAACACAGAATAAAAACAAACAAGCAAAGAAAAAGAAAGCAAGGCTGGGGGGTGAAAGGGAGGGGGAGGGTAAGAGGACAATAAGATAATACAACCAAAAGAGAAGGAACTGCATTAGCACATTTCTATAAACACCCAAGTATTTTGATGCTATGAGCTAGGCATTAGGTTCTTAACTCTAAGTTTGGGGATTCAAGTCCATCCATTGCTCCACAGGAGAAAGTTGAGGCTGTCTGCTCCCATAGAAAATGTAGTGTCAGAAACTATATGGTCCCTCTGAGTTGGATTGCTTGCTTGCAATTCAACTTTATTTATTGATTCAAATTTGAACTTGACATATGTAAGTGAGAAATTAAAGTATAAATATATACCTTTTCAAGTATTAGTGACTAGAGCTGTAAAATGATTCATTATATTTTGATTTATTTACTGCTTTAGTTTTGATTTCCCATGAAAGCCAAAATAAAGCGACTATGTATTAGTCTATAAAAATGAATATAAATAGGTGTCTGGTGTAGGCAGCTTTTGGCAGCAGTTGCTTTTATGATCCATCATTACCTTTTGAGTGGGATGCAGACACTTTCATCTTAGGCATAATAATAGTTAAAATAATTAAGCATAAGTTTGAAAATATTTCCTGAAACTTTCTTCCTAGGTACACTCTGAAAATGAAGAGGATTTAATATTAACAATAATTTGATAAAGTCATTGAGCGATTATATGTTTGAAGTATGCTGTTTGGGAAAAAGTATTTCCTGTGAAATATCTCCTATGGATACAGTGTAAGAATTCTAGCATGTATGCTCTCATTTGTGTGAGCTAGCATACATTTCAAAGATGCTTCAGTGAAGGGTTGGGTTAATGTTAGGGTGTGACTATCAGGCACCTTACATAAACAACATAACATATCATTACACTAGTCACGGCAATTTAAGATTGTATTGTCCGAAGTACTTTGTGTGTTTTGATGAGATAAAAGTCATGTTGTTGTTGTTGTGGATGTTTTTGTTCGGTGCTGTAAAGTCTGTTCAGGCTCATAACAATCGTATGTGCAACAAAAGGAGACAATGCCAGGCCCTGTATTTTGTGACCTTTAATGCATTCATAATACCATGAATTCACCACCTCTATATGGTTTCAACACATTTTCATGGCCTCAAAGAAAACCCAGTACTCATTGATGAATCATTTATGCTTCATCTTTCCACTTAGCTGTTGCTGTTGTTAGATCCCAGTTAGGTGTCACCAAGTCAGTTCCTTCCCGTAGGGACCCTGCGTCCAACAGAAGGAAGCTCTGGCCCGCCTTGCGCCATCCTTACAGTCGTTTTAATGACCGAGGCCAGTGCAGCACGCCCCTGTGCCACTTCATCTCCTTGAGGACCTTCCTCTTACCAAGACTGAGGCTCTTTTTCAGGCACTGGTCTCTCCTGACAGCATGTCCAAAGTATAGAAGACTGACTCTCACCGTCCTAGCCTGCAGGGAGCACTCTGGCCAGACTTCAAAGACAGATCGGTTTGTCCTTTTAGCAGTCGATGGTGTTTTCAATATTGTCCTCCAGCATGACAATTCAATTAGCTCTTGGTAAGATTTTTGAAAATTATTAGCATTTTCTATATGCACTTAAATCTTTTGTACATTTCACATCAATGAAATCATATAATCTCATCTTCGTAACTAAATTCATTTATTTTATATATTTTTTCTCTTCTCTTTTGTTGCAGCCTGTACTGTATTCATTGTTTGATTAAATCGTAGTCCACTGTGTAGACAGATTAGATTTTATTTTATCCACTCACCATTTGTTAAAAAAAACCCAAAAGTCATCAAGGACTGCAGCATCCAATAAGAATTACACTCACTATGAAAGAAACCCAAATTCTCAAAACTGGACCAATGGAAAACGTCATAACAAATGGAGAAAAGATCAAAATTTCCAGTTCAATCAATTTGGGTTCATCACCTTGTGCTGTGAATTTGGTCTATGAATTTAAGAATAAATCTGTTTTGGTTGGCACTAAATGAATACATTTTAAACACTTAAAAAATGCTATCACCTTAATCTCAAGGTACTAATACTTTTGCTCTGTTTACTTCTTTGAGGGAATTTCTTTTTCTTCTTCATTTTTTTTACTATAAATTAGACAAAAGTTTACATTTTAGATCATCAACTTTTATCAGCAGCACCTTAAAGTATTAATCAAACATCCAATAGTTTATTGTATCCAACAGTTTAAAGTACTGAGCAAACCTTGATTTCCCATCTCCCTCTATCATTCAGGTTAATTCCTCTATCACTCAAGTTAATCCCTATTAATACTTGATCTCACTGTTTTATTTTTCCTCCCTTGCTTTTTTCACCTGGCTAATATTTAAAATCTGTTTCTTTTTATATCTAAGTTTTTACCCCACCCCACCCTTTTATGAGGGGTCTCCTATAATATGTGTCCTTTTGTAATTGGCTAATTTCACTCAGTCTAATGTTGTCTGAGTCGATCCATGTCATGAGTTGTTTTGTGGTTACCTCTTAGTTTCTAGTGATGCACAGTATTCCATGGTGAGTATGTACCCGATTGTCTTTATCCTGGGCACTTAGATTGTTTCCATCTTCTTGCTATTATGAACAGTGCTGCCATGACCATGAATGGGCATATGTTTGTGATATGCCTCTAAACATTTTAGGGTACAGACCCAGCAGAGGTATTGCTGGATCATGTAGCATTTCCTAGCCAGTTCTGTGAGGTAGTGGCACATGGCTTTCCAGCCATTCTACATCTTTACAGGTCCACCAGCAGTGTATGATGGTTCCAATCTCTCTGCACCCTCTGCAGCATTTATTGCTTTTGTTTTTCAATTGGATTGTCATTTTCCATGTAATACAGTATCTTATCCTTGCTTTTTTGCCTGCTGCAAAAAATTATGGATCCAAGTAAAATAAAAATGCTTAGTAACTTCAAACTTTTTTTCAGCTTATCATTATGTATAATGGTCCAGTTGTGAGGATTTTTGTTTTCTTTACATTGAATTGTAATCCATACTGAATACTATAGCTTTGAAACTCATCTTCACTTTGGTAATTCATAATTGTTTTAATTTTTTGTGGCCTTGCTAACTTGTGATCTTGATCATTTCTTCATATGTTTGCTGACTGGACATCATCTCTAGTGAAAAATCTGTTCATGTTCCTTGCCCACTGTTTAATTCGGCTAGTTTTCTTTTTCTCATTGAGGTGTTGCAGTTTTTTTATAGATCTTAGAAATAAATCACTTGCCCATGGCATCATTATCAAAAACGATATTCCCACACCCTGAATTCTCTGTTTATTCATCAAAAGTCTTTTATTTGGTAACAGTTTTATTGGCATGAAGTTTACATATCATAGAATTTAATAATTCAATCATATTAACAGTTCTTTACCGGTAATCATTGCCACAATCAATTTCACTCATTTTCTTCTTTGTAGAATTCATTGGAATCAACTACCAGTTTCCCCACAACTTCCTCTGTCATAACCAACCAAAATCATTAATGTAGTCACTGTACTTATAGATTTACTATCCTGAGTTTCATATGCAGAAAACCATGCCAAGGAAAAAACAACAATGTAAACTAAAACAGAGAAAAATCTCAATCAAAAAGAAAGCAGAACATATTTAAAACTAGAACAAATCTAAAATGGGTCAAAAGAGAGAGCAGATGGTATAGTGCTAAATTTTAACTAAATTTAATCTGTAATAATCCACTTTCTTGAAAGAAAAAACAGTTTTATTGTCATATCATTCAAATATCATACAATTCAAGATATAAGTGCAACAGCAAAGTGTGGCATAGAAACTAGATTTTGACAAGCTATTATAAAGAACAGCATCTGGGGCAGCAGTTTTCACTTGTGGGTTGTGACCCCTTTGGGGGTCAAATGACCCTTTCACAAGGGTCACCCAATTCACAACAGTAGCAAAATTATAGTTATGAAGTAGCAACGAAATAATGTTATGGTTAGTGGATCACCACAACATGAGGAACTGTATTAAAGGATCGCGGCATTAGGAAGGTTGAGAACCACTAAGCTGGGATTTTAAAGGCTCATCTTCAAAAAAGCAGGCATCTCAGTGAGGCATGAACTAAGACCACATGGAAGATGCTCACCAGCCTTTGTGATCCAAGAACTGTAAATAATAAAATCAAAATCTGAGAGAGGGAATGGCATCAGATCATAAATTGTGAGCAACTGGTTTGCAGAAGACTCTGAATGACAGTAGAAGCCCAAATCCATTTGCAAGGTCCACACGTGGACTAAGCCTCGGTGAATTGACCGTGACCATAGTCAAAGGATGTGAATAGCCTTGCTTTACAGACAGAAAGCATTGTGGAGTTGATTATGATGGATGTACTTAGGTTAAAATTTTATATATCATTTGATCTCACTTTTATCCGATTTTAAAGGTCTTTCAGATAAAAGATAAAAGTATAGGGGAACTATACATCGATTAAGCCTCCAGTGAATCATCTCCAACCATAGACCAGCGTTGTTTCATGCAGCTTTTTTTTCATGCACCGTATATAGGGAAGTGGGCTATTGCAGTGGGCTCAGGGGAAATGGAGATAAATCGTTTTGATCATAACTTGTTTGCAATTTCAAAAACAATGATAAATTATGTATTTAAATATATTTGATTAGTTCTGTTTTATTTTAGCACTATTTTGTATACTGTTTTGATTTTGTGAGATGGATTTTCAAATGAAAATTATGAGTCTGTATAAGTGAATTCAAAAAAGTATTTCTACAAACACATAGAAACCTTTATTAAACAAAGGCATCAAAAAGTGCAACTATTTTATATCCACCCCTTTGTGATATCAACCCTTAATATTTTCTTTTCCTCTTGTTCCCTCTCTCTGTAATAGCATACATACAAAATTCTAACTCAAAGAATACGTAACTTATGCCATGTATTTGCATTTCTACAAAAACCCTTAGATGATTCTGAATCAGAGGCTATTATATTTAATAAACCTCATTGCAGGGTTTATCATAAAAATGAGTTATTGTAGTTTAAATTTTAAAGTCTGATGTGATTTGGTATGTGGTATATTACACAAAAGCATTTGTACTTTTAAATTCAAAATATTAAAGTATTAAATTTCTAGAGCTGTTGAATAATCTCCAGACATTTAAACTTAACTTTTCATAAAATAAACTTTCTGAATTTTATATGATTATAAACAACCAGATGTATACACTTCAGGAAAATTAAGAGATAAGTATGTCAAATTAATTTAAATGCTTCTGAGAGATGACAAATTTTTCTTTTAAATCCCACAACAGAATATATATATAATGGATATTATTTCTACACCCACATTATATATCTGCATTGTATTTATAAAAACTACAGCCATATTCTATTATAATTATTTCCAAATATTAACACATCATGTTGTTTTTTTTTCAAATTACTTATACATGTTTTAGAAGATATTTTACTGTGAAATGAGTGAGCTTATGGAGATCAATTTTCATCAACAATGTGCATACATTTTGTTTCATGTCATTGCAATTCCCACAATTTAACATCATTTACCATATGTCCTCCATTTTGTTGTTATTTCCTTTCCTCTTTTTTCCCTAAACCCGCTGAAACTTGCCCTTCACTAAAGTTTGCACTTTTCATGTATAATGGTTGACTACTGTAAAGTGTGCACATGTCTTGTGTATATTTTAGCTATGAATGCTTTGTATTACTTTTTGTATTATAGAAACTGCCACCTGTTTGTTACTTTCTCATACTTTCTTGACTTGCATGTTGCTATGAGGCTGTAAGCCATACCCCCAAAGCCCGGGTCATTTCATCTACCTCAGTCACTTCATATGCAAAAAGTTATTCACTTTAATTACTGTATATGAAATATATAACTAGTGTAGCCTAATATGGATTACTTAGAGAAGTAAAACCAGTAACATTTATGTATGTGTGTATATATATAAATAAATAAAACAAATATGTAAATGTATATGAAGAAAATTATTCACACCATTGTTGAAATGAGAGATTTCAATGTCTCTATTTCAGATGTTAAGGGGAGGCTTCTCCTAACCCATATAGTTTTAGAGCTCATGAACCCAAGATGAGCCAGCAGATCATAGATTTGTGGCTACGAAGACAAATTCATGGTTGGCCTATCACACGGCCAGTCAGATGGCAGGTCACTGATGACCTCCAGGCATCCTCAGGCCTGGTTAGAGTAAGTTCAGAGACCCAGAGTCAGATGATGAACCACATGCAGGATTCCAACCCAGCAAAAAGCAAGCAAGCTTTTTGACAGTGTCCATTTACATTGGAAGTAGGTCACATTCATGAGGAGATTTCTCTTCAATTAATGAACTGTTGCTCATAGTAGATCTCATTATGGCGGTGATTAAATTGTATTAGGGGATTACTACATAATACTGATACAAACAAGTTGACACATAATCTTAACCATCCCAAAGTGGATGCATTAAACAGAATTATTTCTAGTACTGAGACTCTGGATACATGTGTGTGTGCAAGCTTGGCCGATCGAAGCCACAAGCCACTCCATGGGAGAAAAGTGAGGCTCTCATGTCCTGTAAATATTTAGTCTTGGAAACCCTAATTGCGGTTCCCATGAGTTGCAATTGACTGATAGCAGTGGGTTTGGTGCTCAGATTTTATTTGAACATTAACAATGCTGCACCATTTTTCTCCGAGGATAAAGATGAAACCTATCTGAAAAACAAGGGTGGTAATGCTCTCATTGAGGAGCATTGTTGGGATATTATAATTTTTTTTGGAGGGTTTTCACTCATATTTCAGATTACAAAGCTGAGAAACTGATTTCAAACACATCCAGGATGAGTAGCATGAAACTCCAAAGGTTTTAGCATTGTCTAAGAGATGTGCTCAATTTTACAAACAGTCCACTGGAATTTTAATTGGAATTGTGTTTGACATATAGAAACGCTACAAATAAACCAATATTTCCCAACTTTTTTTTGTTGTTGTGTATTTTATTTATTTATTTTTTTAATTAATCAATTTATTGGGGCTCATACAATTCATCCCAATACATAGATCAATTGTGTAAAGCACATCTATACATTTGTTGCCCTCCTCATTCCCAAAATTCTCTTGCCTCTTGGGTTCCCGGAATCTGCTCATTTTCCCTCCCCCGCCCCTTTCCCTTCCTCCTCCCCTTTCCCCCATGCACCCTTAATAATTTATAAATTATTTTTGTATCTTACATTACACTGTCCGGCGCCTCCCCTCACCCACCCCGCTGCTGCCCGTCCCCCAGAGAGGAAGCCATACGCGGCTCCCTGTGATCCATTCCCCCTTACTACCTCCCCCTTCCCTCCTGGTATCTCCACCGTCGCCCCCGGTCCCGAGAGGCTCCTCTGTCCTAGATTCCCTGCGCTTCCAACTCCCATCCGCACCGCTGTGCATCATCTGGTCTAACCAGGTCTGCAAGGCGAAACTGGGGTCCTGGTAGTTGGGGGGAGGAAGCGTTCAAGAACTAGAGGAAGGTTGTGAGTTTCATTATTGCTATACTGTACCCTAAGTGACTCATCTCCCCACTCCCCCTCTGCAAGGTATGTCCAGTTGTCTAGAGATGGGCATTGGGTCTCCATCGCGCGCCACCCTCATTGACAAGGATATTTCTTTTCTCCCCGCCTTTGGTGTTTAAAGCCTGGTCCCTTTGGCCCTTCATGATCACACATGTTGGTGTGCTGCTTCCATGTGGGCTTTGTTGCTTCTGGGCTAGATGGCCGCTTGTTTACTTTCAAGCCTTTAAGTCCCCAGACGCTATAGGTCTCGATAGCCGGGCATCATCAGCCTTCTTCACCACACTTACTTATGCACACATTCATCTTCAGCGTTTATGCGTGGAAGGTGGTCACACAATGATGGTTTTTGTTATTTGGTGTCTGCTTCCTGTTCCCTTCAGCACGTCGTGTTCGCACAGGCTCATGTGCTTCTTCTCTGTGGACTTTGTTGTTTCTGAGCTAGATGGCTGCTTGTTTGCCTACAAGCCTTAAAACACTGAAAGTTTCAAATTGTGTATCACCTTTCCTCCCTGTCTTTGTGTATCTTTTCTTTTAAGCTCACAATTTATATATATTATATATATATACTAGAGATCATATTCACCCAAGGATGTGCTGCTAAGCATATAATGTGGTTTTAAAAATTATTTTAATATCTTCATGCAGATCTATATTAACTTTACTTTTTTTCTATATTTGAGCGATTTTCATGAAGCATTGTGGGGTTTAAAATTCTCTATGGTTTTACTTAGCTATATAAACAGTCACCTTAATATGCAATAATGTGTAGAAATAACCCGCATGAACTTTTTCGTTAGGATTTATTTCTCATTTTCTTCAGATCTAGGGAAAACACTTTTGTGCTACCTTCAACAATTGCATAAAATGTATTAAGTGTAAGAAAGGTCACTTTCCTATGAATATATCTATATTCCAAGGCTCCCGTCATAGAAAGAATGGATCAATGATCTTTATATTCCAAAGCAGAAGAGTGGAGAATAAATCTTCCCATAATGATGCCAGACTTTTAAAATATTCTTCAGAAACAATGATAAATTTTATAAAATAATCACAAAATAATATCTTTCATGCTACATATGATAGCAGGTGTATTATGTTTTTTCAATTTATAAACTATTTCAAAAATTATACATTTTTAAGTCATAGCTGATTGACTCTTTTGCTACTAAATTAATATCAAGCATTTTTGCATCAAAATAGATATCATCTATGACATCACAATATTTTCATAAATATTTGTGATAAATGAAATAGTTTATTACTAAAAACTTTTAAAAATCATTTTACTGGGGGCTCATACAACTCTTATTACAGTCCATAAATCCATCCATTGGGTCAAACACATTTGTACATTGGTTGCCATCATCATTCTCAAAACATTTTCTTTCTACTTGAGCCCTTGGTATCAGTTCCTCATTTCTCCCCCCTCCCTCCCCCCTATCCTCCCTCACAAACACTTGGTAATTTATAAATTATTATTTTTTGTCATGTCTTACACTGGCTGACATCTCCTTTCACACACATTTCTGTTGTCTATTCCCCAGGGAGGGAGTTCTATGGAGATCCTTGTGATCGGTTCCCCCTTTCTACCCAACCTTACCTCCACCCTCCCGATATTGCCACTCTCACTACTGCTCCCGAGGGGTTCATCTGTCCTGGATTCCCTGTGTTTTCAGTTTCTACCTGTACCAGTGTACATCCTCTGGTCTAGCCATATTTTTAAGACAGAATTGGGATCATGATAGTGGGGGAGTTTTTTATTACTAATCATTTTCAAGAACATAGAACAATTGCTTCTAGCAATAGAACTCAACAGTTTTGTCATTTAAAGAAATTTTAAAAATATACGTGGATCCAACTTCTGATTTTATATAAAATTAACACATAATGGTTATAACACCAATTTAATGAATTTCTGAATTAAATGTGGGTATAAAATCATTTATGTTAATATTAATTTTAATGACTCAGTCAGATGCAATGTATTACTTAATATTTATATAGCATTTAAGTTTTCAAAATTGTGAACTATTATTCATGTCATTCAGGTGCTACCCAATAACCCATTACTGAGACCTGGTTACACGCTCCTAAGCTTGGAGTACAAAAATAATACACGAAATGGACACCTTTCCGTAGTGGGAATTTATCCTCTGAAGAGGCTATCACATATGTAGTTCTAGGCACTATACTGAAATAGACCTAGCTATTATAAAAATGATAATTAAAAGGGACAAATTTAACCCCGAAATAGCATAAAGGTATATCTCTTTATGAGAGTATGATGAACTAGCCTGGTGTGATTGTCTTTTTGTGACAACATGGTTCCTCCGTAGGGACATTTGGTCGGAGTTTTGTCTGTCAATCAGGTCTCAGCTTGATTGGAAGACAGGGTCTCTTCTTTCTCCCTGGTAATTGGACCAGCGTGCTGCTGACTGAGTTAGCTGCTCTGCCTCAACTGTGTGATGCGTTACATTTGGGCTGAGCTAATCCACGGATCGTGGTGGATCGTGTCCTGCACTGTGTCCTGCATCACTGCATCTTGAGGCTCCATTGCAACCTGTTTTGTTATGCTACTACTTCACTATTGGCCTCTGCTGTGCCTCAACATCTCATCTCCCTGCTGCTGCTGCCCCACCTTGCCATGCCTGCAGTCTGCGGGCCGACTCTGCTCATCTTGCCCGCATGCAGGCTCTCTACCTCCCACCAGCCACTGCACTGCCTGCCTCCATGTCTTTGCACTAGCAGCCAGCGTCAGTATATTAGCTGTCCCATGAAAGTGCATTGAACTGAGCCCTCCGTGCTGCTGTGTGGACTAATTAGCTGTGTATATTCCTTCTTGCTATATAAACCTATCCATATATATATATATTCATAAATATCCTGGTTTTGTTTCTCTAGAGAACCTTGCCTAACACATCAGGTAAAGTGTGTTTGTAACAGATTAAAAAATATATGTATAGTGTATTTATTGTGAAGACTCTGAAAGAACATATAAAAATTGTGGATCATTTTAAGTAAAAGTATTGATAGTTAATTCAATGTATCCTATCTAATTCAATTAATGTTACTTATGACCAGACATTGTCAATCGTTTTAGAATTAACCCTAAAAGTAAAGTGAAAACTGCATGCATATCTAGCTACAATGATATATTCACACCAAATATAACTTATGCTATCTTCTTAATGAAAAATTATGTTTAATGGATAAGGTACATACTTCTAAACTGAACTATTTTGCTAGTAGGATGACCATTGTCTGTTATCTTTGAATTATCTCTCAAATGCTTATCTCAATATAGCATATTCTTTTATTTTAATAAATTATTTCTTATATGGATTATGTCTCAAATATCCAGCCATTCAGTAGTTTTGATTAATTGGATGATTAAAAATATAAAACAAAAGCAAAAAAAAAGAAAATTTACACAGTAATACTTTGAAACAAATGAGTTTTATATATATAATTTTGTTTGCTTTGATTTTAAATAAATATGCCTAAATTTTCTGGCACTAAAAATATTTCATTGTCATTTTCCTGATATTTTGTTGATTTCAACCCTTGATCTTTTATTCTGAATATAACCTTATTTGAAAGATATTTGTGATAACCAAAATTGGGAGGATAAAGGCATGACGTGGCTAGCTTACAAACTTTCATAGGTGGGGGAATATATTCATAAGATTATTGGATTATGGTATAGGTGTTTACATGTGTATAGAATATTTTCTTTTTTTTTTCACTTAAAGAATGTTTTGTTTAAATAGGTGCAGCACATTTTTTAACGCATTTTAGTTTTATTCTGTAAGGTACAGATTTGATCTTATTGTTTTGTTTAAAAGTTACTTATGGCTAAAGAGTTGTGTAAGAGTGTCAAGTTGCCAAGGGGTTGTCTGTAGCAGTTACATAATCTCCTGTCAACTTGTGAAGGGGTGGAGTCTAGCCTGTCAATCAGGTCATATCCAATGAGGCCTCTGTGTGGGCATGGCCATCTCCTGAAGATTCTGGAAACTCCTGTATTCCTCTCTGGAGGCAAGATACACTTTGCTTCATATTCCCATTGTTAAGACACATGGAGAGGTGCTGACAGAGCCAGAGGCCTGAGGCTGGAGAAGACATGTGGAGACCCACGCCAATGCTGAGATGAGTTGCTTCCACTGCCACTGGAGCCGCAAGACACAGTCTCCATGCTGGAATCATGGTCCCATATTTGTAATCCTCAGCTTGAAGTCATCCTCACAATTCTGAGGTTGCTCATGGGAGACAATAGCAACATACTTTAACAAAGTATAAGTATAATAAAGTTCAATTTTAAATAAGGGTCTTTGAAAGCAACGCCATCTTCATAGAATTTAGACTGAAATTATTTCCATTATCTATTCTCTTTTCTGTTTTCTGTCTTCCTCCTTTTCTTCTAAAAACTGTATGTTGATTTGGGGTTTTTTTCCCCAACAGTTTCATTGGCATATCATACTATTCAATAGTCCAATCACATCAAGAAGAGCTGTACAAAAATCAACACCATCAATTTTAGAACATTTTCTTTATTCTTGTACTTATCATCACTAACTCTTCATTTACCCCAACCTCCCCTGCCATACCACCAAGGAACAATTAATCCAGTTACTAGCTCTATATATTTGCATATCCTGGATTTCATATACACAGAAACATTAGAGAGCAAACAACAAATGGAAGTTAACAAGAATGACAAAGTAAAACTGATGAAAACCTCAATTGAAAAGAAAACAGAAAGTGTTAAAAAAACCAGCAAATTTAAATGTATCATAAAGGGGATCGAATGATAGGGTATTAAATTTTAGCATAACTGCATCTGCAACAATCTACTTTCCAATACTTTCGGCTTGTTAGCACGGCCAGTCACATTCCTGGTCCTGATCAGAAGGATCATTTGTATTTCCCCTTCTCTTTTTTTTTTTCCTTTACAAACCTGAAACAGCTTTAAAATAGGTCAAAAGGGAGATCAAATGATACTTTATTACATTTTGACCTGATTATTTCTGCCATAAAACAGGGCTATTCACATCCCTAAACTGTGATCAGAAGGGATTCACCAGAGGCTTCCTCCTTGTTTGGATCCTGCAAATGGATTTTGTCCCTTTTCATAGTGGTTGTTTTGATTTTGTTTTGCTTTGTTTTTCAGATTCCTTCTTGGAATTTATGTGAAGCATTTAATGACTTTCTTATAAAGGCTTGGGCATTCCTGCAAAGCTGTAACTTAGAATCAAGTTTCCAGGGAACACAGAAAGTCAAATTTGGTTTGATGATCCTCACAGTTAATTCTGTTATGTTCCAAGCAGTCAGCAGGCAGGATTGGAGTTCATTAGCCCTCTGGAATTCTAGGGGAATTGGATTTTTAATTTCAGTGTAAAATAAATATAAATAAAATATTGGATTGAAAGGCAGTGGTGAAGGGTTGGGAATGGATTAGTTTCAGGAAGCAAGAAAATCCTAAAGGTTTTTCTCTTGGTGAAATTAAAAGGGGCAATCAATATTAGCTGTGTTATATTTGCTTCCCTGGTGGCCCAATGGCTCAATGGCTTAGCATTGAGCTGCTAAGCCCCAAAGAAGCAGGCTTCCCCCAGGAAACTTCCAGCTGCCCCGCTGGAGAAAAATGAGGCTTTCGACTCCCATAAAGAATTAAACAGTCTTAGAAACCTACTCTGAAATGTACTCAGAAATTCTACTCTGTCCAGTAGGGTCACTATGAGAGAATGACAATGAGTTATATTTGTTAGAGAGCTACTTGAGCATTTTTATTAATTAAAGAGTCAATAAAATATGAACCTGAAAGTCGTTTCTGAGAAGTCAGTTACTCTCTACTTGAATATATGGGGGGGTTCTGAAGGGCTGCTGCCATGATCATTCTGAGAGAGATTTCATTTCCTTAAGAGTTGAAAATCCCATTGACTTTCTGTGTACTTCATTGTATCCAGACCAGTTTCCTTAATCTCTTTAAAATGATATTCATTCATGGTACATGAATAAAGTTTGCTATTCAGATAATCCTAGAAAACACTATTCAATGCCACTTATTTTGGCTTTGCTCCTCAGGAGTTCTTGGATTCTGGCTGGGTCCATATTTCTTCCATTGGACAGGCAGCTCCGCCTTCTTTTGTGCCTGGTTTGCTCATAAGTGAATATTCCTCTCTCTATCTGTCTATTGAAGAACATTGCTTTCCATGTGTATTTTAAATTGTATTTGTAGATTGCTAGAGGTAACCATTTCCAGTAAGAAATTCTATTTGGAACAGCTTATTTATGGCATTTTGTTTTGTTTACATTTTCACTTTTTTTCTGGCTTTCCATCTTGGAAAAACAAAATGAAAGTTGAAAACAAGTTAAATTCTAGTGATTCTGACTTGTCTCCAGTACCAGGACCACAATCTTGACTCATTATACCGGGTTGTTTTCTTGTCCTAGAAAACACTAGCTCTGCCCTTCTTGAAGACCTACCTGAAAGGGGCCACCACTGCCCCACCCTCATTCTTGTCAGTAAATCCCAACAGCAGCACCTTACCTCTAAATAGAAGTAAAAATAAAAATTCAGAAATTTCAAAATAGTTTCCTTCTAGAGAACATAAATGTTAAGGAAGCACATATATTTCATTATCTTAAATTCATACATTGTACCTTCCCTGTTCCTATCAGGAATAGATGTGTGTGAATTCTTAGCCACCGTTTGAGTCATGTCCTGGAAGCAAATGAAGGTCCTAAAAGCTTTTCAGCATCCATGTCTGTGCATTCCCTCGCCTTTGAGTAGGCTGATCTTCCTCAGTCATATTATCAGTGCCGTCCAACTCGAGGGACTCATCGATGAACACTGTATCTGACAAGGCTCTGCTCCTTCTCAGAAAGTGGCTAATGCCTCAGAAGTGGACAGCCCATTTCTTCTTTGTCATCATGTCTTATCCTGGAAACTCTCCTGAAACCTATTCCCCTTGGGTAACCTTGTTTGTATTCAAAATAGTGGTGTCATAGCTTTCAGCTACACAGCAACACAAAAGCCACTCCAGTATGCCAAATTGACACGTGGTGATGGTATGAGGGATATCGTTGATGACATCACATCAATCTTGGCTGTCAGGAATGAATACTAGAAAGATGTCTACTTGTGTTCTATTGATACACTGAGTGGATCAAAGCAAGCTATGAATAACATAGATAAGAATAAGAATTCCAGAACACTTTACTGTGATCATGCTGAACAAGTACATAGACCAAGGGAATGATGGGCGGTTTTAAATCAGGAAAGGTATACCTTAAGGTTGTATCATTTCTTCATACTTATTCATCCTATGTGTGAAGGGAATCACCTGAGATGTTAGAGTATAATTGTTTGTCATTGTGCTCATGCAAAACTTTTACATGGATCAAGAGGCAGTTATGAATAGAACAAGGGAATACTGCATGAATTAAAATCAGGAAGGGTGTATATAAGACTTATATCCCATCACCATACTTATTCAATCTGTGTGCTGAGAAAATCATCAGAGAATCTGGATTATATGAAGAAAAATACAGCATCAGGATTGGAGGAAGGCTTATCAGCAACCTGCGATATACAGAAAACCTAGTCTTGCTTGCTGAACGTGAGGACTTGAAGCACTTGCTGATGAAGATCAAGGATTGCAGCTTTCAGTACAGATGACAACTCTCTTTCAAAAACTTGATCAATAGGTAGCCTCATACTAAATGGAGAAAGATTGAAGTTAGCAAGGGTTCATCTAACTTGGATCCACATTCAAAGCTCAAGGAAGCAACAGTTAAGAAATCAAAGCATACTTTTACTTGGCAACCCCGCTGCACAAGATCTCATCAAAGTGTTCAGGAGCAACAGTTAATTTATACTACAGGCTATAATAACTTTTGACATGCTTTCTAAATATAAGTTGAATCTTATTAAATTAATTAATGTATTCATGATTAAATAAGAGTAAGTTCATTTCCTAGAATTGATTATGCAGGATGGAATATAGAGTATTGGGCAAACCTGAAGGCTTTCATATTAGATAAATAGTAGAAACATTAACTTTGTACATAACAGAATTATGTAATGAGAAATAGGACCTAATGCTAATTGCCCCCAGAAATCATTAAGTAGATCACTTAATGCTGCCTCTATAGGAAATTCCTCTTTTAGATGGTTAAGTTAATATAATTTTGTCAACTGTAACATAGTCCTAGAAACTCTCACACATTGCTTGCTAATCACATTTAATCAAAACTACTTAATTTTTTGGTCTGACAACTTCTGAGTTAGGTAACATTCCATCCCCAAACTACTTCAAAGCTTAAATGGAATACCCTTTAATTTTCTTATAATAGAGTAAACTTAAATTGCATGAGGACATTTCCCTCATTTAAAGTACTCAGAATTACATAACTTGAAACAATGGAATTTCTGGCAACAATAAACACTATTTTCACTCTTACTTCGAGTGAAGTGTGGAGTCATTTAAAATTTGAAATAACTTTCATTTAGCTGCCATATTTTGCTTTCTGAAAATGATTAGATAATCTATAGTTGTGACATATTTGTTTATTTTCTTGTTTGCAATGGGTGTATTGAATCAGGTAAGTGCCAATGTGTTATAACAAATAGAAACAGAATATAATACACTGGTTTGTACTAGATAAAATTAAATAGTTTTATGCACTTTTATGCAATAATCTGGAGAAAAGGTCAGCAGACATCTTCTGTTAAAAGTTGATATGACATCTTGCATCTACTAACAATGCTGTCTAAGCATAAACTTATCATCAGACAAGCGATAAATTGATCATTGCTATAATCCTTCATTCATAGGTCATATTTAGCTTATGATCTAAAAGACTCATCTCTTATGCATACCAAGTAGGACAATGAATATGGAAGACTACAATGAAGTGAAATTACTTTCTATGGCTCTTCTAATCATAGTCTTTGCAATTCCAACCAACTGACTGGGAGGGAGCATGCAAATAAGATAAAGAAAACTGGAATTCAGCGGTTGGTCAGTGTTGGCAGTCTGCTTGCTGAGTGTCAGAGTGAGCGATCTCAGAATGAAAAACAGAACATCCCACAACCATCACGCTTCAGAATCATCTTCACAGTGTGTTTCATGGTCCCTACCTGAAGTAGCAGAGATTATATACATCGTAGTACCTTGACAATAAGAAAAACAAGAGGAGACCTACTAAGACCACGAAACAGAAATGGGATTCTTGGCTCAAAGACAAAAGCAGGGACTGAGGGTTGAATGGCTGAGACGATGAGACCAGGAAAGAGATGGCTTCTGGCATGGTTGAGAAGAGCTGCTGCCATGGACAAAGTATTGTATCTTTAATATTTTCCAGCCCTGAATTATAATAAACTATTGTTGTTGTTGCTGTTAGGAGATGTTCGCTTTGTTCTCACTCATAGCAGCTCTATCTATGTACAAGAGGATGAAATTTCACCTGGTCCTGCACCATCCTCACAATTGTTCTTACGTTTGAGTCTCTGGTTGCAGCCATTGTGCCAATATGTCTTTTTGAAGGCCTCTCTTTTTTCGTTGCTCCTCTACTTTACCAAGTATGGTGTCTGTGGTAATTACATAATCTCTTGTCAATTTGAGACTTAAGAGTGAAGGGGTGAAGTTTAGCCTGTCAATCAGGTTGCAACTTGATGACCTCATTTGGAGGCACTAAGGAGATAATAGCTTGCTTGAGGTGAGACACAACCTCACTTCTTATGAGACATTACTGAAAACAAGCCTGATAGAGCTACATTGATGCAGCCAGAGCTCGGAAATCTGGTGAACTAGATGGAGACCCACGCCAGTGCTGAGATCCTTCTACCATCACTAGATCCACAAGATTTTTCACTCACTGGCCTGTGATCTTACTGCATTCGGCATCATTGCATATCTTTCGTGAGTCTGAAAAGGACTTTACAGATTGGTGTCAGACATATGAGCTAATATCAGACTTAAGGATTTGATGTGGACTGGACTGAGATGTGTTTTCAATATTCAACTGTTCTTGTATATAAAGCTCTTTCTTATACACATATGCATATCTATGAATGTGTTTCTCTAGTCTACCCAGACTAACACATTATGGAACTTGGGAGTGGGGTACTGGAGAAATAAATCATAAAGATGGAGAGTTGAGGTTTGTTCAGACTCTGCCTCAGGGTAGTTTTTCTTCTTTGGCTTGCCAGAGGTCAGATATGTCCATGCGGTTTACTGTATTGTCTTCTGGAAAGAATATGGTAAGTTAAAGTTTTGATTATTTTGTTTGGTTGCTTTCTTTGGAGCTTCTTTTTTGAGATGATGAAAATGAAAGTTGTTGATGTATATTTTTTTAACTCAGGGGAGAAATACCCCCTTGAATTTCTCAGGAAGCATGCTGCATAAGGAAAATGGCTGTCAGTAGATCAAAATGTCTCACAGAAATCTGGGCTCTGGCTTGATG